>NC_069499.1:1321187562-1321518395 GCF_027579735.1 Bombina bombina | reverse complement strand
CTGTGAGGCGCTCCCTAGATCTTTATTCAATACGTATTTTAGAATCTGAAGACAAACTAGGTGTCTTGCTTTTCTGGGGAGCTAGTAGGATATAGAGAAGGCGCTGAGAAAACCTAAAATATTTCACATGGATGATGCACACCAGTCTAGCCATAAAAGGAAATGCAGGAAATGAGCAGCATCCCCCACAATGCACCATAGTCAGCAAGAGAGGTGAGTAAAATGGCTGCCAGCAGCACATGGCAAACAAAACAGGGAAAAAACCCTAACATATTGGGTGCAAAATTACAAGCCATTATTGTTTCCAGCAATGAAACACACTTTTGAAAAACAGATGAGACCCTGGTACTCATGCCACTGCTTTTGTATGCAGCATATTACATTGAAGGTGGCTGTATTTGACATTCTGAATTGAGACTGCAAACTTCCTAACATTTGAAGGTGATGGAAATCTTTGCCAACAATAGTAATGTGTATTTCCAAAAAACTTGGTTAATTCGAAAGATTTGGTTCAGGAGGAATTTGGTCGTCCGAATGTTGTAGGCAGTAGCGTTTAGCTTGGCCCAATATACAGATAAGAATTTCGTTCAAACACAAAATTAATTCAGTTGCATTAGTGTCTATGGGAAGCCCACAAAACATTAATTTTTACAACAAAATTACACTTCTAGGAAATGCCAACACTTAATCAAAAGATTCAGTGCTAACTTGGACACGAGAACATACAGGAACTAGAACAATTTTTACAAGGAGAATTACAATAATAAATTTAAATGAAAAGCATTTGATAATAACAATAACATCAATTATTCAATAATATGACCTTTTTCCGCCACCCTATTGTCTCCCCCCTTCTAACCTTTAACTTCCCACCCAGGGACGGAACTTCTAGTGTAGCAACGTTCGCGGCTGCGACCGGGACTCTGGGGAGGGCCCGCTGCCGGCCAGATATAGGAACGAATCTGATATATACTGTGTGTGCTGCAGTTCATAAATAAGCAGATGACGTGTTATCATGCAAAATGTCCTGTGAATAAGAGAGGGAACACAGTAACAAGTTAAGTGTACGCCTTCAAGCTCTTCCCTGCTACATTCACATGGCGTTCCCGCCAGCAGATCAGCTTCACACTGACTGGTTCAGATTTTTACCATCTTTTGTCCAGCCACGCTCCTATATTCAGCTCAGCATTGGTTCATGGCAGCGCGACGGCATTGAACCGGCGGCACCTATCTCCCCTGGCCAGGACAGCAGCACTGTTAGCACCTAGGAGCAGGACAGCCACCATGGCGGTAAGTACCCGGGGGGCTGTGGGCTCCAAGCTCACCCCTGCAAGCCCTACTATATTCAGCCAGTGTCCATGCCAGCAGGTCAGCTTCACATCGGTACAGACTTTACCACTTTTTGTCTAGTCACGATGCTGAGTTGCGCATCTGACTTGGCATAGATAACTACACATTCTGAATAAAAAGATTAATGTGGAGCGAGCTAAGGTGAGTCGGGAGCGCAACTCAGTAACGCTGCTGGACAAAAAGTGGTAAAGCCTCAACCAGTGTGAAGGTTTAGCGCTCTACCATTCTCCTTTTTCATCAGGCAGCATTGAAGGTTTTTGGCAGTGTGACTGCAAAGTAACAGCGGTCAGCAGCACCCCCTCCCTGGGCCAGTGCAGGGCAGCAGCACCCAGGAGCACAGCAAGCACCAGGAACCAGCAGCACAACTATGGGTTAAGTACCAGGGGGAATTAATGGGGCTGAGGCATAATGACTCATGGGAAAGGAATTAGTTACGATCTGGCTATCGAATGTAGTGATAAATTAGCCCATTCATTGGGAAATATGGCCCTTATTTTTAAAGCCTTACGATTATGTATACTTCATCATGTGGTCTGGGTACACCAGTATTACTTTTCCCCTTGGCATATACAAGGTTAAGGACAGGTCATGTGGTATGTTTAGGAACTAGGCTGTCAGGTTGCCTTTGCTAGCGTGTTATTTTTACATATATGGACCTAGTACCATTTTCTAAATGTGTTTAATTAAATATGTGTGTGTATGAGTGTGTGTATGAGTGTGTGTGTAAATATGTATATGTGTGTATGAATATGTGTGTGTGTGTGTAATTATGTGTTTATCAATGTGTGTATAAATGTGTATGAGTGTATGTATAATATATGTGTAGGTGTAAATGTGTGTGTAAATATGTATATGTGTGTATGAATATGTGTGTGTAGTTATGTGTTTATCAATGTGTGTATAAATGTGTATGAGTGTGTGTGTGTATGTATAATATATGTGTAGGTGTAAATATGTGTAAATATGTATATGTGTGTATGAATATGTGTTTGCTTTTGTGTTTATCAGTGTGTGCGTATAAATGTGTATGAGTGTGTGTAAATGTGTTTGCGTATGTGTGTGTATATATGAGTGTGTGTAAATTTTTATGTGTGTATGAAAATTTGAGTGTGTGATTATGTGTTTATCAGAGTGTGCATATAAATGTGTATGAGTGTGTGTAAATGTGTGTGCATATATGAGTGTGTGTGTGTGTAAATATTTATATTTGTGTATGAATATGTGTTTATCAGTGTGTGTGTGTATAAATATGTATGTATGTGTAAATGTGTGTATAAGTGTGTATGTGTGTGTGTATGAGTATGTATAATATGTGTGTGTGTAAATATGTGTGTGTCCTCTATTTGTGAGGGGGGGGGTGCGGCTAGCGGAACTCTGTTATTGGGGAGTAAAGTGTTCCTCTTTGGCTATATTAAATGTTGGGAGGTATTTAAAGCTGGTGCTTTGGTTAAAAAAAAAAAAAAAAAGTTTGTCTGTCATACCTGGAAATTGCATGACTGAATATACAAAAATAACACCCAGGCTTCCTATTCAGACAAGTACACACACAGGTAAATATAGTAATATGCTGGTGGGCTAGGCTTGCAATATCCCATATCTATAGATAGTATGTATATATGTATGTGTGTGTGTGTGTGTACTTTCTTGTTCAAATATTTCATGCTAAAGTACCCATAATCCTCACTTTCTCACACAGCTGCTCCGTAACAAGTTTATAGTTAGTTATCCATGGAGACACAATAAAAAAAAAAGGGCAGAATGAGGAGAGGTGGCACCAGCAGGCAGAAGAGTTGCTGAATTAGGTAATCCAGTCAATTAATCTGCTGTGAGAATCCAATTTTATAGGGCTTCAACTAGCCTCTGATTACAGTATTATTATTATTATCATTTATTTGTATAGCGCCGCCAAATTCCATAGCGCTGGGTACAATGATAGGGGTATACAACGACAAAGATTTGTGATACAATACAAAACATATCAAGACTAAACAAATCTAGCACAGGAGGAAGAGGGCCCTGCTCCGGAGAGCTCACAGTCTATAGGTTTAGGGTGCAGAGACATAAGGTTGGGGTAGCTTGTTACATCAGTTGTATTTGCAGCAGTGAGTCAGGCAGTTCATGTACATGTATTAGCTTGGTTCGGAGGCGGGATGGAGGAGAGATGGTAAGCCTCTCTGAATAGGTGGGTTTTCAAGGATCTTCTGAAGCTATACAAGGTTGGAGACAGTCTGATGGAGCGGGGTAGAGAGTTCCAGAGGACAGGAGCAGCACGTGCGAAGTCTTGGAGGCGGGAGTGGGATGTAGAGATAACAGGAGTGTAGAGACGTAGGTCAGAGGTTGATCGAAGAGGACGGGATGGGGAGTATTTCACGATGAGAGAGGAAATATAGTTGGGAGTTAGACTGTTGAGTGCTTTGTAGGTTAGGGCTAATACTTTAAATTGTATTCTGGAGTGTATGGGGAGCCAGTGTAGAGACTGGCAGAGCGGGGCAGCTGATGTAGATCGTCGACTTAGGTGGATGAGTCTAGCAGAAGAATATATAATAGATTGGAGGGAGAAGAGGCAGTGTTTTGGAAGGCCATTTAAGAGTAGATTGCAATAATCAATGCGTGACAGGATGAGGGAATGAATAAGTAGTTTTGTAGTTTTTTGAGTAAGGAAGGGACGAATTCTGGAAATGTTGCGTAGGTGTGAACGTCAGGATTTGGTAAGCGCTTGTATATGTGGGTTGAATGTGAGTTCTGAGTCTAGTGTGACCCCAAGGCAGCGGACCTTGGGTGAGGTGTTGAGAATAGAGTCTCCAACCATCAGAGAAATGTCAGGTGTCAGATGTCTCGAAGAGGGGGGAATAAGAAGCAGCTCAGTTTTGGACAGATTGAGTTGGAGGTAGTGTGAAGACATCCAAGAGAAAATTGCAGAGAGGCAGTCAGAAATCTGGTTGAGTAAAGAGGGAGAGATATCAGGAGAGGAAAGATAGATTTGGGTATCATCAGCATATAGGTGGTACTGGAATCCAAAGGAGGCTATAAGTTTTCCATGGCAGGAAAAGCAAGGGGCCCAAGACAGTGCCTTGCGGTACTCCAACTGAGAGAGGCATAGGATCACAAGATATGTTGTTAAAGGAAACTGAAAACGAGCGGTTTGAAAGATATGATGCAAACCAGGAGAGGGCTGTGTCTCGGATGCCAAATGAATGTAGTATTTTTAGGAGGAGAGGATGGTCAACTGTGTCAAAAGCTGCGGACAGGTCAAGAAGAATTAGTAAGGAGCAATGGCCTTTTGCTTTGGCTGTTCTGTTGAGTTTTTAGGGATGGAAACCAGATTGTAGTGGATCAAGTAAGGAGTTAGTTGTGAGAATAAACCTCAAAAGTACACCTCAATGGGAGGAGGGCAAACATGTTTGTTTAAAGCCCCTTGGACACAAACCACAAAAATACACCTCCAAGGAAGCAGGACAGGCATGGTTAGAGTCCCTTGGACACAGCGGGTAACAGTTCATTATGATTTTTTACTTTAACTAATGATGAGCACCACAGAGCAGGTAGGGCAGGACAGGAGAGGCAGCAGAGTTACAGAACTTCTGTTACCAAACTCCAAAAATACACCTCCAAGAGAGGACACACACATGCCTAGAGACCTTTGGACACAGCGGCTATCAGTTTGCAATGATTTATTACTTTATCTGATGATGACCATCACAGAGCAGGAAGGGCAGGAGAGGCAGCCTCAGGCAGCAGACTTAATGAACTAGGTAGGCCTCCAGTACACAAACCTCAAAAACAGACCTCCAAGGGAGAAGGACAAACAAATGCTTAGAGACCCTTGGACACAGCGGCCAGCAGCGTAGCGCATAATTTACCGCCACTGCAACTCTCAATACCAGCGGTGCTTACGGACGCGGCCAGCTTCAAAAACGTGCTTGTGCACGATTCCCCCATAGGAAACAATGGGGCCGTTTGAGCTGAAAAAAAACCTAACACCTGCAAAAAAGCAGCGTTCAGCTCCTAACGCAGCCCTATTGTTTCCTATGGGGAAACACTCCCTAAGTCTGCACCTAACACCCTAACATGTACCCTGAGTCTAAACACCCCTAACCTTACACTTATTAACCCCTAATCTGCCGCCCCCGCTATCGCTGACCCCTGCATATTATTATTAACCCCTAATCTGCTGCTCCGTACATCGCTGCAACCTACGTTATCCCTATGAACCCCTAATCTGCTGCCCCTAACCCCCGCCGACCCCTATATTATATTTATTACCCCCTAATCTGCCCCCCCCAACGTCGCCGCTACCTACCTACAATTATTAACCCCTAATCTGCCGACCGGACCTCACCGCTACTCTAATAAATGTATTAACCCCTAAAGCAAAGTCTAACCCTAACACCCCCCTAAGTTAAATATAATTTTTATCTAACTAAATAAAATAAATCTTATTAAATAAATTATTCCTGTTTAAAGCTAAATACTTACCTGTAAAATAAACCCTAATATAGCTACAATATAAATAATAATTATATTGTACCTATTTTAGGATTAATATTTATTTTACAGGCAACTTTGTATTTATTTTAACCAGGTACAATAGCTATTAAATAGTTAATAACTATTTAATAGCTACCTAGTTAAAATAATTACAAAATTACCTGTAAAATAAATCCTAACCTAAGTTACAATTAAACCTAGCACTACACTATCATTAAATAAATTAAATACAAATACCTACAAATAAATACAAATAAATACACTAACTAAAGTACAAAAAATAAAAAAAGAACTGTTACAAAAAATAAAAAAATAATTTACAAACATTATAAAAATATTACAACAATTTTAAGCTAATTACACCTACTCTAAGCCCCCTAATAAAATAACAAAGCCCCCCAAAATAAAAAAATGCCCTACCCTATTCTAAAATAAAAATTGAAAAGCTCTTTTACCTTACCAGCCCTTAAAAGGGCCTTTTGCGGGGCATGCCCCAAAGCATTCTGCTCTTTTGCATTGAAATAAACATACAATACCCCCCCAACATTACAACCCACCACCCACATACCCCTAATCTAACCCAAACCCCCCTTAAATAAACCTAACACTAAGCCCCTGAAGATCTTCCTACCTTATCTTCACCACGCCGGATATCACCGATCCGTCCAGAAGAGGGTCCGAAGTCTTCCTCCTATCCGGGCAATGTCTTCATCCAAGCGGGGGCTGAAGAGGTCCATCATCCGGGTGAAGTCTTCATCCAAGCGGGGGCTGAAGAGGTCCATCATCCGGCTGAAGTCTTCTATCAAGCGGCATCTTCAATCTTCTTTCTTCCGGCTCCATCTTCATCCCGCCGACGCGGAACATCCTTCCTCCACGACGAACTCCCAACGAATGAAGGTTCCTTTAAGGGACGTCATCCAAGATGGCGTACCTCGAATTCCGATTGGCTGATAGGATTCTATCAGCCAATCGGAATTAAGGTAGGAAAATTCTGATTGGCTGATTGAATCAGCTAATCAGATTCAAGTTCAATCCGATTGGCTGAATGGATCAGCCAATCAGATTGAGCTCGCATTCTATTGGCTGATCGGAACAGCCAATAGAATGCAAGCTCAATCTGATTGGCTGATTGGATCAGTCAATCGGATTGAACTTGAATCTGATTGGCTGATTCCATCAGCCAATCAGAATTTTCCTACCTTAATTCCGATTGGGTTGTAATGTTGGGGGGGGGGGGTATTGTATGTTTTTTTTTACAGGCAAAAGAGCAGAATTCTTTGGGGCATGCCCCGCAAAAGGCCCTTTTAAGGGCTGGTAAGATAAAAGAGCTTTTCAATTTTTATTTTAGAATAGGGTAGGGCATTTTTTTTATTTTGGGGGCTTTGTTATTTTATTAGGGGGCTTAGAGTAGGTGTAATTAGCTTAAAATTGTTGTAATATTTTTATAATGTTTGTAAATTATTTTTTTATTTTTTTGTAACTTAGTTCTTTTTTTATTTTTTGTACTTTAGTTAGTGTATTTATTTGTATTTATTTGTAGGTATTTGTATTTAATTTATTTAATGATAGTGTAGTGCTAGGTTTAATTGTAACTTAGGTTAGGATTTATTTTACAGGTAATTTTGTAATTATTTTAACTAGGTAGCTATTAAATAGTTATTAACTATTTAATAGCTAGTGTACCTAGTTAAAATAAATACAAAGTTGCCTGTAAAATAAATATAAACCCTAAAATAGCTACAATATAATTATTCGTTATATTGTAGCTATATTAGGGTTTATTTTGCAGGTAAGTATTTAGCTTTAAATAGGATTCATTTATTTAATAAGATTTATTTTATTTCGTTAGATAAAAATTATATTTAACTTAGGGGGGTGTTAGGGTTAGACTTAGCTTTAGGGGTTAATACATTTATTAGAGTAGCGGTGAGGTCCGGTCGGCAGATTAGGGGTTAATAATTGTAGGTAAGGTAGCGGCGACATTGGGGGGGCAGATTAGGGGTTAATAAATATTATGTAGGTGTCGGCGGTGTTAGGGGCAGCAGATTAGGGGTACATAGGGATAATGTAGGTTGCGGCGGTATGCGGTCGGCAGATTAGGGGTTAATAAAATTTAATAGAGTGGCGGCGATGTAGGGGGGCCTCGGTTTAGGGGTACATAGGTAGTTTATGGGTGTTAGTGTACTTTAGAGCACAGTAGTTAAGAGCTTTATGAACCGGCGTTAGCCCAGAAAGCTCTTAACTCCTGGCTTTTCTCTGCGGCTGGAGTCTTGTCGTTAGATTTCTAACGCTCACTTCAGCCAAGACTCTAAATACCGGCGTTAGAAAGATCCCATTGAAAAGATAGGATACGCAATTGGCGTAGGGGGATCTGCGGTATGGAAAAGTCGCGGCTGGAAAGTGAGCGTTAGACCCTTTCCTGGCTGACTCTAAATACCAGCGGGCGGCCAAAACCAGCGTCAGGACCCCCTAACGCTGGTTTTGACGGCTAACGCAGAACTCTAAATCTAGGCGTTAGTTTGCACTTGTGCAGTCATGTTTGCTTTAAACTTGTAATACACGTGCAAATTAGCATAGATGCAGATTTTTATTATTTTGGGGGGCTTTTTATTTTATTAGGGGGATTAGATTAGGTGTAATTAGTTTTAAAATTTTTTAATTATTTTATTATTTTCTGTAATTTAGTGGGATTTTTTTCCGTACTTTATTTTATTTTATTTCATTGTAATTAATTTTAGCTAATTTAGGGAATTAATTTAATTATAGTGTAGTGTTAGGTGTAATTGTAACTTAGGTTAGGATTTATTTTACAGGTAAATTTGTACTTATTTTAGCTAGGTAGTTATTAAATAGTTTAATAACTATTGTACCTAGTTAAAATAAATACAAAGTTGCCTGTAAAATAAAAATAAACCCAAAGCTAGCTACAATGTAACTATTAGTTATATTGTAGCTATCTTAGGCCTAGATTTGGAGTTTGGCGGTAGCCGTGAAAACCAGCGTTAGAGGCTCCTAACGCTGGTTTTAGGCTACCGCCGGTATTTGGAGTCATTCAAAAAAGGCTCTAACGCTCACTTTTCAGCCGCGACTTTTCCATACCGCAGATCCCCTTACGTCAATTGCGTATCCTATCTTTTCAATGGGATCTTTCTAACTCCGGTATTTAGAGTCGTGGCTGAAGTGAGCGTTAGAATTCTAACGACAAAACTCCAGCCGCAGAAAAAAGTCAGTAGTTAAGAGCTTTCTGGGCTAATGCCGGTTCATAAAGCTCTTAACTACTGTGCTCTAAAGTACACTTACACCCATAAACTACCTATGTACCCCTAAACCGAGCCCCCCCCCCCCACATCGCCGCCACTCGATTACATTTTTTAACCCCTAATCTGCCGACCGCCACCTACGTTATACTTATGTACCCCTAATCTGCTGCCCCTAACACCGCCGACCCCTATATTATATTTATTAACCCCTAACCTGCCCCCCACAACGTCGCAGCCAGCTACCTACAATAATTAACCCCTAATCTGCCGACCGCAAAGAGCCGCCACCTACGTTATCCTTATGTACCCCTAATCTGCTGCCCCTAACACCGCCGACCCCTATATTATATTTATTAACCCCTAATCTGCCCCCCTCAACGTCGCCTCCACCTGCCTACACTTATTAACCCCTTAGCTGCCGAGCGGACCGCACCGCTATTATTATAAAGTTATTAACCCCTAATCCGCCTCACTAACCCTATAATAAATAGTATTAACCCCTAATCTGCCCTCCCTAACATCGCCGACACCTAACTTCAATTATTAACCCCTAATCTGCCGACTGGAGCTCACCGCTATTGTAATAAATGTATAACCCCTAAAGCTAAGTCTAACCCTAACACTAACACCCCCCTAAGTTAAATATAATTTTAATCTAATGAAATTAATTAACTCTTATTAAATAAATTATTCCTATTTAAAGCTAAATACTTACCTGTAAAATAAATCCTAATATAGCTACAATATAAATTATATTTATATTATAGCTATTTTAGGATTAATATTTATTTTACAGTTAACTTTGTATTTATTTTAACCAGGTACAATAGCTATTAAATAGTTAAGAACTATTTAATAGCTAAAATAGTTAAAATAATTACAAATTTACCTGTAAAATAAATCCTAACCTAAGTTACAATTAAACCTAACACTACACTATCAATAAATAAATTAAATAAAATACCTATAATTATCTACAATTAAACCTAACACTACACTATCAATAAATAAATTAAATACAATTCCTACAAATAAATACAATGAAATAAACTAACTAAAGTACAAAAAATAAAAAAGAACTAAGTTACAAAAAATAAAAAAATATTTACAAACATTAGAAATATATTACAACAATTTTAAACTAATTACACCTACTCTAAGCCCCCCAAAATAAAAAAAATGCCCATCCCTATTCTAAATTACTAAAGTTCAAAGCTCTTTTACCTTACCAGCCCTGAACAGGGCCCTTTGCGGGGCATGCCCCAAGAAGTTCAGCTCTTTTGCCTGTAAAAAAAAAACATACAATACCCCCCCCAACATTACAACCCACCACCCACATACCCCTAATCTAACCCAAACCCCCCTTAAATAAACCTAACACTAAGCCCCTGAAGATCTCCCTACCTTGAGTCGTCTTCACCCAGCCGAGCCAAATTCTTCATCCAAGCGGAGCAAGAAGAGGTCCTCCATCCGGTAAAAGTCTTCATCCAAGCGGGGCAGAAGAGGTCTTCCATCCGATTGAAGTGTTCATCCAAGCGGCATCTTCTATCGTCATCGTTAGTTTTAATTGTAGATAATTATAGGTATTTTATTTAATTTATTTATTGATAGTGTAGTGTTAGGTTTAATTGTAACTTAGGTTAGGATTTATTTTACAGGTAAATTTGTAATTATTTTAACTATTTTAGCTATTAAATAGTTCTTAACTATTTAATAGCTATTGTACCTGGTTAAAATAAATACAAAGTTACCTGTAAAATAAATATTAATCCTAAAATAGCTATAATATAAATATAATTTATATTGTAGCTATATTAGGATTTATTTTACAGGTAAGTATTTAGCTTTAAATAGGAATAATTTATTTAATAAGAGTTAATTAATTTCGTTAGATTAAAATTATATTTAATTTAGGGGGGTGTTAGTGTTAGGGTTAGACTTAGCTTTAGGGGTTAATACATTTATTACAATAGCGGTGAGCTCCAGTCGGCAGATTAGGGGTTAATAATTGAAGTTAGGTGTCGGCGATGTTAGGGAGGGCAGATTAGGGGTTAATACTATTTATTATAGGGTTATTGAGGCGGATTAGGGGTTAATAACTTTATAATAATAGCGGTGCGGTCCGCTCGGCAGATTAGGGGTTAATAAGTGTAGGCAGGTGGAGGCGACGTTGTGGGGGGCAGATTAGGGGTTAATAATTATAATATAGGGTTAATAAATATAATATAGGGGTCGGCGGTGTTAGGGACAGCAGATTAGGGGTACATAGGGATAATGTAAGTAGCGGCGGTTTACGGAGCGGCAGATTAGGGGTTAAAAAAAATATGCAGGGGTCAGCGATAGCGGGGGCGGCAGAATAGGGGTTAATAAGTGTAAGGTTAGGGGTGTTTAGACTCGGGTACATGTTAGAGTGTTAGGTGCAGACGTAGGAAGTGTTTCCCCATAGCAAACAATGGGGCTGCGTTAGGAGCTGAACGCGGCTTTTTTGCAGGTGTTAGGTTTTTTTCAGCTCAAACAGCCCCATTGTTTCCTATGGGGGAATCGTGCACAAGCACGTTTTTGAGGCTGGCCGCGTCCGTAAGCAACTCTGGTATCGAGAGTTGAAGTTGCGTTTAATATGCTATACGCTCCTTTTTTGGAGCCTAACGCAGCCATTCTGTGGACTCTCAATACCAGAGTTATTTTAAAGGTGCGGCCAGAAAAAAGCCAGCGTTAGATACGCGGGTCGTTAACGACAAAACTCTAAATCTAGCCGTTAGGGTTTATTTTACAGGTAAGTTTTTACTTTTAAATAGGAATAATTTAGTTAATGATAGTAATATTTATTTATATTTATTTAAATTATATTTAAGTTAGTGGGTGTTAGGGTTAGACTTAGGTTTAGGGGTTAATAACTCTATTATAGTGGCGGCGACGTTGGGGCGGCAGATTAGGGGTTAATAAATGTAGTTAGGTTGCTGCGACACTGGGAGCGGCAGATTAGGGGTTAATAAATGTTGGTAGGTTGCGGCAATACTGGGGGTTGCAGATTAGGGGTTAATAAATATAATGTAGGTGTCGACGATGTTGGGGGCAGCAGATTAGGGGTTCATAAGTATAATGTAGGTGGTGGCGGTATCTGGAGCGGCAGATTAGGGGTTAATAAATGTAGTTAGGTTGCTGCGACACTGGGAGCGGCAGATTAGGGGTTAATAAATGTTGGTAGGTTGCGGCAATACTGGGGGTTGCAGATTAGGGGTTAATAAATATAATGTAGGTGTCGACGATGTTGGGGGCAGCAGATTAGGGGTTCATAAGTATAATGTAGGTGGTGGCGGTATCTGGAGCGGCAGATTAGGGGTTAATAAATGTAGTTAGGTTGCTGCGACACTGGGGGCGGCAGATTAGGGGTTAATAAATGTTGGTAGGTT
Organism: Bombina bombina; assembly: GCF_027579735.1. NCBI lineage: Eukaryota > Metazoa > Chordata > Amphibia > Anura > Bombinatoridae > Bombina > Bombina bombina. The sequence continues at coordinate 1,321,505,887 of NC_069499.1, read as the reverse complement.
GCGGCAATACTGGGGGTGGCAGATTAGGGGTTAATAAATATAATGTAGTTGTCGACGATGTTGGGGGCAGCAGATTAGGGGTTCATAAGTATAATGTAGGTGGTGGCGGTATCTGGAGTGGCAGATTAGGGGTGTTTAAACTCAGGGTTCATGTTAGGGCGTTAGGTATAGACATAAATGTTCTTTCCCCATAGGAATCAATGGGGCTGCGTTAGGAGCTGAATGCTGCTTTTTTGCACGTGTTAGGGTTTTTTTCAGCTGGTTCTGCCCCATTGATTCCTATGAGGAAATCGTGCACGAGCACGTTTAGCCAGCTCACCGCTACCGTAAGCAGCGCTGGTATTACAGTAAGATGTGGAGCTAAATTTTTCTCTCCGCTCACTTTTCTGCGGCTTACGCCGGGTTTAAAAAAACCTGTAATACCAGCATTGTTTGTAGGTGAGCGGTGAGCAGAAACTGCTCGTTAGCACTGCACAGCTTTACCGACAAAACTCGTAATCTACCTGAAACTCTTTCTCTTATGTAGGACAAAATACTTTGGGCATAGATTGTTACAGACTTTAGAGAGGCTTATGTTTCTAGTGAACAAATTTCAAGGGTAAAATTAAGGTTAAAAAAACAAACATGTTTATAATAGGGAAATTAACAGTTGAATAATCATTCTCAGAGCAGCACAATGAAGCCTCTTAGAATTGAGTTTAAAATAGAATGTTGCATGAATAGAACATAATGTATTTGCATGTGAGATTCAGTAAAGGAAAACATAACATTCTTTTGCAAAAAAAAAAAAAAAAAAAAAAAGTAAAAAACAACAAATGCTGGGCGTTAGGCAAATATTTTTTAATAGCTTGAAACAAATGTAGCCAACATTCTTTATTTTAACTAATATGGTGAAACATTTGCCCATTTATGGCCAAGAACGAGAGACAAAAAAAAAAAGGATTCTATTTTCATGAATGACATAAATACAAAGCATTTTCTTTTCTAATCTGGATATTTCTTTTGCAAAATGTATTTACTTTTTTTTCTACTTTTCAGATACAATAAATGTCACTGCCCTGGAAGAACATAAAGAGGCATTCCAGAACACACAATGTGGCAGTAACTCCAGCAATCTATTGTGTCCTAAAGTGCTGACCCAAGATAGACTGGCTCCTGTGCAAACATGCAAATCTTTTGATAAAGCACAAGGCCCTAAACAATGTGTGCAAAAGACTTCAGAAGAGGAATCTCGAGGTGCACATTCTGTTGCAGATGTTCCTTGCAATCAGACTATGTCAAAATCAGGGTCAGAACAGAAGGAAGGACAGAAATCTGGAATCACAAGTGGGTCACTTTCATCTGCAAGCAAATGTCCACCAGAACCAGTTGTTACTGTAACAGCTCCAAGGTAATCTGAAATTGAACAGTAATTTACAGGAAACTTCTTTTACACAGTTTTTTTTTAATTCTTTATAGGATTAGATATTTTACAAGTATAAGTTTGATTCATGTTATTATTATTATTCTTTATTTGTAAAGCGCCGACAGATTCCGCAGTGCTGTCCATGGGTACAAGAATAACAGTACAATGGAGAAACAATACGATAAAAGACAACATTTGACAAAGACAAATACAGGGGGAATTGAGGACCCTATTCCCATGAGAACTTACAATCTAGATGATTCATGTTTAGAATTTACAGGAAGGAAAGTGAATTGTGAGGTCTCAGTATAACTAATAGCACATCTTTAAACTGGCAATTCTTTATTAAAGGGACAGTAAACACCCTGTAATTATACAACATTTTTGCAATATTGCTAAAGAATAACGTCAGCCAAGTCTAAACATTTTTTTAAACAAATTAACATCCTTTTTACTGCAATTATTTTCAATAGCAAAAATCCACCCACTATTTGGAGGAGCCAATCTGGGCTTTAGTCCACAGACAACAAGGCTAGCCACAGTCATAAAGTTAGGATATAATGCATTTTTTTTGCAGTTGCTATCTGATAAAGCCAATTAGGGGAAGCTGTGTAGCAGGGTTAGCCTTGAGAAGTCAGCAGGGTGCATTCCAAGTTTATAAAATTAGAATTTGCACAATTGTCAGAGTTAAATTGCATAAAAGGGGGACATAATAAAGAATGAATGTATATTGCAAAGTGTTTCATTACGTATAACTAAACATTTTATATAAAAACCTCATGGTATTCTAAATTAATGATTTCTACTGTAAATTGTAAATGCAGTTTCCAGTTTATCCCAATCCTGTTTTTGGCACTATTTTCAAAAATGTTCAATTATCTCATGTTATAGTATTGAATAATTCAGTCCCAGTTTATTCAGTTTAAGAAGATTTTAATTAAGCAGAATCCTGACAACTAATATAACACAAATAGTATTAAGATATAAAACATTTAATAGTAATGAATATATTTCATTCTGTTTAATTCTCAAAACAAGATTCTAAAACTATAAATCATATAAACATCAAATAGAAAGAAACTATAGTATAAAGGAAATAAACCATTGATCATTCAAACATCAAACAAAAACTGCCACTTAAGGGAAACGTGTTTCTCATCATTCTAAAAAATAATTATATGTATTCATTGCATAATCTTTAATCTTGTTCTTCTGTGGCAGAGTGCACTAACCTGGTTAAAAAAAAAACAGGTACAACTTCTGGGGCACTCTAATAGAGCACAATTAGTATCCATTAGGTTGTTTAAAACACAGTTTTTGTAATGATGGAGGAGGTATTTGCCTCAACTACCAGCCATACATTTTTATCTATGTCAAATTGTAAATAGTTTATTCAATAAACTCACTCACTCACGAGGATCTAAATGTGTCTGTGACTTTTTTGAGTAAATATTTCTAACCATAAAAAAGCTGATTTTTGGACAATACTTCTACATATAGTAGTAGGAACAAACCTAACCCTATCCGTCTTTTTTTTTTTTTTTACATCTATTTTATTGTGTAATATCACCTGTGTAGAAATGTCCCCTTTTAGGTCTCCTATGTGCTTTCAAACCTCTGTCGTCTTGACATTTTGATGAAGAGTTTATTGTAATAGATACTGAGCTTGGTGGCTGACTGCAAGTAATCATCAGGCATGGAAAGGAATAAAAAGAATTGTACATAAATTTGATCCAGTTAAGACAGTTATATGTATACTTATAAATGATTATATACACATTATTAATTACAGAAAGTGTTTAAAGTTTATGAATGTGATTATCAATGTTAATGGTTATGAAAGTGCTAACAATAATAATAATAACAATAATAATCAGATTAGTAGTCTGTGATTAATTTAGTGGGCTGTAAGTAATATTTAACATTAGGTCAATATGCTGTTAGAATGGAAAAGTAAAAGCTGATTCTTCTTTTGAGCAAGCAGGCATACACCAGCTTCTTTTCTAATGGTACTAAGAACAGCTGTAAAGAACAAATCTTTCCTTGCAGTGTGCACATGGTGGCAGAAGTCAACCATGGCAGTAATACTGAAGAATTAACAGTCACACGGAATGGACAATCTCAAGATATGGCTAAACATAAAGGATCCTCTCACAATGTCAGAAGTGAGGCAATAAAAATGGAAAAAGATCAGTCTCCCTGCCAAAAAAACACAAAATGTCTTAAAAGCCAGGAAAGCTCTGAGATGACATCTCTAGCACCAAAGAAGACAAGTTGCACTGAGACAAAAGAAAAGTTAGAGGGAGTGAAAAAAACAGATAAAGAAGGACAGAGTGTAATGTATGCTGTAAAAGAAGGTGATCTTGTGAAAAAGGAATTGTGTCCCCACCAAACTCAAGAAGAGACTAAAACATCCACATTACCAGTCAGCACTGAGTTGGGGGCATCTTCTGAAGATATCATTGGTAAGCAGCACTTTATGAGAATAATGGTTGCTTACATAAAATTACACAGAGATGTTATGTACAATCCAACAGGACACAGGTTAAGTCTTGACGGTCAATACATAATAAATATATTTTATAGCTTTACCTGGTTCTTGCCACATATCACCACCATAAATTATACTTGTCCTAATTTTAAGACACCAGTAGATGATCCCTGAATATTTGTGCCATAGAAACATAGAATTTGACAGTAGATACTGTAAGAACCAAAAGGCCCATGAAGTCTACCCATATTACATGTTACTGTTTTCTTAGGATAGGCTTTTGCATGTACAAGGCATGTTTTAAATCTTTTACAGGCCCTGTGTGTACCACCTCTTTTTGAAGTTTATTCCATTAATCCACCACCCTTTCTATAAAAAATGCTTCCTCACATTTTTCCTGAATCTACTACCCTGTAACTTTTTGGTATTTCTTTTTTTTGTGGAAAATGCTTTTAGCTTCCACTTTATTATTATTAAGTCCCTTCATATATTTGAAGGTTTATATCACATCACTCTTTCCCTTCTCTCCTCTTAACTATTCATATTTAGATCAAAGAGTCTTTCTTTTTATGTTTTATGTTTTTGACCATGTACCATTTTAGTAGCCCTCTTTTGGACAGTTTCTAGTTTATATCCTTCTGGAGATGTGGTCTCCAGAACTGTACACAGTATTCCAGATTAGGCCTAACTAATGATCTGTAAACTGGCATAAGAACCTTACTATTTCTGCTACTAGTCTCTTACCCAATGCAACCAAGTATTCGACTGGCCTTACTGACTGAACTGTTGCATTGTCTACCAATAAAGTCTCATCACCATAGTGACAGTTTGTGTGTTATCTACATCTGCAATAGTATTAGAAGTATAAGAAAAACGCAAACACATGAAATACAGTGCCCCAAAAGCTTAAAACTTGAGCTAATTATGTTAAACTAAAGTTAAATACTGTTTGTAATCCAAGAGACAAAATTTACAAATAAGAACAATGATAAAATAAATTAAAAGGAAAACAAAATATGATTATTAATAATATTATTATTATTATTATTAATAATAATAATAATAATAATAATTATTATTAATAAAAAAAGAAAAGGTGACTCTCAATAGAGGGGTCTACTGAAATGAATACCTAACTCTACCTCCCCACTTACTCAACAAGCCAACAACACTGACCCCTGTGCCATCCCCATATCCTTGCCCCCTACCTAACTTATCTTCTTCCTTCTCTGTTTACTTTCTTTCCCCTCTTGGTTCACACCTATTTCCATTCAACTCCACTCTGTGACAGTTTACTGTAAAATTGGTTTCCCCTTAATGTGTTTCCAATGAGCAGACTTAGGTTGTCTGTCTAGTTATTTATACAAAGTCTTCCTTATGTATCACTGTTTCCTAAAACACCAATACAGAGAGAGAACAATTGGAAATTAACATTTTTGTACCTTTCTGTCACAGCCTCCCCACTGGGAGCATTATTTTATCTAAACCTTCTTGTTTACGTATTTTTTTTGTAAACCAGAGCTTAGGTTCAGAAATGTTCAGTATAGGTGGGGATACGACAGGCAACATCAGTCTTTTCAAATGCAAAAATAAAGGTAAAGGTGTAATTTGTAAACAAATTTGAATCACGTAGTGGAGTACTTCATAAATTCTGTGCTATACTATTTCAGTGAACTTAAGCATAAAATACTTGACCCCTTCCCAATCCCGCCCCTTGTCATATACCATATCCCAATTCTCCCACAAAGCCTCTTTTCATTAATAAACCTTTGTTTCCTAAATATTAAATTTACAAAGAATATTATGCTTCATTTGCAGCTTTTGAGGCTGCAAACACAAATTTAATAAGTATAAACTGTTTCTTTAGCCTCTCTGCCACCTCAAAGATGGTGAGATAAATCACCCTGACATTTGCTTTTCAGGGTGATTGACAGGCACTGCTCTCACCAAATTGAATGTGCCAATGCTCTTGTGTAATTTTAAGTTGTGCCACGTGATGTTGCATTGCAAGTGGTGATTACAAGAGGACAGGTTCTCCTGATAGCGTCCTTCTGCAATCTAGATACATTTCCCACTATATATATTTCCTTAGCATTTTCATGTGCTTTGTTATGCAAACTAGCAAGCAATAATTGTTTACTTTAGGTTTCAAATTTTCAAGGTAATTTTTTTAAGTATTTTGGGCTTTCTACAAAAAAAAGATGCTGAATCTTTCCTCTCAAATTTTCTGTATTTTAATGTTTGAATATGAATAAGAAATAAAAATAAAATGAAAGGTGATTATGGCAGATGCTGAAAAGTGATTTTTTTTCTAAAATGGGAATATTTCTCAAGTGTGATTCCTTAAAGTGAATGTAAATTTTGATGCTAAAGTGTCCGTTTTTTTAAAATTCGATCAAAAACAGGGGCACTTTAATTCATCAAAATTTACATTTCACTCCTGTTGTGAAAAAAAAAGTTACCTTTTAAACTTGACAGCAGCTCCAGCTTCCTTAGGTCGTCGCAAGCCATTTCTGATGTCAGAAATTATGGATAGGTCATCCTCCAATCACAGCTTCCCCCCCGGGGGAATCAGTGTCTGATTCAACACCGTGATTGGAGGAAGCCTGATTCCTCATTTTAGACCCAGGAAGAGGCTTTGCGACGGGTGGAGGAAGCTGGAGTGGCTGTCAAGATTAAAAGGTACGTTTTTTTCACAACACGAGTGAAATGTAAATTTTGATGAATTAAAGTGCCCCTGTTTTTAATCAAATTTTTTAAAACCGGGCACTTTTGCATAAAAATGTATATTCACTTTAAGATAAATGCCATCTTTTGTATCAAACATCTTAGGTTAGGTACAAGTCAAAATAATTATACTGTAGTGAGAACCCAGGGCACATGGAGACATCACATTGAGATACCAACAGGATCCTCTTACATCTTCAGACAAAAATAATTACTTAACAATAAATAATTTAGAAGACCTACTAAGTTGTATTATTTTATTTAGATGATGGGCCTCCCCCACCTGCACCTTTCAGTCATCGGATAGTGAGCATCAAGCAAGCCATCTTGTCATCTTCTTACACTGTGTGTCAAAATGAGGTACTAGGAGGGTAAGTTGGCTACTGGACAACTTGTAAAAGAAATGAAAACCAATAAATGTTCTGCCATTATTGTATATTACTGTGGTGGACGCCATACTTTACACAAATTATATCTACTAGTGCCATCTAGTGTCTACTAGATGCAATGATTAGTGATTTGGCAGATCTAACTGTAAAGTGGCAAAAAGATTTATGTTAAAATATATTATTTTTGATTATATATAGAAATTTTATAATTTATTACGATACGAAAAAAAAGCCAATTTTCGGACAACCATTTGTGATAAAAAAATAAATATTAAAATTCCTGATTGATCATATCCTACAATAATGTGTCAGACACAGCAACTAAAGCATTTAGCGACTAACTTGTGACACTGTAACTACTAATAATACAGCAACTTTGATTTTGGAAAAAGTCCCGTATATCATGATTTGTGCCTGTTAGAGAATGATGATCACTCTGTATCTATCATGTGGGGAGTCAGTGGCAACCTATATTTCACCTTAACAACTATGCTTACTGGGAACGTGAAAACTGCTTGGACTGAAAACAGTTTCTAGGGAAGAAATCTACATTGTTTAACATACACCCTGTATATGTAGAAACTGTTAAAATGAAATCTTTCAATATTTTTCAAAGTAGAATTTTTATTTTTTACAAAACTTTCTGCAATGTTTCTTTTCTTTGTTTGAAACGTGTTTATTTACTAAGACCCAAACAGCACTGGAGGCAGATATTTTATCTAATCTATTTGTAGCCCACATATAAGTGGTCAAACTCCTTCTAGAAAAGTCATGTAAGCTAGAGATGAATGTGTACATTTAAAGGGACATGAAACCCAAAAAATTATTTCATGATGCAGATAGAGCATACAATTTTAAACAACTATGCAACTTACTTCTATTAGCTATTTTGCATCATTCTCTTTGTCTCCTTTGTTAAAAAGCACACCTAGGTAGGCTCAGGAGCTGGGAGCTAGCTTCTTATTGGTCGCCGCACATATATGCCTCTTGTCATTGGCTTATTGATGTGTTCAGCAAGCTCCCAGTAGTGCATTTAATAAAGGACACCAAGAGAATAAAGCAAAATTGATACTAGAAGTAATTTTGAAAGTGGTTTAAAATTGTAGTTAAAGGACCACTAAATGCAGTAGAATTACATCACTAACAAGTGCATGATAAAAAGACAAAGTAATAACACCTACTCTCAATTTCAAATAAGCAGTATATATTTTTTCTGACAAATTTATTTTTTTCTCCCATTTTCCGGCCCCTTGTATCATGTGACATACATCAGCCAATCACAGACTAATATAATATACTCTGTGAGCTTGTGCACATAATCAGTAGAATCTTGTTCCCCAGAAAGTGTGTATATAAAAAGACTGTGCACAATTTGATAATGGAAGTAAATTGGAAAGTGTCTTTCTTAAAACTGCATGCTCTGGGGCATATTTATCAAGCTCCGAATGGAGCTTGATGCCCCGTTTTTCTGGCGAGCCTGCAGGCTCGCCAGAAACAGCAGTTATGAAGCAGCGGTCACAAAGACCGCTGCTCCATAACCTGTCCGGCTGCTCTGAGCACGATCGGGTTGATTGACACCCCCCTGCTGGTGGCCTATTGGCCGCGAGTCTGCAGGGGGCGGCGTTGCACCAGCAGCTCTTATGAGCTGCTGGTGCAATGCTGAATACGGTGAGCGTATTGCTCGCCGTATTGCTCGCCGTATTCAGCGAGGTCTGTCGGACCTGATCCGCACTGTCGGATCAGGTCCGACAGACCTTGATAAATATGGGCCTCTGTCTGAATCAAAACCATGGAAGGGTGTTGTGAAATGTTTAACGCTATCCAAAAGCACATAACTAAATTCTTTTGAAGATAGAAAAAAATAGTTTGGAACTCAAGCAGTTTCATTCCACATCTACGCTAGAAAAAGAAGACTTCTGTAGCAGCAATAAAGTATTGGTTTAAAAGAACTCTGCACAAGAGAAGTTTTAGCAATGCTTTTTTTTCTTTTTAACTTTAACTAATATTCCTGGAAGAAGGAAAGAAAAATGTTCTTCTCCACCAATAGGTCAGTGGGATTTGCCGCTCAATTTCCTTTCATCATTGCTTTAGTTTAAACCTAAATAGATTTTCTTGGTCTGTTCTCATGAAACCAATGTAAACGGATGCTTTTTCATATTTAGTAGAAATAGGTTGAATACAGTGTCCCTTAAAGAACAACTCTGCAACTTACTTCTATTAGTTAGACAGATGTGACTTATTCCCTTTTTGCATTTTATGAATTAAGAAGCATAATGATTTTTAACACTTTATTTGTTCTTTTTACAGTGACCTCATAAATTTGTGTAAATTAGTTTTTTTTGTTTTTTTTTTATCAGGGGCCGCTTTGGTCAAGTTCACAAATGCATTGAAGTATCCACTGGGCTCCGGCTTGCAGCCAAAATAATTAAAGTGAAGGGGGCAAAGGACAGGGTAAATATGAGTTACATTTGTTTGCACATTTAGTACAGGTTGTTTGTCTTTCTTATAAATGCAAATAAATTATTTAGCAATTGTATTGTATATGAAATGTAAGTCACAAGCACATTTGTCATCCCTCTTATACCTCATATCTATGCAAGAGGTATCATATTATAGCATATAACACTCTGTTTACGTGCTGCATTTGACAGAATAAATCTGTTTACGTGCTACATTTGACAAAATAAATCTGTTTACGTGCTGCATTTGACAGAATAAATCTGTTTACGTGCTGCATTTGACAGAATACATCTGTATACGTACTGCATTTGACAGAATAAATCTGTTTACGTGCTGCATTTGACAGAATACATCTGTTTACGTGCTGCATTTGACACAATACATCTGTATACGTGCTGCATTTGACAGAATAAATCTGTTTACGTGCTGCATTTGACAGAATACATCTGTTTACGTGCTACATTTGACAAAATAAATCTGTTTACGTGCTGCATTTGACAGAATACATCTGTTTACGTGCTGCATTTGACACAATACATCTGTATACGTGCTGCATTTGACAGAATAAATCTGTTTACGTGCTGCATTTGACAGAATACATCTGTTTACGTGCTGCATTTGACAGAATACATCTGTTTACGTGCTGCATTTGACAGAATAAATCTGTTTACGTGCTGCATTTGACAGAATAAATCTGTTTACGTGCTGCATTTGACAGAATACATCTGTTTACGTGCTGCATTTGACAGAATACATCTGTTTACGTGCTGCATTTGACAGAATAAATCTGTTTACGTGCTGCATTTGACAGAATACATCTGTTTACGTGCTGCATTTGACAGAATACATCTGTTTACGTGCTGCATTTGACAGAATAAATCTGTTTACGTGCTGCATTTGACAGAATACATCTGTTTACGTGCGGCATTTGACAGAATGCATCTGTTTACGTGCTGCATTTGACAGAATACATCTGTTTACGTGCTACATTTGACAGAATACATCTGTTTACGTGCTACATTTGACAGAATGCATCTGTTTACGTGCTGCATTTGACAGAATAAATCTGTTTACGTGCTGCATTTGACAGAATAAATCTGTTTACGTGCTGCATTTGACAGAATACATCTGTTTACGTGCTGCATTTGACAGAATACATCTGTTTACGTGCTGCATTTGACAGAATAAATCTGTTTACGTGCTGCATTTGACAGAATACATCTGTTTACGTGCTGCATTTGACAGAATACATCTGTTTACGTGCGGCATTTGACAGAATACATCTGTTTACATGCTGCATTTGACAGAATGCATCTGTTTACGTGCTGCATTTGACAGAATACATCTGTTTACGTGCTACATTTGACAGAATACATCTGTTTACGTGCTACATTTGACAGAATGCATCTGTTTACGTGCTGCATTTGACAGAATACATCTGTTTACGTGCTGCATTTGACAGAATACATCTGTTTACGTGCTGCATTTGACAGAATACATCTGTTTACGTGCTGCATTTGACAGAATACATCTGTTTATGTGCTGCATTTGACAGAATACATCTGTTTACGTGCTGCATTTGACAGAATACATCTGTTTACGTGCTGCATTTGACAGAATACATCTGTTTACGTGCGGCATTTGACAGAATGCATCTGTTTACGTGCGGCATTTGACAGAATGCATCTGTTTACGTGCAGCATTTGACAGAATACATCTGTTTATGTTCTGCATTTGACAGAATACATCTGTTTACGTGCTGCATTTGACAGAATAAATCTGTTTACGTGCTACATTTGACAGAATGCATCTGTTTACGTGCGGCATTTGACAGAATACATCTGTTTACGTGCGGCATTTGACAGAATACATCTGTTTACGTGCTGCATTTGACAGAATACATCTGTTTACGTGCGGCATTTGACAGAATACATCTGTTTACGTGCGGCATTTGACAGAATACATCTGTTTACGTGCTGCATTTGACAGAATACATCTGTTTACGTGCGGCATTTGACAGAATACATCTGTTTACGTGCTGCATTTGACAGAATACATCTGTTTACGTGCAGCATTTGACAGAATACATCTGTTTATGTTCTGCATTTGACAGAATACATCTGTTTACGTGCTGCATTTGACAGAATAAATCTGTTTACGTGCTACATTTGACAGAATACATCTGTTTACGTGCTACATTTGACAGAATGCATCTGTTTACGTGCGGCATTTGACAGAATACATCTGTTTACGTGCGGCATTTGACAGAATACATCTGTTTACGTGCTGCATTTGACAGAATACATCTGTTTACGTGCGGCATTTGACAGAATACATCTGTTTACGTGCGGCATTTGACAGAATACATCTGTTTACGTGCTGCATTTGACAGAATACATCTGTTTACGTGCTGCATTTGACAGAATACATCTGTTTACGTGCTACATTTGACAGAATACATCTGTTTACATGCTGCATTTGACAGAATACATCTGTTTACGTGCTGCATTTGACAGAATACATCTGTTTACGTGCGGCATTTGACAGAATACATCTGTTTACGTGCTGCATTTGACAGAATGCATCTGTTTACGTGCTGCATTTGACAGAATACATCTGTTTACGTGCTACATTTGACAGAATACATCTGTTTACGTGCTACATTTGACAGAATGCATCTGTTTACGTGCTGCATTTGACAGAATACATCTGTTTACGTGCTGCATTTGACAGAATACATCTGTTTACGTGCTGCATTTGACAGAATACATTTGTTTACGTGCTGCATTTGACAGAATACATCTGTTTATGTGCTGCATTTGACAGAATACATCTGTTTACGTGCTGCATTTGACAGAATACATCTGTTTACGTGCTGCATTTGACAGAATACATCTGTTTACGTGCGGCATTTGACAGAATGCATCTGTTTACGTGCGGCATTTGACAGAATGCATCTGTTTACGTGCAGCATTTGACAGAATACATCTGTTTATGTTCTGCATTTGACAGAATACATCTGTTTACGTGCTGCATTTGACAGAATAAATCTGTTTACGTGCTACATTTGACAGAATGCATCTGTTTACGTGCGGCATTTGACAGAATACATCTGTTTACGTGCGGCATTTGACAGAATACATCTGTTTACGTGCTGCATTTGACAGAATACATCTGTTTACGTGCGGCATTTGACAGAATACATCTGTTTACGTGCGGCATTTGACAGAATACATCTGTTTACGTGCTGCATTTGACAGAATACATCTGTTTACGTGCGGCATTTGACAGAATACATCTGTTTACGTGCTGCATTTGACAGAATACATCTGTTTACGTGCAGCATTTGACAGAATACATCTGTTTATGTTCTGCATTTGACAGAATACATCTGTTTACGTGCTGCATTTGACAGAATAAATCTGTTTACGTGCTACATTTGACAGAATACATCTGTTTACGTGCTACATTTGACAGAATGCATCTGTTTACGTGCGGCATTTGACAGAATACATCTGTTTACGTGCGGCATTTGACAGAATACATCTGTTTACGTGCTGCATTTGACAGAATACATCTGTTTACGTGCGGCATTTGACAGAATACATCTGTTTACGTGCGGCATTTGACAGAATACATCTGTTTACGTGCTGCATTTGACAGAATACATCTGTTTACGTGCGGCATTTGACAGAATACATCTGTTTACGTGCGGCATTTGACAGAATACATCTGTTTACGTGCGGCATTTGACAGAATACATCTGTTTACGTGCAGCATTTGACAGAATACATCTGTTTACGTGCTGCATTTGACAGAATACGTCTGTTTACGTGCGGCATTTGACAGAATACATCTGTTTACGTGCAGCATTTGACAGAATACATCTGTTTACGTGCTGCATTTGACAAAATACATCTGTATACTATACGTACTGCATTTGACAGAATACATCTGTTTACGTGCTGCATTTGACAGAATACATCTGTTTACGTGCTGCATTTGACAGAATGCATCTGTTTACGTGCTGCATTTGACAGAATACATCTGTTTACATGCTGCATTTGACAGAATACATCTGTTTACGTGCTGCATTTGACAGAATACATCTGTTTACGTGCTGCATTTGACAGAATACATCTGTTTACGTGCTGCATTTGACAGAATACATCTGTTTACGTGCTGCATTTGACAGAATACATCTGTTTACGTGCTGCATTTGACAGAATACATCTGTTTACGTGCTGCATTTGACAGAATACATCTGTTTACGTGCTGCATTTGACAGAATACATCTGTTTACGTGCGGCATTTGACAGAATACATCTGTTTACGTGCGGCATTTGACAGAATACATCTGTTTACGTGCTGCATTTGACAGAATACATCTGTTTACGTGCTGCATTTGACAGAATACATCTGTTTACGTGCGGCATTTGACAGAATACATCTGTTTACGTGCTGCATTTGACAGAATACATCTGTTTACGTGCGGCATTTGACAGAATACATCTGTTTACGTGCTGCATTTGACAGAATACATCTGTTTACGTGCGGCATTTGACAGAATACATCTGTTTACGTGCAGCATTTGACAAAATACATCTGTTTACGTGCTGCATTTGACAGAATACGTCTGTTTACATGCGGCATTTGACAGAATACATCTATTTACGTGCAGCATTTGACAGAATACATCTGTTTACGTGCTGCATTTGACAAAATACATCTGTATACGTACTGCATTTGACAGAATACATCTGTTTACGTGCTGCATTTGACAGAATAAATCTGTTTACGTGCTGCATTTGACAAAATACATCTGTATACGTACTGCATTTGACAGAATACATCTGTTTACGTGCTGCATTTGACAGAATAAATCTGTTTACGTGCAGCATTTGACAGAATACATCTGTTTACGTGCAGCATTTTACAGAATACATCTGTTTACGTGCTGCATTTGACAAAATACATCTGTATACGTACTGCATTTGACAGAATACATCTGTTTACGTGCTGCATTTGACAGAATAAATCTGTTTACGTGCTGCATTTGACAGAATACATCTGTTTACGTGCTGCATTTGACAGAATGCATCTGTTTACGTGCTGCATTTGACAGAATACATCTGTTTACATGCTGCATTTGACAGAATACATCTGTTTACGTGCTGCATTTGACAGAATACATCTGTTTACGGGCTGCATTTGACAGAATACATCTGTTTACGTGCTGCATTTGACAGAATACATCTGTTTACGTGCTGCATTTGACAGAATGCATCTGTTTACGTGCTGCATTTGACAGAATACATCTGTTTACATGCTGCATTTGACAGAATACATCTGTTTACGTGCTGCATTCGACAGAATACATCTGTTTACCTGCTGCATTTGACAGAATACATCTGTTTACATGCTGCATTTGACAGAATACATTTGTTTACGTGCTGCATTCGACAGAATACATCTGTTTACGTGCTGCATTTGACAGAATACATCTGTTTACGTGATGCATTTGACAGAATACATCTGTTTACGTGCTGCATTTGACAGAATACATCTGTTTACGTGCTGCATTTGACAGAATACATCTGTTTACGTGCGGCATTTGACAGAATACATCTGTTTACGTGCAGCATTTGACAGAATACATCTGTTTACGTGCGGCATTTGACAGAATACATCTGTTTACGTGCAGCATTTGACAGAATACATCTGTTTACGTGCAGCATTTGACAGAATACATCTGTTTACGTGCTGCATTTGACAAAATACATCTGTTTACGTGCTGCATTTGACAAAATACATCTGTTTACGTGCTGCATTTGACAAAATACATCTGTTTACGTGCTGCATTTGACAAAATACATCTGTATACGTGCTGCATTTGACAGAATACATCTGTTTACATGCTGCATTTGACAGAATGCATCTGTTTACGTGCTGCATTTGACAGAATACATCTGTTTACATGCTGCATTTGACAGAATACATCTGTTTACGTGCTGCATTTGACAGAATACATCTGTTTACGTGCTGCATTTGACAGAATACATCTGTTTACATGCTGCATTTGACAGAATACATCTGTTTACGTGCTGCATTCGACAGAATACATCTGTTTACGTGCTGCATTCGACAGAATACATCTGTTTACGTGCTGCATTCGACAGAATACATCTGTTTACATGCTGCATTTGACAGAATACATCTGTTTACGTGCTGCATTTGACAGAATACATCTGTTTACGTGCTGCATTTGACAGAATACATCTGTTTACGTGCTGCATTTGACAGAATACATCTGTTTACGTGCGGCATTTGACAGAATACATCTGTTTACGTGCGGCATTTGACAGAATACATCTGTTTACGTGCGGCATTTGACAGAATACATCTGTTTACGTGCTGCATTTGACAGAATACATCTGTTTACGTGCGGCATTTGACAGAATACATCTGTTTACGTGCGGCATTTGACAGAATACATCTGTTTACGTGCTGCATTTGACAGAATACATCTGTTTACGTGCAGCATTTGACAGAATACATCTGTTTACGTGCGGCATTTGACAGAATGCATCTGTTTACGTGCTGCATTTGACAGAATGCATCTGTTTACGTGCTGCATTTGACAGAATACATCTGTTTACGTGCGGCATTTGACAGAATACATCTGTTTACGTGCGGCATTTGACAGAATACATCTGTTTACGTGCGGCATTTGACAGAATACATCTGTTTACGTGCGGCATTTGACAGAATACATCTGTTTACGTGCGGCATTTGACAGAATACATCTGTTTACGTGCTGCATTTGACAGAATACATCTGTTTACGTGCTGCATTTGACAGAATACATCTGTTTATGTGCGGCATTTGACAGAATACATCTGTTTATGTGCTGCATTTGACAGAATACATCTGTTTACGTGCGGCATTTGACAGAATACATCTGTTTACGTGCGGCATTTGACAGAATGCATCTGTTTACGTGCTGCATTTGACAGAATACATCTGTTTACGTGCTGCATTTGACAGAATACATCTGTTTACGTGCTGCATTTGACAGAATACATCTGTTTACGTGCTGCATTTGACAGAATACATCTGTTTACGTGCGGCATTTGACAGAATACATCTGTTTACGTGCGGCATTTGACAGAATGCATCTGTTTACGTGCGGCATTTGACAGAATGCATCTGTTTACGTGCTGCATTTGACAGAATATATCTGTTTACGTGCTGCATTTGACAGAATACATCTGTTTACGTGCGGCATTTGACAGAATACATCTGTTTACGTGCGGCATTTGACAGAATACATCTGTTTACGTGCTGCATTTGACAGAATACATCTGTTTACGTGCGGCATTTGACAGAATACATCTGTTTACGTGCTGCATTTGACAGAATACATCTGTTTACGTGCGGCATTTGACAGAATACATCTGTTTACGTGCTGCATTTGACAGAATACATCTGTTTACGTGCTGCATTTGACAGAATACATCTGTTTACGTGCTGCATTTGACAGAATACATCTGTTTACGTGCTGCATTTGACAGAATACATTTATAATAGTAATCATCATTTTAAGCAGGGGGTTAACAACAGGGGTCTCTGAGGTTTCTATTGAGACTGGGGGGCCGAATTATCAAGCTTTGAATGGAGCTTGATACCCCTGTTTCTGCGCAAGCCTTCAGGCTCGCTGGAAACAGCAGTTATGAAGCAGCGGTCTAAAGACCGCTGCTCCATAACTTGTCCACCTGCTCTGAGGCCACGGACATCAATCTGCCCGATCCTATATGATCGGGCTGATTGACACACCCTGCAAAGGGCTGATTGGCCGAGAATATGCAGGGGGTGGCATTGCACAAGCAGTTCACCAGAACTGCTTGTGCAATGATGCGCTGTCGGCATTTATCGATGTGCGGTGGACATGATACGCTACATTGTATCATGTCCGCTCGCACTTTAATAAATCGGCCCCCTAGCCTTTACCTCTAGGGGCCCCTTTGGCCCTGCAGTCACTAGTGGCATCACTTCAGGGGGAGCACTATGGAGGAAAAAACCTGCCCCACATTTTTACAGGAAATCTGCAAAAGTGCAAATTATCTGGTGCTGACTAACCAATGGGGAAGTATGATTCACGGTCACAGAGAAGCAGTTCCTCTTGTTCCTATGTTATTGTTCAGCTTCTGCTGATTGAAAACAGCTAGAAATGGCTCTGTTCAAATAGTAGGGCCTTGACACAGCCTTTGCCATAAGGCCCAGTGAGGTCCAGTTATGCCACCGATTTTAAAGTTTTTAAATATGTGATTTATAAATGTAAAGATGACCAACTTGATTAAGGAGCATATTAAGTCAGCATAAAATACATAAGTGTTACAGTATGTTATCCCCCAATCAAAAAATTCTGGATATTTTGCAAAACCTACAAATATTTTTTTACTTAGAAAACACATTTGTGAATAATTAAATTACCCTCTCTCTAGTCATATACTACTAATTTCAGAGTTCTGGGACTTTTTGAAAACTGCATGAGAAATGTATCTTTCAGTAATAAATAACTTGTTTATTTTTGCTTTGACAGGATGAAGTAAAAAACGAAATCAATGTTATGAACCATTTAAATCATGTGAATTTAATACAGCTCTATGATGCATTTGAATGCAAGAATGACCTGACATTAATTATGGAATAGTAAGTATTGGCACATAACAACCAGCTTTATGTATTATGTACTATGCATTTTTTTTGCATATAAGACTCCCTTCTTTAGCATACAGAGTCTTATTTTCCATGTGCATGAGAGTTTGTATTCCCCTGGCTGTACTGTATATAAATGCAATTTCTTGTATATTACAGAGTATTTAATATGCTTCAAAATATGGTATATGGTCAGACAGTTTGGTTTCTATTCTATAACCCAAATTACAGTATATCGTTTGGTTTTTGGAATTCCATAAAGAGTGGCACTGGAATGGCATTTAACACTCATGAATATTTATGTACATGTTTAAAACAGAAAACATGGTTTATAACTTATGTATTGCATTATATTAGAATCTTTAACATTTCTAAAGTCAAGATACTTTACTTATTCTTTCACTACTAGTGGTGGCTCTACTGCGGTGCATCAGGATACAAAAGCACCCCCAGTATTTTATATTTTGCATCCACTGCCTCTATCTGCTTAGCTTAACCCCCAAACCACCTAGATATGTCCCAAACCACCCTACTCTGTCCAAGGCACACAACCTCCTTAGAACAGTTATTAAACCCCCTACCATGAATTGTCTTTCCCCACGGCCTCCTTACATATTCGCCAACTTCCTAGCTTTATGCATGGGATTCTGCAGGGTGTTTGTTGCCCCAAACTTTATGCTCTAGAACTGCCCCTGGTCAAATTACATTTCTATAAAATACAACCAAAAAGGCAGATTTCTTGCAATTTGTTATAGCTAGTCTGGCATTGTCTGCTACCTTTGTAAACAACCCATACCTTTTTATGGTCCTTTAATTTTGTATGTGGGCTGTCCCAAAAATAATTTGGAGAAAATAGACTAATATTCTTTTATTCTTTAGCCTTGACGGTGGTGAATTGTTTGATCGTATTACGGATGAAAACTACAACCTGACTGAGCTGGATGCAATAATGTTCACCAAACAAATATGTGAAGGAATTTACTACCTACATCAACAGTACATACTCCATCTGGATCTTAAGGTCAGTTGATATGGAAAATTGCAGTGATGACGAGATGGGGACACAAAGGATGTAGAATGAGAGATAGAGGGACAGATTCACTGACCATGAAGAGGCACAAAAGTTGTGTCTCTACAAAACACTTCTTAAATGGCTATAAAACTCAATGGATATTTATGTAAAAAGTTTAATAATATAATAAATAAAAAATTGTCAATAAAGTAAAATGTAATGTAAACATTTCTTAGTTCCCCCAACAGAGGGCAAGATTATAAATGGAGCAATATTTTTTGCTCCAGCTCACGCGCTAACTGCGCTTGGCTTTCTGTTTTTCGGGTGCCACGGGTATTATAGCAGGGATAGGCACAGACAAAGGTTGTGGTGCATATTTTCCAAAGTACAGACCTTAGTGAAGGACACCAAGGTACATTTGAAATTAAAAACATTTTTTTATAGTGCTTGGTGTTATTATACTGATGCAGATACCACTGATCCTATAACCAGCCCTCCTCTGGCTATACCCCTGAGCCAGTGTCACTACTGTGTCATTATATAGTGCTGAATGTTATTATACTGATGCAGATACCACTGATTTTATAACCAGTCCTCCTCTGGCTATACCCATGTGCCAGTGTCTCTACTGTGTCATTATATAGTGCTGGGTGTTATTATAATGATGCAGATACCACTGACCCTATAACCAGCCCTTGTCTGGCTATACCCATGTGCCAGTGTCACTACTGTGTCTTTGTATAGTGCTGGGTGTTATTATACTGATGCAGATACCACTGATTTTATAACCAGTCCTCCTCTGTCTATACCCATGAGCCAGTGTCACTACTGTATCATTATATAGTGCTAGGTGTTATTATACTGATGCAGATACCACTGATTCTATAACCAGCCCTCCTCTGGCTATACCCATGTGCCAGTGTCACTACTGTGTCATTATATAGTGCTGAATGTTATTATACTGATGCAGATACCACTGACCCTATAACCAGCCCTTGTCTGGCTATACGCATGTGCCAGTGTCACTACTGTGTCTTTGTATAGAGCTGGGTGTTATTATACTAATGCAGATACCACTGATCCTATAACCAGCCCTCCTCTGGCTATACCCATGTGCCAGTGTCACTACTGTGTCATTATACAGTGCTGGGTGTTATTATACTGATGCAGATACCACTATTTCTATAACCAGCCCTCCTCTGGCTATACCCTTGTGCCAGTGTCACTACTGTGTCATTATATAACGCTGGGTGTTATTATACTAATGCAGATACCACTGATCCTATAACCAGCCCTCCTCTGGCTATACCCATGTGCCAGTGTCACTACTGTGTCATTATATAGTGCTGGGTGTTATTATATTGATGCAGATACCACTGACCCTATAACCAGCCCTTGTCTGGCTATACGCATGTGCCAGTATCACTACTGTGTCTTTGTATAGAGCTGGGTGTTATTGTACAGATGCAGATACATCCAGTATTTCACTCAGTCTTTATTTATTCAATAACTTATCACCCACTTTCGCTAGCAGTCTCTTGACAAGCCACTAACTTTATTCAAACTACATTTCTTTTTTTTATTCCTATTATTTAATCAGAAAGTAAAGATATAATAAGGTTGTGGCGGACACTGCAAGCGCTAGTCATGGAAACCAGTTTCCGTGTACGGACATCTTGCCTATCCCTGTATTATAGGGTAAATTTATCAACCCCTTCGCCCCCCCGCTACGGCTGCAGGTGCTCACAAGAGAACCTACAATCTGTATTTAACAAGCAGCGGTCATCATACCTCTTAGGTGGCAAATTTCTATCTCCAGCTCCTCCTCAAGTCTGTCAAAAAAAACTGAAATAAGGGGGCAGTCTGCAGAGGCTTAGATACAAGGTAATCACAGAGGTAAAAAATATATTAATACAACTGTGTTGGTTATGCAAAACTGGGGAATGGGTAATAAAGGGATATTCTATATTTTTAAATAAAAAATCTGGAGTAGATTATCCATTTGCATGCCTGTTTAATACTGTACTTCTCTATAAAACAAATGATAAGATAAAGGCTATGTCTGTAAGTGGATACTTTTTCATTTTCAGCCAGAAAACATTCTATGTGTCAGTCAGACCGGAAACCAAATCAAAATCATTGACTTTGGATTAGCGAGGAGGTGAGATGTCTCTTCTATTTTTTGTATAATGCTGTGTAATGAAAGGGTATCTGTATCTTAATTATACCCTAAATGAAACCCGTCTCTAAGTCCTCTGCAATCAGCTTAAGTACTATATTTATATGACTATTCATTTGGGGAACTTGATGAAATTATGACTAAGTGATTATATAAATAATAGTTATGAAATGTGTCCTTTTTTAAAGCATAAAAATGAAGTGTAATATTAATGTACAATCTATAAAGGGACATGCTACCCTAATAATTTAAAAGGGTTAAAAAATAAGTAATCATTCCCTAAACAAAGGAACTATTAAAAAAAAAAAAAAAAACCTCACAAGTATAAATCCCTATTTTTGTTGTATAAAAAAATCATGCTGAAAGAGGAGTACAAAGCTACAGACCCTATACCCATGTTTTTTTTGTAAAATGACCTAAAGTAAGCTCATTATTCCAGGACCAGAAAGTGTTAATTCCAGGTAGACTTGCAAGGCTCAGTGGAAGCTAACTTTATGGCATAGTCAATATCAGCTCTTTGTTTTTTAGGTACAAGCCACGGGAGAAGCTCAAGGTAAATTTTGGAACTCCAGAGTTCCTGGCTCCTGAAGTTGTGAATTATGACTTTGTGTCCTTCCCAACAGACATGTGGAGTATAGGAGTCATTACGTATATGCTGTGAGTACATCTCTGGATGCATGGCTGACAATTTATCTGTAATTGAGCCACCTTGATTAGAACTGTGAAGGACAAATTATGATAAGAGCTCTAAAATATGTTTCTTATGACCCTATCCTGTCCATTGCAGAAAGAAAAAAATTCCTATTTTTACCATCAAGATATATAGTTGTGCTCAAGTTTGCACACTCTTGGAGAATTGGTAATATACAGGTGAAACTCGAAAAATTAGAATATTGTGCAAAAGTTCATTTATTTCACTAATGCAACTTAAAAGGTGAAACTAATATATGAGATAGACTCATTACATGCAAAGCGAGATCGTTCAAGCCCTGATTTGTCCTAATTGTGATGATTATGGCTTACAGCTCATGAAAACCCCAAATCCACAATCTCAGAAAATTAGAATATTGTGAAAAGGTGCAATATTCTAGGCTCAAGGTGTCCCACTCTAATCAGCTAATTAAGCCATAACACCTGCAAAGGGTTCCTGAGCCTTTAAATGGTCTCTCAGTCTGGTTCAGTAGGAATCACAATCATGGGAAAGACTGCTGACCTGACAGTTGTGCAGAAAACCATAATTGACACCCTCCATAAGCAGGGAAAGCCTCAAAAGGTAATTGCAAAAGAAGTTGGATGTTCCCAAAGTGCTGTATCAAAGCACATTAATAGAAAGTTATGTGGAAGGGAAAAGTGTGGAAGAAAAAGGTGCACAAGCAGCAGGGATGACCGCAGCCTGGAGAGGATTGTCAGGAAAAGGCCATTTAAAAGTGTTGGGGACAAATGAATGTCCTACCAAGACTGTTATATCTATTTAGAGCCTTACCTATTAAAATCCCAATAAAAGAGCTTGAAGAACTACAATCTGTAATTATTAAATTTATAAGAGGACATAAAACAGCTAGAATAGCTGCTCATATTTTAAAACAACACAAGCTATTGGGAGGTGTAGGAGTCCCTAATCTTAGAGATTATTATCATGCTGCCAGACTGGCACAAAATGCTCTTTTATGGATTGCCAGGGGATGACATGGCCAGGTATTGAAGCGGATATTGGAAGACTAAGCACTCTGGGAGATATATTATGGAAACCCTCAGATCCAAAAGACCAGAGGGTAATTAAACTAAAAACTACAGAAGATTCTAAGCTTATGTGGAGGTCACTAACGCATACAATGAAATTATTCTCGCCACACACTAGTATAATACCTCTAAGTACACTACTCCCAAAAGAATTTCAAAAACAAATAGATAAGTGGGGAAATAAAGGCCTCTATAGGGTAGCTGATTTCCTAGACAATGGGAAGTTGTTGACATTTACACAATTAGGAGATAAAATACACCCAAATACATTGCACTGGTTTTTATATCTCCAAATTTCCCGTACTATAAATACATATAGACTAGGCAGCATCCCAGCCTGCCCAAAAACTGCTCTGGAACAAATGATAATGACACCCGGTAGAAATAAAAAAATTAGTACACACTTATACTTAGCCATTCAAGAAGCAAATAGTTCAGCAAAATTGGTAATTTATGACAAATGGGAACAAGATTTAGCTATAACCTATGATAGAGAAGATTGGAGACAGATTTTCTCCTCAATGAGGAGAAGCTTAATAGGGGCAGACCTTATCGAAAACTCAATAAAAACCTCATATAGATGGTACCTTACACCACTGAAATCCTCACATTACACCACACAGGGTAGTAGATTATGTTATCGGGGATGTAAAGGGATAGGGACCTATTTTCACATGTGGTGGGAGTGTCCAAAGATACAACCTACATGGGACCAGCTTTCTCAACTATTTAAGGTGATTCTAGACGACTCCTTTACATTATCAGCCTCACAGGCCTTACTACATATCCCCCAGGAATCACTGAACTCAATTACTAATAGATGGGTTAATATTATATGTACAGCTACCAGAATATGTATAGCTAGAAAATGGAAAGTGGGGGCTCCAGAATGTGGTGAGGTAATGATCAAAATAGAAGCTGTTTATAATATGCTAGAATCAGCTGCATGGATACAAGGGACATCTGAGAGATTCCAAAACATGTGGATACACTGGATTTTAAATAAACAGAAATATGTAGGTACATACAGATCAACACTAAGTAACCAATAAGGCTTGTTTAGGGCAATTAAATTGGAGAGAATAGGAACTTTCTTAAATATAGATATAGCGTTCTAAAGAAATCGACAACATTGTCACTGCTCGACGGGAAAAGTTTAAAGTTAAAGGTTTTTCTTTGTATACAGTTATGAAGTTTAGGTTTAGGGAAATGGGATAAGAGGGGGGAGGGGTGGAGAGGGAGTTAGGGAAGGCAGAGGGGAAGAGGGGAGAAAAATTGATGAAAATGATATAAACAGGGTGCTAAAAACTTTAATTGTTTTAAGAATACTAGGACATTGTAACCCAGCACACTGTTTTATTATGTTGTATTTGATGTGATCCATGACAATAAAAATTATTTGAACTAAAAGTGTTGGGGACTTTCACAAGTAGTGGACTGAGGCTGGAGTCAGTGCATCAAGAGCCACCACACACAGACGGTTCCTGGACATGGGCTTCAAATGTTGTATTCTCTTGTCAAGCCACTCCTGAACAACAAACAACATCAGAAACGTCTTACCTGGGCTAAAGAAAAACATACCTGGTCTTTTGCTCAGTGGTCCAAAGTCCTCTTTTCTGATGAGAGCAAATTTTGCATCTCATTTGGAAACCAAGGACCCAGAGTATGGAGGAAGAATGGAGAGGCACACACTGCAAGATGCTTGAAGTCCAGTGTGAAGTTTCTACAGTCTGTGTTGATTTGGGGAGCCATGTCATCTGCTGGTGTTGGTCCAACGTGCTTCATTAAGTCCAGGGTCAACGCAGCCGTCTACCACTTCATGCTTCCTTCCGCAGACGAGCTCTATGGGGATGCTGACTTCATTTTCCAGCAAGACTTGGCACCTGCCCACACTGCCAAAAGAACCAAAACCTGGTTCAATGACCGTGGGATTACTGTGGTTGATTGGCCAGCAAACGCGCCTGACCTGAACCCCATAGAGAATCTATGGGGCATTGCCAAGAGAATGATGAGAGACATGAGACCGAACAATGCAGAAGAGCTGAAGGCCACTATTGAAGCATCCTGGTCTTCCATAACACCTCAGCAGTGCCACAGGCTAATAGCTTCCATGCCACGCCGCATTGAGGCAGTAATTGCTGCAACAGGGGCCCAAACCAAGTACTGAGTACATACAGTATGCATGCTTTTTTCAGAGGTCCGATATTGTTCTATGTACAATCCTTATTTTATTGATTGCATGTAATATTCTAATTTTCTGAGATAGTGGATTTGGGGTTTTCATGAGCTGTAAGCCATAATCATCATAATTATGACAAATTACGGTTTGAACTATCTTGCTTTGCATGTAATGAGTCTATCTCATATATTAGGTTCACCTTTTAAGTTGAATTAGTTAAATAAATGAACTTTTGCACTATATTCTAATTTTTCGAGTTTCACCTGTATGTACCATTTTAAAGAAAATATGAGTGAGCAGGCAAAACACATTTCTTTTATTTTTTTAATGGGATTCATACTCAACTGCAGGTCATAACAGAATAGCACAATCACAAAACATGGCAACAAATAAAAAAAATTAAATGACCCCTATTCAAAAGTCTGCATACCCTTAGTTCTTAATACTGTGTATTGCCCCCTTTAGCATCAATGACAGCGTGCAGTCTTTTGTAATAGTTGTCTATGAGGCCCCAAAATCTTGCAGGTGGTATAGCTGCCCATTCGTCTTGGCAAAATGTCTCCAGGTCACACACTACACACACTCATGCATGCCCGCACATGTGGTCACTCTGCATATACACATGCCCGCACTTGTGGTCACATTGCATATACACATGCCCGCACTTGTGGTCACATTGCATATACACATGCCCCCACTTGTGGTCACACTGCATATACACATGCCCGCACATGTGGTCACACTGCATATACATATGCCCGCACATGTGGTCACACTGCATATACACATGCCCACACTAGTGGTCGCACTGCATATACACATGCCCGCACATGTGGTCATACTGCATATACACATTTCCGCACATGTGGTCACACTGCATATACACATGCCCGCACATGTGGTCATACTGCATATACACATGCCTGCACTTGTGGTCACACTGCATATACACATGCCCGCACATTAATTCACACTGCATATACACATGCCTGCAATTATGGTCACACTGCATATACACATGCCCGCACATGTGGTCACACAGCATATAAACATGCCCACACTAGTGATCACACTGCATATACACATGCCCACACTAGGGGTCACACTGCATATACACATGCCGCACATTAATTCACACTGCATATACACATGCCCGCACATGTGGTCACACAGCATATACACATGCCCACACTAGTGGTCACACTGCATATACACATGCCCACACTAGTGGTCACACTGCATATACACATGCCCGCACATGTGGTCACACTGCATACACACTATGCACAAATACACTCACAAACACACAATACATGTGAACACTTGCCTATGGGTCTAGAAGAAAAGTATTGCCTTTTTAGTACCTGTCAGCAGTTAGTTCAGCCCTTAGAATGATACTGGCTGCTCATCACTGCAGGGTTACATTGTGATAATGAAGTTAAGGACCAAAACATTTTGTATAAACTGACACCCATATATAATAATATTATACACAAACCATACACGCACAATCATTTACTGTTAACCAATGGTCATTTAACCTACTGGGTGATCTTTGTGTGCAGAGTCAGTGGTCTGTCCCCTTTCCTTGGTGAAAGTGATGCTGAAACAATGAACTACATAGTGAACTGCAACTGGGACTTTGATTCAGAGACATTTGAGGAGGTGTCGGAGGAAGCTAAAGATTTTGTTTCCAAGCTCCTGGTCAAAGAAAAGAGGTATTTTATTTTACTTATCTGCACCTCAAACCCCACAATGTTTTGTTAGGCCCATAAAATGGTCCTGTTAGATGAAAGCATCTATGGTTTCATTTAATCCTCTGGCTAACATTGTACCACAATTTATCTTCCTGTTGAAATGACTGGCATTGAGCGGACATTTTACCTATGTTTATTATTACATGGGACTCTATTTTTTTACTTTTTCTGGGTTTATTTGTGTTTTCTGCAGTGGCAGGTTGAGTGCTGGGCAATGTCTAAAGCACGAATGGTTGGTTAACCTGCCCTTAAAAGCCAAGAAATATAAAGTCCGCCTGAAATCCCAGATTCTTCTCCAGAGGTACCTGATGCAGAAGAAGTGGAAGGTAAATATTCTACTCCTGTCCCAGACACTGTGTCACTTAAAGGATTACTTTCTGTTATAATTTTTAAGCTAAACAACTAACATATTAAAGTTAATAAACATTAATTAAAACCTACTGACCTATATTTTCTCGAAAACGAAGTTTCATAACGTTTTAAAAGTTATATCTTTTATTCGCCGATGATGTCACGTTATCCTGCCCACTATTTTCAGCACTGCATGTTCAAAATACTTAAAACAATAACTTTGTGTTTAAAGCGCCATTTTGAAACCTAGGTATTGTAAACGGATTGGTACAGAGCAAAGGAGACCCACGGAGTGGGTTTGGGAAACAATTAAATTTGCAGACAAGATTTCTGATATACGGTAGAGATATGTTAATGAAATGCTATTGATGAAAAGTGTATTTGGGGTAGTTAGTTAGTAACAGGCATAGAAAATATTTACTTACAGTGGCCCTTTAAGTATTACATCATTTTATCTTAGTTCTGTGTAAGCCAATGTATCCAATCTTTATGTCGCAAGGGCATAATAAACAATGCAGTAAGATTTAGAATGCCTTCATTAGATTCAACTAATGTCAAGGCCCAATTAAGGGCCAGATTACAAGTGGAGCGTTATTTAACGCTTCCGCTTGAGCGTTAATTATGCTAAAAGCTTTTTGCGCTCATCAGGTTGTGCTCGTATTACAAGTTGAAAGTAAACTGTTTTTGTTCACGAGCTAACCCAACACACGTAAAAAGCTAAACTTACAATATCACGCGCGCAAAATATCCTATTTTCCCATATAAGTTTGTAACGCGTCTGTTGGTGTCGCCAGTTGCGCACGCATCCTCAAAGGAATGTTGGCTTCCTTCACCACCCTGTAATTTTCGGAATCCACCTGGATGTAGCGTAGGCAAACCCGAAGCCTTAAAAAAAACAACAACACGCAATAAATAAATAAAAAACACATTATCGCCTGCACGAAATAACAAAAAACCTAACCGCCCGCACGAAGTATAACAAAAAATACTAACCTCCAGCACGAAGTATTAACAAACACCTAAACCGCAATCCCCCACATCGCAAAATAATAAAGTAATTAACCCCTAATCCGCAAATAACATAATTAAAATATTAACCCCTAAACCGCAAACCCCCACATCGCAATAAACCTAATTAACCTATTAACCCTGAACTGCCAAACCCCCACATTGCAATAAACCTAATTAACCTATTAACCCCTAAACCGCCAAACCCCCACAACGCAAATAACTAATTTATTTACTAAGCCCCCTAACCTAACACTCCTTACATTAACTACAATACTATGTTACATGCTATCTTCATGCGATCGTCCGTCGCACACTGAAGATTCAATGCAAGGTATCCCATATTTATTGGGGTACCTTGCATTCCTGTTGGCTGAAATTTTGAAATCAGCCGATAGGATGAGAGCTACTGAAATCTTATTGACTGATTTGAACAACTAATAGGACTTCAGTAGCTCTCATCCTATTGGCTGATTTCAAAATTTAAATTGAATGCAGTACCTTGCATTCAATCTTCAGTGTACGTTGGACATAAGATGAAGCAGAACCTCCACGCTGCCGATGAGGACCGCCGCCGTTGAGGACCATCTCTGAGGATCCACGCAACGGGGAAGACAGCTCCGCACCTCCGCTCTGCGTCGCCTTTATTCCAGATGAAGATAGAAGATTTTGGAGCCGCCTGGAAGAAGATCTTGCCTGCTGGACTTCAGGAACGGTGAGTACCTATTTGGGGCTTAGTTTTAGGTTGGGTTTTTTTTAGATTAGGGTTTTTTGGCCTGGAAAAGAGCCCTTTTAAGGGCAGTAAAAGAGATGAATGCCCTTTTGAGAACAATGCCCCTACAAATGCCCCTTTAGGGAAAATGGGTAGTTTAGTTTTTTTTTAGTGTTAGGTATTTTTATTTTGGGGGGTTTGGTGGGTAGGGGCTTTTACTGTTAGAGGGTAATTGGTAATTTGTTTAGGTAAAAGAGCTGATAATTTTAGGGCAATGCCATAAAAAGGGCTATTTGTTGTTTAGTATTAGATTAGGGGTGTTTTTATTTTGGGGGGGATTTTTTTATAGGGGTATTTGTTTAGATTTAATTTTTTTATTTTTGATACCTTTGTTTATTTTTTTCTGTAATTCTACATTTTTTATTTTCTGTAACTTTAGCTTTGGGGTTTTTAGTTTTTTGTAAAATAGACTGCCCTCTGGGCAGGCTTATCGCCTAGTATATATATATATTGTCAGGGTGCCAGGAATCAGACTGAGACGAGAAGTGCAAAAATAATCACACCTTTATTAATAGCAAAAAACTATAAAATGTCCATAAGTCAAATGACAAGCCAGGAGTCAAAACCAGAGCTGGTAGTCAGACGAGCCGAGTCAGGAGCCAAAGCGAATAGTCAGACGAGCCGGAATCAGGAACAAGGAGAACAGCAGAGTCCGGAACAAGCCAGGGATCAGGAACCAGGAAGGACGTCAGGCAGCCAGGTAATACACAGGAATTCTCACAAACAGGTCTCAGACAACGCAAAGGCAAAGCATACTGAACAGAGGCCCTTTAAATAATAAATGATGACATCACAATTCTGAGACTGCATCCTGTCTCACATGGATGATGCACAACAGTCTGGCCATAAAAGGAAGTGCAGGAAGTGAGCAGCATCCCCCACAATGCACAAAGTCAGGAAGAGAGGTGAGTAAAATGGCTGCCAGCAGCACATGGCAAACACAACAGGGAAAAACCCTGACATATATATATATATATATATATATATATATATATATATATATATATATACAAAACACGGAAGAGGACTGCACTCTCATACCGGACCGGGTACATATCCCATGACCCTGTAACATGATCAGCCCTGGGTGCTCACGGGCACTCACAGGAAGCTGGGCTGTCCCCAGAGTCACAGGCAGTTAACCCCAGACAGGTCTGGGTGCAAGAACCATAGGGAAATTACTAAACAAATTAATACAGCACACAGAGAAAGTCCAGCACTCACTTACAAGCTCTCAGCTAAGATTTAAAAGCAAAAATGGAAAGGTTATAACCTTTCCATTTTTGCTTTTAAATCTTAGCTGAGAGCTTGTAAGTGAGTGCTGGACTTTCTCCCTGTGTTGTGTATATACAGGGAGTGCAGAATTATTAGGCAAGTTGTATTTTTGAGGATTCATTTTATTATTGAACAACAACCATGTTCTCAATGAACCCAAAAAACTCATTAATATCAAAGCTGAATAGTTTTGGAAGTAGTTTTTAGTTTGTTTTTAGTTATAGCTATTTTAGGGGGATATCTGTGTGTGCAGGTGACTATTACTGTGCATAATTATTAGGCAACTTAACAAAAAACAAATATATACCCATTTCAATTATTTATTTTTACCAGTGAAACCAATATAACATCTCAACATTCACAAATATACATTTCTGACATTCAAAAACAAAACAAAAACAAATCAGTGACCAATATAGCCACCTTTCTTTGAAGGACACTCAAAAGCCTGCCATCCATGGATTCTGTCAGTGTTTTGATCTGTTCACCATCAACATTGCGTGCAGCAGCAACCACAGCCTCCCAGACACTGTTCAGAGAGGTGTACTGTTTTCCCTCCTTGTAAATCTCACATTTGATGATGGACCACAGGTTCTCAATGGGGTTCAGATCAGGTGAACAAGGAGGCCATGTCATTAGATTTTCTTCTTTTATACCCTTTCTTGCCAGCCACGCTGTGGAGTACTTGGACGCGTGTGATGGAGCATTGTCCTGCATGAAAATCATGTTTTTCTTGAAGGATGCAGACTTCTTCCTGTACCACTGCTTGAAGAAGGTGTCTTCCAGAAACTGGCAGTAGGACTGGGAGTTAAGCTTGACTCCATCCTCAACCTGAAAAGGCCCCACAAGCTCATCTTTGATGATACCAGCCCAAACCATTACTCCACCTCCACCTTGCTGGCGTCTGAGTCGGACTGGAGCTCTCTGCCCTTTACCAATCCAGCCACGGGCCCATCCATCTGGCCCATCAAGACTCACTCTCATTTCATCAGTCCATAAAACCTTAGAAAAATCAGTCTTGAGATATTTCTTGGCCCAGTCTTGACGTTTCAGCTTGTGTGTCTTGTTCAGTGGTGGTCGTCTTTCAGCCTTTCTTACCTTGGCCATGTCTCTGAGTATTGCACACCTTGTGCTTTTGGGCACTCCAGTGATGTTGCAGCTCTGAAATATGGCCAAACTGGTGGCAAGTGGCATCTTGGCAGCTGCACGCTTGACTTTTCTCAGCTCATGGGCAGTTATTTTGCGGCTTGGTTTTTCCACACGCTTCTTGCGACCCTGTTGACTATTTTGAATGAAACGCTTGATTGTTCGATGATCACGCTTCAGAAGCTTTGCAATTTTAAGAGTGCTGCATCCCTCTGCAAGATATCTCACTATTTTTGACTTTTCGGAATGTGTAGAAAACTGGAATATGAAATATTTACAGTAAATACATTGTTAAAACCTTTATTAAATATGAATATTGCATAAATATGATTTTACCGACAGTGTTCTGAATAGGACGCATTTTCTGCAGGCTCCAACGGAATCCTTAATAATCCGCCGATTATTAACATTGTACAGCAAGAATAAGATCATTTTAACAGAAAACCTCACAGTTCTGGCAACTGGAATTCTACATAACTTATTCTGGCTGTTTTCATGATATTGGGGACTCAGATCGGAACAAGGCCTAAGGCGGCGGCCTACTATTAGGTATACACCTCCCCCCCCCGGGAAGAGCCGGGTCATCAGTGCTGTCGAAGACTCGACTTACTGAATCTCTTCATTATCTCCCTCTGGCTAGATATTAAGGGAACTCTTTGAGAAATACACCTGGAAGCTTGTGAACAGAAAAGCTGTGAACGGCAATGTTTGCATTATCCCTCACAATGACCTACATCAAAGAATTGGAGCCATACTGCTACTCAACACCATCTTTTGAGAAATTAGAGAGACTCTTTGACAAATTAATCAACAAAGCCCCTTACGATTTCCTAATAAATAAAATATGTACAAAAATACACTGAGCACTTCGCGAGAGAGTCTTCCTGAATTTATCAGCCAAAATGGCAATATCTCTACAGCGCGCCTAACAGCAGGAGCAGAGGTATACGAGGAACCCACAAAGCAACAAGGCTATACCCCACGTCACGGAGAGCCACAGAAGCTGGGGGTTTCTAAACCCGCCTCAGGCTACTTACTTACCAAAGGAGGGGGAACCATAACTGGGCGTCTTAACAATGGGGACCGCCGCCTAGCATCACCTGCTCTTCAAATATTGATACCCGTGGGAAAACCAAGCAGGCCTCAGCAGATCCAAATCAGAAACACATTGAGCTTCTGGAGGAGATTGAGGGCTCACAGAAAGGTATGTCAGCTGAGATGGAGAATGGTGAAGCGGAGATTGACCCCAGGGCACACTATGACACAGGCGATGGTCTTGTTTACAGTTGGTACACAGGTATTTGGAAAATGGAGACACTGGGGAGTCAGACAGCTACATGCTCGGAAGACCCGCAGGGCATTATTGCATATACTGTTACCCTAAAATTGCTGGGTGAGACAAGATTGTGGAATCATACACTCACTCCGATTAAGGATGCCTCTTGCTTTCACAGCGATGGACACTTTCCAGACACAGGAGAGGGGTAGTCTGCAGATACCCCTCTCAGACAGAATACATCTGACTGAGCTCACTGGGTAAACCCGCTAACAAACAGCTAGTTTTATTTTTACTTTCTCCATGGGCTCTCTAGAGGAACGTTATTTACCAATATATGTAGTTAAGCCTTATTTTTCATGTTTAAAAGTTAATTGGTTATTTCCTAGATTGTTGTGAAGGCAAAAAATGTGTATAATAATACTAAATATTGGCTGATGTGTTGTGGAAGAAAATAACTGGTGGCAGACAAACGTACTGATTGCTCTTGATTGCAACCATGCTATATGGACGCTGATAATTCTATGATGTCTACTTTAAATCTTGAGAGGCCAGGTACTGTAACATGTTCAGGCTAATTCTGTTTATTTTCCTACCATATTCACATTTTTAGATGTGGACGTAGTTACACTTTATATATGTGCCTGTTATATACTACTCACTCCTAACAGTACATGTTTTCACCTTGCCTAATGGTAGCTTGGCGCTGCGGACACAGTTAGTGCAGAGCTCTTATACAGCAAAGATCGATTCAAATAATTCTAGCTTCACTGACAACTTGACCCTCGCTCTGCGGCTTATGGCCGGGGCCGTCAGGCGAGAGGGAAACTCTTTGGCTGTGCGCTTGACACAAACAACACTAATATACAAGCTTTAGCAGTTCCGGATACATTGAAGGTGCTGACATACCCGCAATTAGAATCACCGATAGAGTGTAAACCTTTGTCTGCCGAATGCCTAATCTCCTCAGTTTCCATAGCAAGGCTTAATTGAATAGCATATTAGCATCTTACCCTCTTACACAATACTGTCTTATAATATTTTTTACGTTCCCCAGCTGGGTTCCTATGTCACTAATTGTAATTGCTTATAGATTTTAAAGACATGGAACGGTCTATCTCACACTGAGGGGCGAACATAGCAATAAAGTCATTTACCAAATACAAAATATATCTTAAATATAGTTTGGCCCTATAGATCTTAGTTATCCCCACTTATGGCCAATACAGCTGTCTCTTATAACTGATCAGTTTTTGTACAATTTTTCTCAGGGAAGCATATGCCGGTGTATATGTGTTCTGATATAACCCCTGCCTATCATAGCTTATCAATTTAAAAGCACATGAGTGACTTGATTACAGCTAGGGGGAGAGAATAATAAGGAAAGAGCATTATCAAGTACATTAATGTTTGTCAATTATCTAGTTATGACACTGTACAACCCTGTATATCAAATATGACGTGAATATTTGAGCTCTAACCTGTACCTTACATTTTGTCATCCAGTTTTGTGTATGTTTTGTTTATGTTTATTTATCCCTACATGTTTCATATATATTGTAAATAAGGATCCAAGAGTGGTCCATAATATGTCTAAAAGGGACCAAAATGAGGAAAATCAACCAAGAACCACCAGAATGTTTTCCATATCGCTGAATGTATTATTTTTGTTTTTATTTATTTATTTTCTTATATATTTCTTTTCTCCCTTCTTTGATGTCTCAAACCACTGAAATATGCAATTCCTCAATAAAAATGTTTAATAAAATATGATTTTACCTGTTTTCATCTACATAAAATGAATGTAAATTTTGATGCAAAATGGACCGTTTTTTAAAAATTTGATTAAAAACAGGGGCACTTTAATTCATCAAAATTTACATTTCACTTGTGTTGTGAAAAAATACTTACCTTTTAATCTTGACAGCCGCTCCAGCTTCCTTCACCCGTCGCATAGCCTCTTCCTGGGTCTAAAATGAGGAATCCGGCTTTCCGGGGGGAAAGCCGTGATTGGAGGATGACCTATCCATCATTTCTGACGTCAGAAATGGCTTGCGGCGACCGGAGGAAGCTGGAGCAGCTGTCAAGTTTAGAAGGTAAGTATTTTTTCACAAGTGAAATGTAAATTTTGATGAATTAAAGTGCCCCTGTTTTTAATCGAATTTTAAAAAAACAGGCACTCTAGCATCAAAATTTACATTCACTTTAACTGCAAAGGGCTCTAATGAACTTATATATATATATATATATATATATGTATGTGTGTATATATATATAAATATATATATATATGTGTGTGTGTGTACATATATATATATATATATGTATGTGTGTATATATATAAATATATATGTGTGTGTGTGTACATATGTATTTATGTGTCTATATGTCTGTAAATACATACATACACATATAAATACAAATGTACACATATGTACACACACACACACACACACACACACACACACACACATATATATATATACTAGTCCTAAAGCCCGTTCACACGGGCCGTGTTGTGTTATATTTAATTTTCTCTCTCTCTCTCTCTCTCTCTCTCTCTCTCTCTCTCTCTCTCTCTCTCTCTCCTGTGCTGCCCGGTTCTCCCCTGCGCGCGCGATCAGCTGTGCTGCCCGGTTCTCCCCTGCGCGCGCGATCAGCTGTGCTGCCCGGTTCTCCCCTGCGCGCGCGATCAGCTGTGCTGCCCGGTCCTCGCGCTGCTGTCGGGTGGGTGCGCGTGCGATCAGCTGCAAGAGTTTGTCTGAACTGCGCATGACGGCTTCAGACAAACTCTTGTCTTTTATAATATAGGATATATATATACAGTATATATATACATGCAACTTCATCTTTAGACATGTATATGTATGTATGTCTATATTAAAG
This sequence comes from Bombina bombina, assembly GCF_027579735.1. Classification (NCBI taxonomy): domain Eukaryota; kingdom Metazoa; phylum Chordata; class Amphibia; order Anura; family Bombinatoridae; genus Bombina; species Bombina bombina. The sequence continues at coordinate 1,321,470,116 of NC_069499.1, read as the reverse complement.
CCCTTTGGCTGCCTTTTTTTCTCTAACCCCTAAGACTTCATATATTTGAGCCCTTATAATTTTTGTGTAAAATATGTAATTTGTAATGTATTTTTCATGTGTTTTGTGATACTTTTTTGTTTCTGCAAAACAATTAACCACAGCTGTGAGGCCACGGTAACCCGATGCGCATTAACTTGAATTGACCTAAAGCATTTACTTTCAACTTGTAATACGAACGAAAAACCCAACGTGTGCAAACTGCCGCGATAAACCCCTCATCACTTGCGCGTAGCTGTTAGCGCTCCACTTGTCATCTGGTCATAAATGTGCAGACACAGAAACTGTTATACAGGAAATTAAAACAAACGTAAAAAAAATAAACGAACCACAAGCCACATTGCATGCTTATTTTGTTCAATGCAGAAAATATTTTTTTTCATAAGCACGAGCACAATTCAGTGCAAGGTTGGTAAATTATGACTTCACATCTGTGCTTACACGCACATTAACCTCTTAAGGACATATGACGGAATTTTTCCGTCATAAAACAATTGAGCAAACTGAAAGCTGTGTCCTTAAAGGGTTAAAATATACTCTGGTCTATATTATACTTGAATAGCAAGTTATTTTACAACACTGCAAGTATCAAAATGATAATTGCTGCTGGTAAACATCAGTTAGTTACAAAACATAGATACTATCAGAACATAATGTCTATTTAACATGTAATACTCAGCATTTTAATATTACCTCTGTAAAATATAATATATATTTTTTCTAGAAACATTTTCATGTGGTTGCTGCAGCCAATCGTCTTCGGAAGTTCCAGCTTCTTTCTCTCAAACCTTCATAAAAAGCAAGACAGGATTAACTCAATGCCTAAATGCAACCCAACCCTGAACTCAGACACAGCCTGAATGGGCATCCAAGGTTTTATACAGGACTGTGTGGGTCTGCAAAGTGCCATTACTTAAAGCTGGATTTCCATTGTTTATAAGAAAATGTGTAGTTACTTTGTATATAGGGCATTGCTTGCCATAGGCCATATCCTATGATTGGGTTATCGGATAAGGCTTTATTGCACCTGTTTGTAGATTTCCGTTTGCCTACATGATTGAAAACAGGAGAACCTATATAAACTACAGCTAATATTTCCACCACAGCCACTTAACTAATGAAGAAGCTAATTGCTGAATAGCATATCTGTACTGTACGCCACACACAAGCAGTTTAAAAGGACTCTGTCATCATATAAAAACTTTATTTTTTAGGAGTCTTAAAACTACAACTGTATTTATTTAATAAAAAGGTTACATTTAATTTTTTAAGGTTTATTTAAATGATTTTTATTTTGTTTTGTTCTTTAACATTATTGACTTTTGTCTACAGAGCCAAAGGTCGAAAACAAGCCATATGAACTTTAAAAATAGTGAAGGCTATCTCACAAAAGGGGACACGTCAGTATAGGCGTAAAATTTAATTTATTTATAAAGAGCATATTCAAATTTTTTCTTTCAATATCTTACACTGAAAATATTTTTAGAGGCAAGGTTTTTAAATGATGTCAGAATCCCTTTAAAAACCTTCTGTATATTTGCACAAATAGCACACTAGTATTTTTATTTAATGGCTGAAGTGGTTTAGCCGCTGTGAATATAAAAAATGTTTTGTTTTATGGAAAATTATGATATAAGTTTTTTTTAAGAAGGAAAGTATCTAATATATAAAATTTAAAAAAACGTTTGAGGCTTTGGAATGTAAATTTAAAGTCATTTTGGGGAAATTTTGATAGGGCTCATTGTTAACCCAGTCTGATCACTTATGCACTTTTGTGTTAGCAAGGTTAACACGCTACAAGAATACATGTAGTAAAACACTCAGCTGTATAACATTTATATCCTGCTATTTTTTTTTATTGTTGTTATTTTCAATTTTGAAATAAATCTATTTTTAAGTTAACCCACAAAAACAATAGAGAATAAGACAAGACAGAATATAAATTTGGAAATGTTTAAAATGAAAGCCCCTCCTAGGACTACAGACAGAACGGGCACAAGGATTTTATGCAAACCTTGGTGAAATTTTAAATTTGTGCCCTAGTTATTTTCTGTACCACACACACACACATATATATATACACATCATCATCCATATTGCATCACCTGTAGAGACACTGCACAAATGAGGTTAAAAAATGAAAGTTAGACTCCTTTTAAAATGATGAATAATACATAATGCAATTGCAATTTCTATTGAGTATAACCCACTGTTTAGTATTCTTTTTTAATTACAACAATGAAACATACTGTTTAATATCCCTTTAAATATTTTGACATGATGGAGTTATCTAAATTTTAGAAACCTTATCCTTGTAACCATCAATCTACAATCAGCTTTGCACTGGTATCTCACCAGCAAAAAAAAAAATCACTATATAAAAAGGAAGCTGAACATTTTATATAAAACAGTGGGAGTATACATGCATAATACAATTGTACTGTTAAATGTAATATAGAAAGCCTGATAGTTCTAAGCCTTGTTAAAATATATTGATGGCTTAATCTTTGCAGAGCTTTAACAACATCTAAATGCACTGTCACAAAAGCATTATATCTCATAGAAATAGCAAACTAAATATTATTGGAACTACTTGGAAGTTCTTTATCTCATGGCTTGACAAATACGATCTCCCATTTTCTTTATTAAACAAAGTGTCTCATTCATCCTGCTACATGTAACATTTGTAATTTAGAGGTGTGAATTAGTGTGAGTTTTATGTAACTGTGGTAAACAAATAATTGAAATGTATTTTTGTACTGAAACTAAAGGTTGTAAACAAAGTTTTTAAAACGCCTTTTATGCTTAGATTCACAAATGGTTAAAGAAAGGAAGACATTAGAAAAAAAGGATTTTGAAAATACTAAAATATTGCTTTATTATGAGTCTTTGTTATACTTTAGAATATTATAATAGAGTTCACAAACTATTTTCCACTACCTCTAGCATTTCACATATATCAAATTGTTAATGTGTTCGACATTCTTTCTGTGAGAAATATGCCTTATTTTTTAAAACGACTTTATTAAAGGATATGTATTGTCTACACTGCCATTATTTTTTTCTCTCTCTCATTATGTGCTACACTTGTTTTATTATGTTAAAGAATTATATCAGTACGGGTATGTAATGTATATGGTCTCTGAGTTCTTGAGTAGGCAGAAAGCCTCCAATGAACCTTAGGAGTTGGCTATTACCCCTAGAAAACACAGTCTCATTCCTGATTTAGTTAGTTAAATATTTAACTATGTGGAGTAAAATATATTGAGCAGGTTCTCTGTTTCAAAGAAGTTGTTTAGAAAAAATATTGATGCATTGCTGCATCGTGATAGCAACTGTAATGACTTTGTCATTGGCCCCGTTAATGGCTAGAACTATCTGCCCAGCGTGACTATGGGGAGAGTGTAGGCATGCAGGGGTTAAAAGCACTCAGCTTCTGGTTACTTTATACCTATACTGCTACAAAGGCATAAAGGGCCACCAAATTAACCCCCAAATCCTGCCTGCACCACCCCACATTAAAGGGATGGGAAAGTCAAAATTAAACTTGCTTGATTCAGACAGAGCATGCAATTTTAAGACACTTCTAAATTAACTTCTATTTTCAAAATTGCTTTGTTCTCTAGGTATCCATTGTTGAAAAAGAATGCGCACATATCCTACAGTAGTTGGAGCTAGCTGATGATTGGTGCCTGCACACATTTGTCTCTTCTGATTGGTTAACTAGATGAGTTCAGCTAGCTGCCAGTGGTGTAATGCTGTTCCTTCCGCAAAGGATAACAAGATAATGACGCACGTTTGATAATAGAAGTCAATTGGAAAGTTGCTTAAAATGATATGTTCTATCCAAATCATGAAAGAAACGTTTGGGGTTTTTCTGTGCCTTTAACTATGTTGCCACTACCCAAGAATATGGGTGTCTTGGGAACCCCAATTACACTATAGTAATACAACAAAGGCTAAACATTTAACAGTAAGCCACACAAGTAACTAGGGTGACCACGTGTCCCGGATTGCCCGGGGCAGTCACGCATTTTGCAGGTCTGTCCCGGGTCCCGGGCACCTTCATTCCGGGACAATGCAGTGTCCCGGAATTAAAACTGACAGCAGCGACACAGCCGCAGATTGACCTAATCTCAGCGCCGGGTTCCGTTTTGGAAATGCATCTACGAATTTACAAATCACCTGGCTGTGGGAAAAGAATATAATAAAAAAACATAATTTATGTAAGAACTTACCTGATAAATTCATTTCTTTCATATTAGCAAGAGTCCATGAGCTAGTGACGTATGGGATATACATTCCTACCAGGAGGGGCAAAGTTTCCCAAACCTTAAAATGCCTATAAATACACCCCTCACCACACCCACAATTCAGTTTAACGAATAGCCAAGAAGTGGGGTGATAAGAAAAAAGTGCGAAAGCATATAAAATAAGGAATTGGAATAATTGTGCTTTATACAAAAAAATCATAACCACCACAAAAAAGGGCGGGCCTCATGGACTCTTGCTAATATGAAAGAAATGAATTTATCAGGTAAGTTCTTACATAAATTATGTTTTCTTTCATGTAATTAGCAAGAGTCCATGAGCTAGTGACGTATGGGATAATGACTACCCAAGATGTGGATCTTTCCACACAAGAGTCACTAGAGAGGGAGGGATAAAATAAAGACAGCCAATTCCTGCTGAAAATAATCCACACCCAAAATAAAGTTTAATGAAAAACATAAGCAGAAGATTCAAACTGAAACCGCTGCCTGAAGTACTTTTCTACCAAAAACTGCTTCAGAAGAAGAAAATACAACAAAATGGTAGAATTTGGTAAAAGTATGCAAAGAGGACCAAGTTGCCGCTTTGCAAATCTGATCAACCGAAGCTTCATTCCTAAACGCCCAGGAAGTAGAAACTGACCTAGTAGAATGAGCTGTAATCCTATGAGGCGGAGTCTTACCCGACTCAACATAGGCAAGATGAATTAAAGATTTCAACCAAGATGCCAAAGAAATGGCAGAAGTTTTCTGGCCTTTCTAAAACCGGAAAAGATAACAAATAAACTAGAAGTCTTTCGGAAAGACTTAGTAGCTTCAACATAATATTTCAAAGCTCTAATAACATCCAAAGAATGCAACGATTTCTCCTTAGAATTCTTAGGATTAGGACATAATGAAGGAACCACAATGTCTCTACTAATGTTGTTGGAATTCACAACTTAGGTAAAAATTCAAAAGAAGTTCGCAACACCGCCTTATCCTGATGAAAAATCAGAAAAGGAGACTCACAAGAAAGAGCAGATAATTCAGAAACTCTTCTGGCAGAAGAGATGGCCAAAAGGAACAAAACTTTCCAAGAAAGTAATTTAATATCCAATGAATGCATAGGTTCAAATGGAGGAGCTTGAAGAGCCCCCAGAACCAAATTCAAACTCCAAGGAGGAGAAATTGACTTAATGACAGGCTTTATACGAACCAAAGCTTGTACAAAACAATGAATATCAGGAAGAATAGCAATCTTTCTGTGAAAAGGAACAGAAAGAGCAGAGATTTGACCTTTCAAGGAACTTGCGGACAAACCCTTATCTAAACCATCCTGAAGAAACTGTAATATTCTCGGTATTCTAAAAGAATGCCAAGAAAAAATGATGAAAAAGACACCAAGAAATACAAGTCTTCCAGACTCTATAATATATCTCTCTGGATACAGATTTACGAGCCTGTAACATAGTATTAATCACAGAGTCAGAGAAACCTCTTTGACCTTTAAATTTAAGGATTTCAGATCCTGATGGAAAAAAGGACCTTGAGACAAAAGGTCTGGTCTTAACGGAAGAGTCCACGGTTGGCAAGAGGCCATCCGGACAAGATCCGCATACCAAAACCTGTGAGGCCATGCCGGAGCTACCAGCAGAACAAACGAGCATTCCTTCAGAATCTTGGAGATTACTCTTGGAAGAAGAACTAGAGGCGGAAAGATATAGGCAGGATGATACTTCCAAGGAAGAGATAATGCATCCACTGCCTCCGCCTGAGGATCCCGGGATCTGGACAGATACCTGGGAAGTTTCTTGTTTAGATGAGAAGCCATCAGATCTATTTCTGGAAGTTCCCACATTTGAACAATCTGAAGAAATACCTCTGGGTGAAGAGACCATTCGCCCGGATGCAACGTTTGGCGACTGAGATGACCCGCTTTCCAATTGTCCATACCTGGGATATGAACCGCAGAGATTAGACAGGAGCTGGATTCCGCCCAAACCAAAATTCGAGATACTTCTTTCATAGCCAGAGGACTGTGAGTCCCTCCTTGATGATTGATGTATGCCACAGTTGTAACATTGTCTATCTGAAAACAAATGAACAACTCTCTCATCAGAAGAGGCCAAGACTGAAGAGCTCTGAAAATTGCACGGAGTTCCAAAATATTGATCGGAAATCTCACCTCCTGAGATTCCCAAACCCCTTGTGCCGTCAGATACCCCCACACAGCTCCCCAACCTGTAAGACTTGCATCTGTTGAGATTATAGTCCAGGTCGGAAGAACAAAGAAGCCCCCTGAACTAAACGATGGTGATCTGTCCACCATGTCAGAGAGTGTGGAAAAATCGGTTTAAAGATATTAATTGAGATATCTTTGAGTAATCCCTGCACCATTGGTTCAGCATACAGAGCTGAAGAGGACGCATGTGAAAACGAGCAAAGGAGATCGCATCTGATGCGGCAGTCCTATCAATGTTAAACTTCTCCTGTCTGACAAGGACAGAGTCATAGACACTGAATTTATCTAGAAACCTAAAAAGGTTACCCTTGTCTGAGGAATCAATGAACTGATTGGTAAATTGATCCTCCAACCATGAACTTGAAGAAACAACACAAGTCGATTCGTATGAGATTCTTCGAAAATGAGAAGACTGAGCAAGTACCAAGATATCGTCCAAATAAGGAAATACCAAAACCCTATTCTCTGATTACAGAAAGAAGGGCACCGAGAACCTTTGAAAAAAATTCTTGGAACTGAGGCTAGGCCAAACGGTAGAGCCACAAAACTGGTAATGCTTGTCTAAAAAGAGAATCTCAGACACTAAAAGTGATCTGGATGAATCGGAATATGCAGATATACATCCTGTAAATCTATTGTAGACATATAATGCCCTTGCTAAACAAAAGGCAGGAAAGTCCTACAGTAACCATCTTGAATGTTGGTATCCTAACATAACGATTCAATAATGATAGATCCGGAACTGGTCTGAAGGAATTGACCTTCTTTGGTACAATGAAGAGATAAAATAAAACCCCAGCCCCTGTTCCAGAACTGGAACTGGCATAAATACTCCAGCCAACTCTAGATCTGAAACACATTTCAGAAATGCTGAGCCTTTGCTGTGTTAACTGGGACACGGGAAAGAAAAGAATCTCTTAGCAGGAGGCCTTAACTTGAAGCCAATTCTGTACCTTTCTGAAACAATGTTTCTGAAACCAGAAATTAAGAACGGAATTGATCCAAATTTCTTTGAAGAAAACGTAATCTGCCCCATACCAGCTGAGCTGAAATAAGGGCCGCACCTTCATAGGTACTTAGGAGCTGGCTATAGGTTTCTATAAGGCTTGGATATATTCCAAACTGGAAATAGTTTCCAAACTGATACCGCTCCTGAGGATGAAGGATCAGGCTTTTGTTCCTTGTTGTGAGGAAAGGAACGAAAATGATTATTTACCCTGGAAAGAAAGGGAAAGCAAAGTTGACTTAGAAGACATGTCAGCATTCCAAGTTTAATCCATAAAGCTTTTCTAGCTAAAATAGCTAGAGACATATACCTGACATCAACTCTAATGATATCAAAAGATGGTATCACCAATAAAATTATTAGCATGTTATAGAATAATAATAATGCTATAAAATTATGATCTGTTACTTGTTGCGCTAAAGCTTCTAACCAAAAAGTTGAAGCTGCAGCAACATCCGCTAAAAATATAGCAGGTCTAAGAAGATTACCTGAACATAAGGAAGCTTTTCTTAGAAAGGATTCAATTTTCCTATCTAAAGGATCCTTAAATTAAGTACTATCTGCCGTAGGAATAGTAGTACATTAGCAGGAGTAGAGACAGCCCCATAACCTTAGGGATTTTTGTCCCAAAAAACTCTAATCTGTCAGATGGCACAGGATATAATTTGCTTAAACGTCTAGAAGGAGTAAATAAATTACCCAAATTATTCCATTCCCTGGAAATTACTTCAGAAATAGCATCAGGGAGATAAAACACTTCTGGAATAACTACAGGAGATTTAAAAACCTTATTTAAACATTTACATTTAGTATCAAGAGGACCAGAATCCTCTATTTCTAATGCAAATAATACTTCTTTAAGTAAAGAACGAATAAATTCCATCTTGAACAAATACAAAGATTTATCAGCATCAACCTCTGAGACAGAAACCTCTGAACCAGAAGAACCATTATCAGTATCAGAATGATGATGTTCATTTAAAAATTCATCTGAAAAAAGAGAAGTTTTAAAAGACTTTTATGTATACTAGAAGGAGAAATAACAGACATAGCCTTCTTAATGGATTTAAAAAATAAAATCTCTTATGTTATCAGGAACACTCTGAAAATTAGATGTTGACGGAACAGCAACAGGTAATGTAACAGTACTAAAGGAAATTTTATCTGCATTAATAAGTTTGACATGACATGCAATACAAATAACAGCTGGAGAAACAGATACCAAAAGTTTATAGCAGATACACTTAGCTTGGTAGCTCCAGCACTGTGCAGTGATTTTCCTGAAGTATCTTCTGACTCAGTTGCAACGTGGAACATCTTGCAATATGTAAAAGAAAAAAACAACATATAAAGCAAAATTGATCAAATTCCTTAAATGACAGTTTCAGGAATGGGAAAAAATGCCAGTGAACAAGCTTCTAGCAACCAGAAGCAATAAATAATGAGACTTAAATAATGTGGAGACAAAAATGACGCCCATATTTTTTAGCGCCAAAAAAGACGCCCACATTATTTGGCGCCTAAATGCTTTTGGCGCCAAAAATGACGCCACATCCGGAACGCCGACATTTTTGACGCAAAAAAACGTCAAAAAATGACGCAACTTCCGGCGACACGTATGACGCCGGAAACAGAAAAAAATTTTTGCGCCAAAAAAGTCCGCGCCAAGAATGACGCAATTAAATGAAGCATTTTCTGCCCCCGCGAGCCTAACAGCCCACAGGGAAAAAGTCAAATTTTTTAAGGTAAGAAAAAATGATTGAAACAAATGCATTTATCCCAAATATGAAACTGACTGTCTGAAAAATAAGGAAAGTTGAACATTCTGAGTCAAGGCAAATAAATGTTTGAATACATATATTTAGAACTTTATAAATAAAGTGCCCAACCATAGCTTAGAGTGTCACAGAAAATAAGATTTACTTACCCCAGGACACTCATCTACATGTTTGTAGAAAGCCAAACCAGTACTGAAACGAGAATCAGCAGAGGTAATGGTATATATAAGAGTATATCGTCGATCTGAAAAGGGAGGTAAGAGATGAATCTCTACGACCGATAACAGAGAACCTATGAAATAGACCCCGTAGAAGGAGATCACTGCATTCAAATAGGCAATACTCTCCTCACATCCCTCTGACATTCACTGCACGCTGAGAGGAAAACCGGGCTCCAACTTGCTGCGGAGCGCATATCAACGTAGAATCTAGCACAAACTTACTTCACCACCTCCATCGGAGGCAAAGTTTGTAAAACTGAATTGTGGGTGTGGTGAGGGGTGTATTTATAGGCATTTTAAGGTTTGGGAAACTTTGCCCCTCCTGGTAGGAATGTATATCCCATACGTCACTAGCTCATGGACTCTTGCTAATTACATGAAAGAAAAACTTTTTCCCAAAACAGTTATTTCAAGTTTTTTGCTACTCTTGTATCTCTACGTGGAATCCCCTACGCTTGAGAAGTAGAAGCAGGAAGTATTGAAATACTGAATAGCGATTCCCAGACACGGCTACTGCCCACTGCCAGAGAGCTCAACAATAACCTTACAATCTGATTGGCTGCCTGAAGATGATTGACATCACTGATGACAGGTACTGCTTGAACTCTGAAATGAAAAGCTTGAAAACAAATCCACCAATGCACACGCGCACAGCCATGGTGCACCCACTAACCCCTTCAAAGAAACTGCAGCTTGTGTTGCCTTGATTTGAGGTAATTTGGGAAAGATAATATTTGCTAGAAGATGTCTTAGTAAACTACAAATGTATATTTTTGCCTGTGGAAAAAAAATAGCGCTAATATCACAGAGAATGAATGGTCAGTTCGGGCTTTATTAAATACTGCTGCAAACTATCTTGATTTAGCTTGTGTCAAACTTAGGAATAGTATCTTAGGTTTAGGAAGTAATGAATATATATATATATATATATATATATATATATATATATATATAATATAGAGAAAAAACCTAAATAATTTCTGGTAATTATTTGTACAATTATATATATAATATAACTATAATTTTATAAATCATCTTTTTTTTTGGGGGGGGGGTGAGGGGTGGAGGAAGGGGTGACTCTGAATAGCAGTTTGGAATTGTGGTCACCCTACAAGTAACAGTATGGTAACATGATTACAACCTTGTCCCAAAGACAGAATTAGATTAATATTTTAATGACAAAAGACGAATAAATGCTACACAGTGCCAAATTACATAAAACAAAAGGACATACAAAAACAGAATAGATGCAAGATACAGTTGTTGAAAATAAAATGGGACATAAACTAAAACACAAATCTACACTTAAACACATATCACTAAGCTTCCAGCAGACCAGTAGGAACTTCAGTTTAGATGTTGCTCAAATAAAATCTCAGCAAAGTTCTGACTGTGTTTTGGGCTGCATTCCCCTATATCCCTGGAACTTGCTTTTTGTCTAGCAAACCCCCCCCCCCCCCCTTGGTCACATTACTATTTTATAACCCCTTTTCTTAAGATGCCAGACTCCTTTCTTTGTTTCAGAGATGGAGTTCCTGTATTCCTTATCAAAAGCAAACTTTTGGCTCCATGCACAGCGGGGCTGGAATTTTCAGACTGTTAATCCACAAAGCCTCCTGCTCATGGGGCCTATCTATCTAGCTCTGAATGGAGCTTGATGCCCCGTGTTTCTGGCGAGCCTGCAGACTCGCCAGAAACAGCAGTTATGAAGCAGCGGTCACAAAGACCGCTGCTCCATAACCCTGTCCGCCTGCTCTGAGCAGGAGGACAGACATTGCCGGAATTCAACCCGATCGGGTTGATTGACACCTCCCTGCTGGCGGCCGATTGGCCGCGAGTCTGCAGGGGGTGGCGTTGCACCAGCAGCTCTTGTGAGCTGCTGGTGCAATGCTGAATACGGAGAGCGTATTGCTCTCCGCATTCAGCGAGGTCTTGCAGACCTGATCCGCACTGTCAGATCAGGTCTGCAAGACCTTTGTTAAATAGCCCATATCTCCATTGAGCCTCCTTTGCAGCTGCTTCTCTCTCGTTTTTTCTCACCTATTCTCTCACCACAGTCTTTGTCTCCCATTTGCAGACACGCAATAAATTTGTGCTCCACTTGTAATCTAACCCTTACGCCTAGATTTAGAGTTTGGCGTTAGCCGTCAAAAGCAGCGTTAAGGGGTCCTAACGCTGCTTTTTACCGCCCGCTGGTATTTTGAGTCAGGCAGGAAAGGGTCTACCGCTCACTTTCTTTCCGCGACTCGAGGCTACCGCAGATCCCCTTACGTCAATTGCGTATCCTATCTTTTCAATGGGATTTGCCTAATGCTGGTATTTCGAGTCTTGGAAGAAGTGAGTGGTAGACCCTCTACCGACAAGACTCCTACCGTCAAAAAAAGTCAGTAGTTAAGAGCTTTATGGGCTAACGCGGGAACATAAAGCTCTTAGCTACTGTGCTATAAAGGACACTAACACCCATAAACTACCTATGAACCTCTAAACCGAGGCCCCCCCACATCGCAAACCCTATAATACATTTTTTTTAACCCCTAATCTGCCGCTCCGGACACCTCCGCAACCTACATTATAGCTATGAACCCCTAATCTGCTGTCCCTAACATTGCCAACACCTATATTATATTTATTACCCCCTAATCTGCCCCCCCAACCGTCGCCGCCACCTAACTACACTTATTAACCCCTAATCTGCCGACCAAACCTCACCGCCACTATAATAAATGTATTATCCCTAAACCGCCGCACTCCCGCCTCGCAAACAGTATAATAAATTGTATTAACCCCTAATCTGCCCTCCCTAACATCGCCGCCACCTACCTACAATTATTAACCCCTAATCCCCTACTATAATAAAGTTATTAACCCCTAAACCTAAGTCTAACCCTATCACCCCCTAAATTAAATATAATTTAAATTAATCTAAATAAATTTACTATAATCAGCCAATCAGATTTTTCTTACCTTAATTCCGATTGGCTGATAGAATCCTATCAGCCAATCGGAATTCAAGGGACGCCATCTTGGATGACGTCCCTTAAAGGAACCGTCATTCATCGTTAGTCCGTCGGTTGAAGAGGATGGCTCCGCGTCGGCTGTATGGAAGATGGCTCCGCTCCGGTTGGATGAAGATAGAAGACCCCGCTTGGATGAAGACTTCTACCGGATGGAGGACCTCTTCTTGCCCCGCTTGGATGAAGACTTCTACCGGATGGAGGACCTCTTCTTGCTCCGCTTGGATGAAGAATTCGGCTCAGCTGAGTGAAGACGACTCAAGGTAGGGAGATCTTCAGGGGGTTAGTGTTAGGTTTATTTAAGGGGGTTTTGGGTGGGTTAGAGTAGGGGTATGTGGGTGGTGGGTTTTAATGTTGGGGGGGTATTGTATTTTTCTTTACAGGTAAAAGAGCTGATTACTTTGGGGCAATGCCCCGCAAAAAGCCCTTTTAAGGGCTGGTAAAAGAGCTGATTACTTTGTAATTTAGAATAGTGTAGGGCATTTTATTATTTTGGGGGGCTTTTTTATTTTATTAGGGGGCTTAGATTAGGTGTAATTAATTTAAACTTTTTGTAATTTTTTTATTTTCTGAAATTTAGTGTTTGTTTTTTTTTGTATTATAGATTAGTTTATTTAATTGTATTTTAGTTTAGCTAATTGTAGGTAATTTAATTAATTTATTGATAGTGTAGTGTTAGGTGTATTTGTAACTTAGGATTTATTTTACAGGTAATTTTGTAATTATTTTAACTAGGTAGCTATTAAATAGTTATTAACTATTTAATAGCTATTGTACCTAGTTAAAATAAATACAAAGTTGCCTGTAAAATAAATATAAATCCTAAAATAGCTGCAATGTAACTATTAGTTATATTGTAGCTATATTAGGGTTTATTTCATAGGTAAGTATTTAGTTTTAAATAGGAATAATTTAATTAATTATAGTAAATTTATTTAGATTAATTTAAATTATATTTAATTTAGGGGGGTGTTAGGGTTAGACTTAGGTTTAGGGGTTAATAACTTTATTATAGTAGCGGCGACGTTGGGGGCGGCAGATTAGGGGTTAATAATTGTAGGTAGGTGGCGGCGATATTAGGAAGGGCAGATTAGGGGTTAATACAATTTATTATAGTGTTTGCGAGGCGGGAGTGCGGCGGTTTAGGGGTTAATACATTTATTATAGTGGCGGCGAGGTCCGGTCGGCAGATTAGGGGTTAATAAGTTTAGGTAGGTAGCGGCGACGTTGGGGGGGGCAAATTAGGGGTCAATAAATATAATATAGGTGTCGGCGATGTTAGGGGCAGCAGATTAGGGGTTCATAGGTATAATGTAGGTTGCGGCGGTGTACGGAGCGGCAGATTAGGGGTTAATAATATAATGTAGGTGTCAGCGATAGCGGGGGCGGCAGATTAGGGGTTAATAAGTGTAAGGTTAGGGGTGTTTAGACTCGGGGTTCATGTTAGGGTGTTAGGTGTAGACTTAGAAAGTGTTTCCCCATAGGAAAAAATGGGGCTGCGTTAGGAGCTGAACGCTGCTTTTTTGCAGGTGTTAGGTTTTTTTTCAGCCAGCTCAGCCCCATTGTTTCCTATGGGGATATCGTGCACAAGCACGTTTTTCCAGCTTACCGCTACCGTAGGCAACGCTGGTATTGAGGGTTGAAGTGGAACTAAATTTGGCTCAACAGGTTTTTTTTCAGCCAGCTCAGCCCCATTGTTTCCTATGGGGATATCGTGCACAAGCACGTTTTTCCAGCTTACCGCTACCGTAGGCAACGCTGGTATTGAGGGTTGAAGTGGAACTAAATTTGGCTCAACGCTCTCTTTTCTGAGGCTAACGCAGCCATTCAGACAACTCTAAATACCAGCATTGTCTTAAGGATGCGCTGGAAAAAAAAGCAGCGTTAGCACCACGGGTCTTTACCGACAAAACTCTAAATCTAGGCGTTAGTGTTTAATGTCCTATTTATACTTTGTGATGCCTGTACTGCTGCTGGTATTTATAAAGACATTTTTCCCTTGTGCTGCTGACCTTCTGCTATTGTCTATAGAAAGAACACATACATGTTTCATATGCTTGCTTAGATTCAGATTTGTGTGAATCTCTCAAATAGAAACTGATTTTATTACATTTAATTAACCTATGTTAGGTAAACACAATGTTTAATGCTAGATCTAAGGTTAAAGGGTGTTGTTTCGTGTGACATTTAAAGGGACATAAATCCCCCCCAAAAATAACTTTTATTTTCAAATTTGTTTCATTCTTATGGTATTCTTTGTCGAAGAGATGCCTAGGTAGGTAGTGTGCACATGTCTGGAACAATACATAGCAGGCAAAAGTGCTGCCATCTAGTGTTCTTGCAAATGGATAACATTATTTCAAAACTACTACCATATAGAATATACAGAATCCAGTCGGTAAAGCTCTGCATTTTACACTGGACGCCGCCATCTTGTAGCTCATGTATTGTTGCATCCTGTGATCTGGCTTTGTGATAGCTGTACCTTTTTGCAGTTTAAATTTTACATAACAAATATAAGCTCCAAGATGGTGCCACCCAGTGTGAAGATGCAGAACTTCACTAAATAATTTTTGTAAGGGGTTAAAATAATAGAATGACTTTTAAGACAGCTGCAGGCACAGAAGGAAGAACAATATCATTGTGAGTAGTAACGACGATACTGTAGTTGTACTGAGCAGTTTAAAGGGACATGAAACCCAACATTTTTATTTCATGATTCAGATAGAGAATATGATTTTGAACAACTTTCCAATTAACTACTATTATCTAATTTTTTTCTTTCTCTAAGTATCCTTAGTATCCGGGAGCTAGTTAATGCAATGGCCTCTAGTTATGAAAGTCTGGCGGACCTGATCCGACAGTGTGGATCAGGTCCGCCAGACCTCGCTGAATACGGCGAGCAATACGCTTGCCGTATACATCATTGCACCAGCAGCTCACAAGAGCTGCTGGTGCAACGCCGCCCCCTGCAGACTTGCGGCCAATAGGCCGCCAGCAGGGGGGTGTCAATCAACCCGATCGTACTCGATCGGGTTGATTTCCGGCGATGTCTGTCCGCCTGCTCAGAGCAGGCGGACAGGTTATGGAGCAGCGGTCTTTGTGACCGCTGCTTCATAACTGCTGTTTCTGGCAAGTCTGATGACTGGCCAGAAACACGGGGCATAAAGCTCCATTCGGAGCTTGATACATATGCCCCATTGGGTGAGCCAATAAAATGAAGCTTATATGTGCAGCAACCAATCAGTAGCTGCAACAAAGGATACCAAGGGAACAAGACAAATTAGATAATAGAAGTAAATTGGAAAGTTGTTTAGAATCAAAAATTTCTATATGAATCATGAAAGAAAGAAAAAACATAATTTATGTAAGAACTTACCTGATAAATTAATTTCTTTCGTATTGGCAAGAGTCCATGAGCTAGTGACATATGGGATATACAATCCTACCAGGAGGGGCAAAGTTTCCCAAACCTCAAAATGCCTATAAATACACCCCTCACCACACCCACAATTCAGTTTAACGAATAGCCAAGCAGTGGGGTTATAAAGAAAGGAGTAGAAAGCATCAACAAAGGAAATTTGGAAATAATTGTGCTTTATACAAAAAATCATAACCACCATAAAAAGGGTGGGCCTCATGGACTCTTGCCAATATGAAAGAAATGAATTTATCAGGTAAGTTCTAACATAAATTATGTTTTCTTTCATGTAATTGGCAAGAGTCCATGAGCTAGTGACATATGGGATATCAATACCCAAGATGTGGATCTCCACTCAAGAGTCACTAGAGAGGGAGGAAATAAAATAAAAACAGCCATAATCTGCTGAAAAAAATAAATCAACAACCCAAAAATATAAGTTTATTTCATTTGAAAGAAAAAAACTTAAATCAAAAGCAGAAGAATCAAACTGAAACAGCTGCCTGAAGAACTTTTCTACCAAAAACTGCTTCAGAAGAAGAAGGAGAAATTGATTAAATAACAGGCTTAATAAGAACTAAAGTCTGTACAAAACAGTGTATATCAGGAAGTATAGCAATCTTTCTGTGAAATAAAACAGAAAGAGCAGAGATTTGTCCTTCCAAGGAACTTGCAGACAAAACCTTATCCAAACCGTCCTGAAGAAACTGTAAAATTCTAGGAATTCTAAAAGAATGCCAGGAGAATTTATGAGAAGAACACCATGAAATGTAAGTCTTCCAAACTCTATAATAAATCTTTCTAGAAACAGATTTACGAGCTTGTAACATAGTATTAATCACTGAGTCAGAGAAACCTCTATGACTTAGTACTAAGCGTTCAATTTCCATACCTTCAAATTTAATGATTTGAGATCCTGATGGAAAAACGGACCTTGAGATAGTAGGTCTGGCCGAACGGAAGTGGCCAAGGCAGGCAACTGGACATCCGAACCAGATCCGCATACCAAAACCTGTGTGGCCATGCTGGAGCCACCAGCAACACAAATGATTGTTCCATGATGATTTTAGAGATCACTCTTGGAAGGAGAACTAGAGGCAGGAAAATGTAAGCAGGATGATAACACCAAGGAAGTGTCAGCGCATCCACTGCTTCCGCCTGATTATCCCTGGACCTGGACAGGTATCTGGGAAGTTTCTTGTTTAGATGAGAGGTCATGAGATCTATCTTTGGAAGACCCCACAACTGAACAATCTGAGAAAACATATCTGGATGGAGAGACCACTCCCCTGGATGTAAAGTCTGGCGGCTAAGAAAATCCGCCTCCCAATTGTCTACACCTGGGATATGCACCGCAGAGATTAGACAAGAGCTGGATTCCGCCAAAATAAGTATCCAAGATACTTCTTTCATAGCTTGGGGACTGTGAGTCCCACCCTGATGATTGACATATGCCACTGTTGTGATATTGTCTGTCTGAAAACAAATGAACGGTTGGTTCTCTCTTTAGCAGAGGCCAAAATTGAAGAGCTCTGAGAATTGCACGGAGTTCTAAAATATTTATTGGTAATCTCGCCTCTTGAGATTTCCAAACCCCTTGTGCTGTCAGAGATCCCCAAAAAGCTCCCCAACCGGAAAGACTTGCATCTGTTGTGATCACAGTCCAGGTTGGCCGAACAAAAGAAGCCCCTTGAACTAAACGATGGTGATCTATCCACCACGTCAGAGAGTGTCGTACACTGATTCAGCATACAAAGCTGTAGAGGTCTCATGTGAAAACGAGCAAAGGGGATCACGTTTGATGCTGCAGTCATGAGACCTAAAACTTCCATGCACATAGCCACTGAAGGGAATGACTGAGACTGAAGGTGCCGGCATGCTGCAACCAATTTTAAACATCTCTTGTCTGTTAGAGACAGAGTCATGGACACTGAATCTAACTGGAAGCCTAAAAAGGTGACCCTTGTCTGAGGAATCAAGAAACTTTTGATAAATTGATCCTCCAACCATGTTTCCAAAGAAACAACACTAGTTGATTTGTGTGAGATTCTGCAGTACGCAAAGACTGAGCTAGTACCAAGATATCATCCAAATAAGGAAACACCGCAATCCCCTGTTCTCTGATTACAGAGAGTAGGGCACCCAGAACCTTTGAAAAGATTCTTGGAGCTGTTGCTAGGCCAAATGGAAGAGCAACAAATTGGTAATGCTTGTTTAGAAAAGAGAATCTCAGAAACTGATAATGTTCTGGATGAATCGGAATATGAAGGTATGCATCCTGCAAGTCTATTGTGTACATATAATGTCCTTGCTGAACAAAAGGCAGAATAGTCCTTATAGTCACCATCTTTAAAGTTGGTACTCTTACATAACAATTCAAAATTTTCAGATCTAAAACTGGTCTGAATAAATTTTCCTTCTTTGGTACAATGAATAGATTTGAATAAAACCCCAAACCTTGTTCCTGAGGAGGAACTGGCATGATTACCCCTGAAGACTCCAGGTCTGAAACACACTTCAGGAAAGCCTGAGCTTTTACTGGATATCCTAGAAAAACCTTAATCTGCCCCCTACCAGCTGAGCTGGAATGAGGGCCGCACCTTCATGCGGACTTAGGGGCTGACTTTGGTTTCCTAAACGGCTTGGATTTATTCCAATTTGAGGAAGGCTTCCAATTGGAAGCAGACTCCTTGGGGGGAGGATTGAGTTTTTGTTCCTTATTCTGACGAAAGGAACGAAAAAGGTTAGAAGCCTTAGATTTACCCTTAGGTTTTTAATCCTGAGGCATAAAAACTCCCTTCCCCCAGTGACCGTTGAAATAATAGAATCCAACTGAGAACCAAATAAATTATTACCTTGGAAAGAAAGAGATAGTAATCTAGATTTAGATGTCATATCAGCATTCCAAGATTTAAGCCACAAAGCTTTTCTAGCTAAAAAAGCTAAAGACATGGATCTAACATCAATTTTGATAATATCAAAAATTGCATCACAAATAAAATGATTAGTATATTGCAATAGGCGAATAATGCTAGATAAGTCAGAATCCAATTCCTGTTGCGCTAAATTCTCCAACTAGAAGGTTGATGCAGCCGCAACATCAGCCAAAGAAATTGCATGTCTGAGAAGATGACCTGAATATAAATAGGCCTTCCTTAGATAAGATTCAAGCTTCCTATCTAAAGGATCCTTAAAAGAAGTACTATCTTCCATAGGAATAGTGGTACGTTTAGCAAGAGTAGAAATAGCCCCACCAACTTGGGGATTTTTTCCCAAAACTCTATAGATTTTGCTGGTAAAAGATACAATTTTTTAAACCTTGAAGAAGGAATAAAAGAAGTACCTGGCTTATTCCATTCCCTAGAAATCATATCAGAAATAGCCTCAGGAATAGGAAAAAACCCTGGAGAAACCACAGGAGGTTTAAAAACAGCATTTAAATGTTTATTAGACTGAATGTCAATAGGACTGGTTACCTCAATATCCAAAATAATTAACACTTCATTAATAAAGAACGCATATACTCTATTTTAAATAAATAAGTAGATTTGTCAGTGTCAATGTCTGAGGAAGGATCTTCTGTATCAGATAGATCCTCATCAGAAGAGGATAAATTATGTTGTTGGTCATTTGAAATTTCATCAACTGAGTGAGAAGTTTTAAAAGACCTTTTACGTTTATTAGAAGGTGGAAATGCAGACAAAGCCTTCAAAATAGAATCAGAAACAAATTCTTTAAAATTTACAGGTATATCATGCACATTATAAGTTGAAGGAACTACAACTGGCAATGTACTATTACTGATGGATACACTAACTGCATGTAAAAGTTTATCATGACAACTATTACAAATGACATTCGGCAAAATAATTTCAACAATTTTACAACAAATGCACTTAGCTTTGGTAGGACCGATGTCAGGCAGCAATGTTTCAGCAGAAACTTCTAAGGCAGGATCAGATAGAGACATCTTGCAAAATGTAAGAGAAAAAACAACATAAAAAGCAAAATTATCTATTTCCTTATATGACAGTTTCAGGAATGGGAAAAAAAGCAAATAGCATAGGCCTCTGATAGAGAAAAAAATCAAGAGGCAAACATCAATGGGGTATTGAAATAATGAAAAAGTTTGGCGCCAAGTATGACGCACAACGTAACGTAAAGTTTTTGGCGCCAAAAAATAACCGGAAATGACACACTCGCGTCACTAATGACGCAACCGCGTGAAAGGTCTCGGCATCAAGTATGACGCCGGAAATGACGAAGTTGCGTCATAGACGTATTTTGAGGTTTGGGAAACTTTGCCCCTCCTGGTAGGATTGTATATCCCATATGTCACTAGCTCATGGACTCTTGCCAATTACATGAAAGAAAACTAAATTTATGCTTATCTGATAAATAATTTTCTTTCCTGGCATGGAGAGTCCACGAATCCATTCTAATTACTACTGGGAATTCAACTCCTGGCCACCAGGAGAAGGCAAAGAACACCCCAAAACTGTTAAGTATCACTCCCACTTCCCATAAACCCCCAGTCATTCAGCTGAAGGAATATGGAAAGAGAAGAGGACACAAAGGTTATAGAGGTGCCTGAAGAATTTGTCAGATAAGCATAAATTTTGTTTTCTTTCCAATGGCATGGAGAGTCCACAAATTCATTCTAATTACTAGTGGAAACCAATACCCAAGCTAGAGGACACAGAATGGAAGGGAGGGAGAACAAGACAGGCGGACCTAAACAGAAGGCACCACCACTTGAAGAACTTTCCTCCCAGAAGAAGCCTCAGCTGAGGCAAAAGTATTGAATTTGTAGAATTTGGAAAAAGTATGCAACGAGGACCAAGTGGCTGCCTTGCAGATTTGTTCCACAGAAGCCTCATTTTTAAAGGCCCACGAAGAAGAGACAGTCCTAGTGAAATGAGCCGTAATCCACTCAGTAGGCTGTTGTCCAGCCGTCTCATAAGCCAACCAAATTACACTTCTCAACCAAAAGAGTAGAAGAAGTGGCTTTCTGGCCCTTTCGTTTACCAGAGAACACAACAAAAAGAGCAGTAGATTGTCGAAAGTCTCTAGTTGCCTGCAGATAAAACTTCAGAGTAGGCACAACATCCAGGTTATGCAATCTTGCGAGTTACTGGCTTACGAGCTTGAATCATAGTATCAATAACCTTATCTGAAAAAAACTCATCTAGACAAGACTAGGCGTTCAATTTCCAAGCAGTCAGTTTGAGAGAATCTAGGTTTGGATGTAGAAAAGGACCCTGAAGTAGCAGGTCCTTCCTCAGAGGAAATGTCCACTGGGGAAAGGACAACATCTTAACCAGGTCTGCAAACAAGATTCTGCGAGGCCAAGCTGGAGCGATTAGAATCACTGAAGCCTGTTCCTCTTTAATATGGGCTATCACTCAAGGAAGGAGGGCAAACGGAGGAAACAGATAGATTAAACCAAAGTCCCACGGAACTGCTAGAGTGTCGACCAGAGCTGCTTGCGGATCCCTTGATCTTGATCTGTATTTTGGAAGTTTAGACGAGACGTCATTAGGTCCAAATCCGGAACTCCCCACCTGAAAGTTATCATTGAGAATACTTCCGGATGAAGAGCCCACTCCCCTGGATGAAAAGTCTGCCTGCTCAGATAATCCGCTTCCCAGTTGTCCACCCCTGGGATGTGGATGGTAGAAAGGAGACAATTGTGAGACTCCGCCCACTGAAGAATGCGAGTCACCTCCTTCATAGCTAAGGAGAGCCGAGTTCCTCCCTGGTGGTTGACATATGCCACCAAAGTAAAGTTGTCCGATGGGAATCTGATAAACCGGACCAAACTCAGTTGAGGCCAAGCTATCAGTGCATTGAAGATTGCTCTTAACTGCAGAATATTTATTGGGAGGGCAGACTCCTCCTGAGTCCAAAGCCCCGAGCTCTTAAGGAACCCCAAACTGCTCCCCAGCCCGAAAGGCTGGCGTCCGTAGTCACAATCTCCCAAGATGGTCTCAGGAAGCATGTGCCCTGGGACAGATTGTTCTGAGAGAGCCACCAGGTCAGAGAATCTCTTGTCCGAGTGTCTAAGACTATCCTCTGAGAGAGGTCTGAGTGGTCTCCGTTCCATTGTCTGAGCATAACTGTAGAGGTCTCAGATGGAAACGAGCAAATGTCTATGGAAACCACCATGAGATTAATTACTTCCATACACAGTGCCACTGATAGACGGAGGACTGAAGAGAAAGACAGGCAGTAAGAAGTTTGGATTTTTTGACCTCCGTCAAGAAAATTTTCATGGAGATCGAGTCTATGATCGTCCCTAAAAAACATACTCTGGTATTTTGCACCAATGAACTCTTTTCCAGATTTACCTTCCACCCATGAGAGCGGAGAATCGACAACAGAGAATCTGTATGGGATCTTGCTAAATGAAAAGATGGCATCTGAACCAAGATATCATCCAGGTATGGAGCCAACACAATTTCCTGAGATCTGGCAGAGCCCCTAGAACCTTCGTAAAGATTCGAGGGGCAGTAACTAGGCCGAAAGGAAGGGCTAAAAAGTGTCCAAAAAGGCAAACCGCAGGAATTGGAAATGTTCCCTGTGGATAGGAACATGATGATACGCATCCTTCAGGTCGATGGTAGTCATAAACTGACCCGCCTGATTTAAAGAGAGAATAGAACGGATAGTCTCCATTTTGAAGGACAGGACCTTGAGAAAATTGTTGAGACACTTGAGGTCTAAAATAGGTCGAAAAGTTCCCTCTTTCTTGAGAACCACAAATAGATTGGAATAGAATACTTGACCTTGTTCTGCCAGAGGAACTGGGACAATCACTCCTAGAGAAGCTAGATCTTTTACACAGTTTTAGAATGCCTCTCTCTTTATCTTGTTTGCAGATAATCTTGACAGGAGAAATCTGCCTCTGGGAGGACAAGATTGGAATCCTATCCTGTATCCCTGGGAGACTACTTCCACCGCTCAAGGATCTGGGATACCGTGAATCCAAGCCTGCTTTAAGGAGAGCCTGCCCCCACCTGATCCATGACTAGATCGGGGGTGGACCCTTCATGCTGATTTACTCTTAGAGGAAGGCTTCTTGGATTGATTCCCTATATTCCATGGCTGGCTTGCTCAGGCTTGGAAGAAGAAGAGGAGGATTTTTGTCCCTTAAAGTTGCGAAAGGAATGAAAATGTGAAATTTGGCGACCCTCAGGCCTATCCTTCTTGTCCTGTGGCAGAAAAGCTCCCTTTCCACCAGTAACTGTGGAAATGACTTCAGTCAGACCAGGACCAAATAAAGTCTTGCCCTTTAAGGGCAGAGACAGAAGTTTAGACTTGGAAGTCCCATCAGCAGACCAAGACTTTAGCCACAGGGCTCTGTGGGATAGTACGGCAAAGCTAGAAATCTTTGCCCCCAAAAGAACTACTTGCATGCTTTATAGCCTTGATCCTATCCTGGATCTCCTCTATTGTAGTCTCCTCCAAAATCAGATCGGACAAGGAGTCACGCCAATAAGAGGCCGCACCGGCAACTGACGCAATACTAGCAACCGGTTGCCATTGTAGACCCTGGTGTAGAAACATTTTTCTCAAGTAACCTTCCAGTTTCCTATCCATAGGGTCCTATTCTTAAGAATAGTGTTTCAATTGACCAAAGTGGATATAGCACCCTCTACCTTAGGCACAGTGCACCAAAGATCACGTACAGAGTCAGCAACAGGAAACATCTTTTTAAAAACAGGAGACAGGGGAAAAGAAACACCCGACTTCTCCCATTCCTGAGCTATGTCAGACATGTGATCTAGAATAGGAAATACTTCCACAGATGTAGGTTTGACATCAAAAACTCTGTTAAGTTTATTAGCCCTTTTAGGGGTCTCTGCGACTGTAGTTTCAGAGTCCTCCAACATAGTTAGAACCTCTTTCAAAAGTAAACGGAGGTGTTCAAGCTTAAATCTAAAATTTTCATTCTCTGAGCCTGCTGTACTAGCAACAGCAGATTCAGAATCAGAGATCTGAGGAGAAAGTTGAGGCGTGCTACGGACAACATTATCCTGAGAGACAGAGGGCTCTGAAAGGGTGTCTTTATTTTTAGAAAGCAACATTTTATTCAGGCATGTGGAACAAAATTGCAGAGAAGGTATAACCTGGGCATCAACGCAATAAAGGCACTTGTCAAAGGACAAGGCTAAATTATTATCACCATCAATAGTCCTGTGGTGTATATATAAACAACCAAGCAATAAAATTTAGTCTAATTTAAAAAAAAATTTTTTACAGGCACCTCAATTCCCCAGCTCTGCTGGAGAACAAACTCACCCCACCTGTGACCAGGATCAACTTCCGCACTATAAAAACAGTCCTAACTCCTGACAAATGTAGAAACTATCTGCTACCAAGATCCGATGTAGACTCCTTAAATAACCTCCAAGTATAAAAAGCGGACTGTCCACAGACCGTTAGTATTCCTAGACAATGATCTGGATATGGACTGCACCGCAACTATAGTGGAGTGCAAGGTAGTTAAGCAGTCATCGCAACTTCTACAAAAAGTGCGACACAGAAAATTTGTTAAAGAACCGCCAAAAGCGTGCAAATACAGCGCATTAGTCTAAACGGAAACTCTCCTTTGCTATGCCCGATAAGCACTAAGGGCAATAAACACACACCACAAGTAAAAAACATGCCACAGGTATAAGCGGAGATCTTTTCCCAGTTTACCTAAACCACTATAATCAGGTTAATCCCTTCAGAGCCACAAAAATAAAAATGATCACGCTTCAGAAGCTTTGCAATTTTAAGAGTGCTGCATCCCTCTGCAAGAGATCTCACTATTTTTGACTTTTCTGAGCCTGTCAAGTCCTTCTTTTGACCCATTTTGCCAAAGGAAAGGAAGTTGCCTAATAATTATGCACACCTGATATAGGGTGTTGATGTCATTAGACCACACCCCTTCTCATTACAGAGATGCACATCACCTAATATGCTTAATTGGTAGTAGGCTTTCGAGCCTATACAGCTTGGAGTAAGACAACATGCATAAAGAGGATGATGTGGTCAAAATACTCATTTGCCTAATAATTCTGCACTCCCTGTAAGCACACATCTAGCAATTTCCTACTGGGAGTTTATGTTTGAACTGTCTGACCATGTAACAGGCACACAAAATGACCCCCAAAAAGGGACAGAAAGCGGATAAAGCTCTTAAGCCCCAAACTCAGACTCCATCTGTGTCATTTTTTTTCACACTGCTGAGAATATACACGAGTCAGCCACCATGCCAAAAGAAATATCAGACACGCTTAGTGCCCCTGGGGCTGTGCTGACTCATCAGGACTCCCTGCAGTTTATACAAGACAAATTGTCAATTCTGCCATCTAATTCTGACCTAGAATCGCTTAAGTCCTTCATTAAGGAAGAAATAAGAGACCTGAAAAAGGACTTGAACGAGATGGGCCCAAGAATGGAGTATTTAGAGGAGGGGCAGGAGACTCTTAACAACCTTGTAAGCTCTGACACACAACAACTTAATATACAGGACTCAATGGTCCACTCATTGCAGGACAAGGTGGAGGACCTGGACAACCGGGGACGCAGAAACAATCTGCGCATCTGGGGAATACCGGAGTCAATCACACAGGATCAACTTAAGGCATATCTCAGAGACCTAGAGACCTATTCCTCCACCTCCTGCCAAACTCAACACCTTTGCTCAGTGAGGACATTG
This sequence comes from Bombina bombina, assembly GCF_027579735.1. NCBI lineage: Eukaryota > Metazoa > Chordata > Amphibia > Anura > Bombinatoridae > Bombina > Bombina bombina. The sequence goes on along the minus strand of NC_069499.1, from coordinate 1,321,444,430 downwards.
ACAGCCGCCTAGAGATGTGGTGATTAGATTTTTACGCTTTACCACGAAGGAAGAGATCTGGCAAGCTGCAAGGAATCATCATTCAATCTCTTTCCAAGGTCATGCCCTACAGGTCTATCAGGATTTGAGCCCCTTCACAATTCAACGTCGAAAAGAAATAAAATTCATCACCTCAAAGCTACAAGAGCACCATATAAAGTACAGATGGGCTTTTCCTTTTAGCTTTATTATCTCCCACAATGGTTCTCAAGTGATCTACAAGGAGCTAGGAGATCTTGACCAGACATCTAGATCTCTCAACATAAATTTTGCCCCTCCACCAGAAGCGGTCATCACCCTTCCTCCAACACCGTCAGACCCTGGCCCCTCCGCGCCTAGGGAACAAAGACCACAATGGCACCGGGTGCAGTCAAAGAGAAGGAAGTGCATCAAACCCAGAGGAAAATGGTCCCCCTCGATGAAACAAACACTCCAGTTGTCTTCCAGTTCTATTTAATTACTTACCTGACCACTTGTTGGGTCTCTGATGACTTCAGGAAAAACTCGCAGGTACTGTGGGTCCTGATGAAGATTTAATCCTCTACTGATTATGATCCACAGAGCCACTCCTATGCTGAGAGGCGAGATTTGTTTATGTCGCCCATTATCTTCGAAGAGAACTGGAACAAGACACTTGATTTATGTAACTATTACTCTTCTAAATATGTTACTTTGCTTAACCTGTTTTGTTTAGTTTAAATGGTTTCGTTACATGATTAAGCAGAGTTAGACGACGTCGAATAAGACAAGGTCCTGTTCCTGGGGCCCCCTACTTCACTGGGGATCTTGAATTTAAAATGTGCCCTTTTCAAGATATGCTATCTCTACTATATGGCAAGTGAAACTGATGAGAGATGTAGTATATGTGTTTAATACTTTTCTAAAATTGTTAAATTGTGTGTCCATTTCAGATCAGTTTATATGGTTTAGAACTACAAATAAGTTAAGTTGAGCAATGGTTAACTTGTTAAGGACCTAACCGCAGGCCTGTTGATACAAGGGAGTACTGAAATATAAAATGTTCTTTTTGTAATGTTGACTAATATAAATATGCATTACGAGAACTTCTTTGAAACTTAGCATAAGTAAATATTACTATATAATGCTTGGAAGTACCCAGACCCTCGAGAGTTCCACAAAACTACTTACTAGTCACCCCTTATCTCTTTGTGTAACGTTGACTAATACATATATGCACTAAGAGAACTCCTATGAAACTTAGTATAAGTAACTATTACTATAAAATGCTTAGATATACCCTGACCCCCGGGAGTCTCACACAACTAGTCACTAGCCACACCTTATTTCTTCGGAACGGCTTAGGTGATGAGTTACCAAGATATTAATCCCTAGCTTACCAATATGACCCTATTAAAACGCCACTAACCTGGCAAATAAGTACATAAGTTGAAGACCCCTATCCGAGGTCATTATAACTAATAAACGACTAACACGAGAGGAAGTATAGCTGCGCTTCTCCCCCCCAATTTAAAGTTGTATCCCAGAGAAAGTAGTACACCGTACAAAAATATTATTGTTATGGTTAATTTTATTGTTATGGTTAATTTTATTTTTAATTTTGTTGGATTATTTATCAATGTTGAAATGTTTAATTCTAATTTTAGCTCAATGCCTCATGTTGATCAACTGCATGGTTACAGGAAAGGAACTATTGATCTGGTATCTATATGCATTAACGGCCTCCACCAGTTCTCAAACACAATTCTCCCCTAGTAATGGATAGTACTCTTGCATGCATTAATATTATCTCCCACAATGTAAAGGGACTTAATGCCCAACAAAAAAGAACAATGGCTCTGAGGGATTACAGGAAGGATAAGGGGGATATCCTGTTCTTGCAGGAGACCCATTTTAAAAGGGGCTTTGAGCCCAAGCATGCCCTTAGGAAGTTTGGAACGGTCTACCTTTCTTCTCACTCCACTAAGCATAATGGTGTGGGTATACTAATTAAAAAATCCCTCCCCTTCCGAGACACCCAGGTACATAGAGATAAGGAGGGAAGATATATCATAATAGTTGGGACCCTTTTCCACAAGCCTGTAACCCTGGTTAATGTCTATGCGCCAAATAGCGATCCCTCTCCCATCTTCCATCAACTGTGCAATAAAATTCTTGAGGTCTCCAGGGGTAGCCTAATTTTAGGGGGGGATTTTTTTTTTTTTTTTTTGTAAATAACTTTTTATTGAAGTTGAAATAAAGATTTACAAACAAAATTCACCATTGAAGTCATATTACATCTGAGAAAGTATCACATTGTCTACAAGCACATATTGGGAGCAAAAAAGAATGCACATGTACAGAGAGAATTACATATCAGATTTTAACATGGTGATAGACAAAAGTTTTAGGTGAAATGAGATAGAACTTCATTTTGTGTTATATTACTGGCAAATGATCTCCATAATATAGAAGTATACACTCCTAAATATATCTGAATCAAAGTATCAGCCTATGGAGAAATAGCATATGGGTCGGCCACTCTTGGGCCGAAATATATAGGGGGGAGGGAAAATCAGAGGGCTAGAGCCGCTCAATTAGAGGAGGGGAGATGGAGATGGAGGGGCGGAGCCGTTCAATCGCTGCGGTGGAGCTAACAATGAAGTTGAGGTTCAATTATAGTGATAAAATATCTAGACATGCTTTCCTTCATAGCTATATAAATTATTGGTGTGTTATAGATATATACGGTGACATAAACGTTCATAATATAAGCTTTAAACGTACTATAACTAGGGTTGTGCTAGCTAGCTTTACAGAGAGTTGTTCGGATATAATTCCTGCTAAAGCAACAGCTGACTGTCTCGGCCGCTGACAGTCCGCTTGCACAATATAGGGAGATAGTGCAGGGTAACCCCAAAGGGTAACTATAGAGATATATATATAGAAAAATAGTCTGAACTGATTCTCAGGGACTAAGCAACTCTGTATGAATAACAATAAAAGACATCACACATCAAACCCATTCTCTAAGCATATACAATTTTGACATTTAACTTATAATTAAACAAACATTACCCCCAAAGTGAGATAATAAGAGACTTGTCTGTCAGTAGCGCTAGATTCTGTAGTATAACAGCATACCTTTTGAGTGAATATTAGGGCAGGGCAGATTAAAGAGACACAAATGAGCCCTCCTGCAAGCACAAATAAACACCTATATATGACCATATGTAAGGTGGCAGCACTCTCACAGCCTGCCTATTCAAATACGTAAAGAGGCAAATATCTAAATCTTTCTCAAACTTATATAAAAGTGTAATTTGGGAACACATACATTTTATAAACATTTACTCTTAGTAGAGCTATAGGCAAATATTTCCTAGGAAACCAGTATAGCAAACACATCACTGAACAAGATAATAACGCCATGGTTAAGTAACAATAAGGTTACCGTATATATAATCATACCATAAATAGGGAGTTCAACAGACATTAGGCATTAAGCAGCACTATTTCTAGAAGTACATGCATAACTCAGTAAGGGATATACTGCGTGCTAGCATAAATAGTGATAAAAGTAATTGCAGTATTATATGAGCAAATAACTGAGGTGGAGTAAGCTAGTATTTCAAAACTGTAAAGCTTGTGAAGGACAAACTACACTGACAGATATTATAAATGATGTAAGGCTAAAAAAAAAGAAACATTAAGCTATATGTACCCAAATATGCATAAGAGCAGTTAAGCAAGTTAGGTAGTCATTAACACTGGTAAGGCTGCTAACAATCAAGACATTAAGACATTAAGTTGGATCCAGTAGTAAGCTAGAACATAACTTTTAAACTGATTTAAGTCTTATACTAAATGGGTCATTATAAATTGCAGTAAACTCCAGAAACATTACAGAATTACTTATTTATAGGCAGAAATTGGAGTCAGTAAAATTGACATATAAGACACCTCCATGTGGGAACTCATGCAGTGTCAACACTGGAGAGATGATTCTTACCTAATAGTAGTAATTAGTGTCTGGTTATATTTCTATCAGCCTAGTACAAAGATTTAAACTGGGTTATAATAGAAACGTTTCAGTCTATTGCTATATTGTGTGGATAAATATAAAACAAATCTGACCCTCAAAGCATTGACAGTCCAGGCTACTGTAAATAAATTAAAAGTTTCTGAAAGATAATACTAAATGTCCTGTGGCTGATCAAGTAGTGATCTCACTTTAGGACATCGAGACAAGTCAAGAAGGATTTACCCCACTCCAGTCCTGAGAGCTGTTGTCCAGCCTGAAGATATTTGCCAGCCGTGCTGTAGCCTAGGCAAACATGTACGCAGACTGAGAAGCTGTAGCTTCCTTCTGATTGACGATCGTGTACCAACGATTAGTTCCTCCATGTGGTAAAGAATCACCAACGGCGAACTGAGGCTAGCCGTTCCATACTTGTTCTGCGGGTACTTTGAAGTATCTCCTGTAGCAAGTTTGATGGCAGAGTTACTGCGCTGTAGAATATGGGGCGGGCCGGTCACTGTCGCGATCTCTGCGCTATCTGCCAACGGGCAGGATGTAATAGGTGCACCCCAGAGCTGTAGTTCTGCTGTGTGATGGGGATCTTGCCTTGGCGTTAGAACTGATGAGCTGCTATCTGCAATCCCCTCCAGGGTGTTGCCGCCTTGTCTTTGCTTCCGGTTTACCTTGAGCAATGTCGGAAGGCTCTCATTATGGTGTGGCTCCCTCCCAGCCAGATCCATTAATATGGAGAGTTCCCGCTTTAGGGAGGTAAAGTGGTCATCCAATAACTGCGTCACGCTAGTCTCCCATCCATCTAGGCAGTCCATGTTTAATACAGATTTAGCCTCAGCGTGATATATAGCGAGTGTAAAAATGCTCACACAGTTGCGCCACCCAGGTATATAAATGAATCGCAACGTTTATTTATTTAAAACTATTTTCCCCTGTTTACTACGCTCTCTTCTTCTCAGGGTAGCACTTAAATACAGGAATGTACTAGATAGTGAAAGCGATGGAGGGGATCCGCTGCCCTGATCCCTGGGTGCAATAAAGTTTATTCCTATCGTGCTCCTCCTAAGGATAGCTGTAAAATATTTGCGAGTGAGAGTCTGCTTTTGTGGTTTGCATGATCGGTCGCTAAATATGTAGGCACTGCGACAGTGTGCTTCTGAGCCAGATAATGTAGCAGAGCGATGTGGGCAGTGTGATGGTTCCCAGGATCAGGGCCGCATCATGTAGAAGTGCTGTATCGTAGCTCCCGCTCAATTCAGCTGTGCATTCTTGGTGTCTCTGGAGTCAGGAGCTTTCGTAGGTTGAGTTGGATGAGCTCAGCATGTCAAACTTTAGATAAATTTGTAGTAAAATTAATATTATTAGTTATACCAGCAGGAGCTCCGAGAAACACGTCTGTTCCCCTCCAATGCAAACTCCGCCCCCCCTTTAGGGGGGATTTTAATATCCCCTTAGACCCATCCCTTGACTGCTCCTCTGGCAAGTCTTCTGTGCCTAATAAAACGTTAAAACAGATTAGATCCACCCTATCGCAGTTAACAGTACATGACTCATGGAGACTCCAACACCCAAACGACTTTACGTTCTTTTCTAACCCCCATCAGCTTTACACCAGAATTGACTACCTCCTCGTTGATGTTACTAGCCTTTCACTTATCACACAAACAGATATCTCCCCCATAACCTGGTCTGACCAGGCTAAAATCAGCTGCCAATTCTGGTGGCCCACCTCCCACTCCCATAGCGCTAACAGGAAATTCGATGACTCGCTGCTTAGGGACCCACTGATATACCTACAAATACAAAAAGCCTTATTAGACTACTTCCAGATAAACGATACACCAGGTACGGATATTCAGCATATCTGGAATGCCCATAAATGCGTAATTAGAGGGGAACTTAAAGCATTGAAAGCTGCTAAACTTAAACAAAAGAATAGGTACCTCAATTCTATACTCGAAGATTTAGCCAAGCTCCAGGAAATACACAAGAAATATCCTGATAGCCCCTCGATGCTGGAGAGCATATCACATAAGCGTAACCAGCTCCATCTCCTGATGGGAGAGGAGGCTAAAAATAAAGCTTTATATCTTAAAAAGATTTTCTATGAAGGAGCCGACAAGCAAGGAAAAATGCTGGCCTGCCAGCTCCAAAGAAAAAGAAACAAACAGTATATCCTTGGTGTCCGAGGAACCTCGGATACGACGCAGTCCTCTACTAAGGACATTATATGGGCATTCAAGGATTACTACGATAAACTATATAATATACACAAAACATCTAGGGCTCGGGGCGGAGCTTGCGGGCGTACAGAATGGCCGCACTAAACTAGAGCTCCTGCAGCAGTGGAGACGGAGCTTTCCCTAGGGCCGAATTAAGCCCACAAAAGTGCCCAGACTTGATGCGCTAAGCAGTCGGAGGGTGAGGGGAGCTCAGTCCTCTTCACTTTTGGGCCGCCGCTGGCGTTCCGGACCCGGCAATTAGACGGCAGTAAAGGCTGCAAATGGAGCCCTCCTAGAGTATAACCCGGGCTTGTGCTGAGAGGCCAGAACAGGAACGGGAGACCCTGCACTCCCTCTGCAAGTGTACCGGAGGAGGATAGGATGCAGCACCGCGCCAGACACTCTCCTATAAATGCCCGGTAAGGAGCATATTACTTAAGCACTTAGGCACCCACGTGGCAGTCGCCATTTTAAACAAGGGAGCGTGGCAGGTACAAAATAGACAGTACTCCCAGATATCAGCACCTATCTTTAATCAACATGGGGTTGTATGTTTGGATAAATGACATGATACAGGGCTGTTATTAACTAAAGTATACACCCCTATCATAGCAGGGCCTGTTCACTCCATCTGGCTTTATTCTGCTTCACATATGTAAATGTACAATTAAGGAATCTGACGCATTGAGAACAACCAAACACCTATACAGCAGAGGACAATTAGATCTCTCTATAATCCCTTATCATGGCACAACATAGATCTACCAAACCTGAAAAAACTCCAAAATCAACCCTGACTCCTGGGGCTGTAAATTCCTTCTTTAAAAAGACTGACAGCACAAAAAAGAAATGTGAAATCTCCCAAGCTTCCAGTGAGGACGAGGAGCTGTCTGACAGTCCTAATACATTACAGCCCTTGAGATCCCGTGCAAAACTACACTCACACCCCACAGATGCACCAGTGACACTAAAAGCTATGGAAGCTTTAATTAATCAGGTGAAATCCTGGATCAAAGCTGAATGCGCTGAACTTAAAAAAGATTTAAATGAATTGGGAAACAGGGTGGAAACGCTGGAAGATGGCAGGGAAGAAATTATTAGTGATATGGCAGCCATGTCACACTCCATAGAAACGCAACAGTTACAGATCCTTGACTTGGAAAATAAACTTGACGATGTTGAGAATAGGGCGCGAAGAAATAATCTTCGAATCCGTGGTATCCCTGAATCAGTCAAGGGCGAAGATATATCAGAGCATTTACAGAATATGTTCCAATCCTTAGCAATTTCCAACCAGCGGGTGATTGAACCTATACCCCTGGAAAGGGCTCACAGATCCTTACGGCCGAAGCCGAATGACAATCAGCCTCCAAGGGACATTATAGTGTGCTTCCTGAGTTACAAAGATAGGGAAAAAATCCTCCAGATGCCAAATCTATCAAGACCTATCGGCCAGAACACTGCAACTTAGAAGGGGATTTTCTACCTTCACCTCTCATTTAAGGTCGCTGAAGATCCCTTATAGGTGGGGATTCCCTGTCTCATTACAACTCATTAAAAATGGTAAACGTTATGAATGCAGCTCTCCAGAAAAAGTGAATGACTTTTGTAAGTTACTAGACATTCCTATACCGGACGCAGCGGTCCCTCAGCTGAAAGACCATATTGCACCCCTACCAAAACCACAGAGGCGACTCTGGTCCGAAGTAGTGGACAAGAAGAACAGGAAAAAGTTGTGCACAGATGCAGATCCTGACACTCCAGTGGTTACCGCTTAAACAAGCATTTTTCTGCCACGCTTAGTAATCAGCTTCTGAGAGATCCATCATCAGGCCTGGATTCCTGGAATCTGCTCCCCTCTTTCCCCTATCTTGCATCATGGTTCTGCTACAATTGACCGAGAGGGGTCAGAAATCTCTCAGCAGAGCGGTTGTTGGTCTTGCCTTCTTACTACAAAAATCCTTGGCCTTGACAGAGGTGTAACTTGCTACGTTTTGCGAAGATCATGGCTGTGCTCCTTAGCACCAGTCATGAGCAGCCGGTGTGCTTGTTACATACCCGCACACTACAGATGAAAAGGACTTGAGGATGTCCTTTTCTTAAGGGTCACTTTCAGAATAATCTACTACTATCTGCATTCCTGGAGGTCGTGAGTATATAATGTAGAATTTAACCTACGAGACATTAATATACAAAAAGACTTTCTGCAGTCAAGTTTGTTTATTCTAGGCAACTGTTTCTATATGTTTGTTAGCTTAGCTCTTATAATGAAGAACTTAAACTAATGGACATTGTTATATGAGAAGACTCCTGCATTGAAATTTATACACTTTATGTAACTGTTTGTTCCACAGCCTATTTTATCTACAGTTAACCATGTTTCAAAATGTTTGCATTGTTACTCATCTCTGCTCTAGTTCTGAGTATGGGTTCTTGTTTTTATGTCCTTCTGATCTTGGCCTGATGGGGGAGCTCCGTCGTGCTGCACTTTCCCCTCTTGCAATCTTTACTTAAACTCTACCTCTTTTTTAACCCAACTTGCTTCTTCCTTCTCTTTGCTAGTTGCTTCCCTATCCTACTACTCGTTTCTCCCATTCCTCTATTCTTTTCTCCCTATTTCTGGATCTCCTTTCTCCTTCCTTAGTTTCTCTTCAAATTGCAGTGCAAGGAGTAGGGGGTATTAGAGAACTGTTTGTTTAATTGTTTGTTTTGTTTGAAGTGTACTTGATAAATAAGTATTTATCTGTGTTCAGGTAGTGGCAGGAAGACTACGACCACACATAACTATTTGCACCACTTGTTGTACTGACTGTGACACTCACAGCTAGGACTACATGCCAGAGCGAGACTGACCTAGTCAGTTTCGCATAGCCACGCAAAATGTTAAGGGCTTTCTCTCCCCACAGAAACGATCAATAGCATTCCATGATTTTTATAAAAAGACAGTTGACATCATTATGACACAAGAGACTCACTTTAAAAAAACTAATGAGCCCAAACTTTCACAGCTCTACTATGACCAACACGTTTTAGGTTCAGGGCCGACAAGGCACAATGGTGTGTGTATTTCCTTTAGAAAAGGTACCTCATTTGTATTACTCGATAAATATTCAGACATAGATGGACGAATACTAATCCTGGTGGGACTCTTTTATGGCAGGCCCATTACCCTAGTAAATATATATGTTCCTATTCGCCCTAGACCCCCATTTTTTCACAAAGTAATCAATCAAATCCTAGACATCTCGAAAGGCCCAGTATTCCTAGGCGGCGACTTTAACTTCCCAATGAGCCCCATGCTAGATACTTCCACAGGCCGTTCTTACATGCAGAACTCTCAAATAAAAGCTAACTGGCAGGCTATAAGAGCCATGCCCTTATTTGACTCCTGGAGAGTAGCTAATCCAACCACCACCAGGGATTTTACATTCTTCTCAAACCCACAACGCTCATACAACCGCTTAGATTATATCTTTCGCGAGCAGCAGACACTTTCCTCCCTATGTGAATCCAGGCTCTTTCACACCACTTGGTCTGACCATAGTATGGTGTGCTCTAGCTTTCAGTGGTCAACTAAGCCACAATATCAACAAAATTGGAGACTGAGCTACCAGATTTTCTTAGACCCTCTGATCACAAAGGACTTAGCCGAGAAAACAGCTAAGTTCTTTTCCTTTAATGATCCCTTAGCTACCTCAGCAATCAACAACTGGGAAGCATATAAGTGTTTTATCAGGGGGGTGATAATGGGGCACACACATAGACAGCGTAAGCAAAGAAGAGCCCAATATACTTTACTGACCTCTAACTTTAATAACTGTGAAAGAGAACTCAGGCAGAATCCGCAGTCCCAAACACTGTTGCAGAAATCTCAGCAGGCTAGAGAGGAGCTACACCAATATCTAATTAAGAATGCCCACATGCGGGCTTTAACGTCCAAATCTAAATTTTTTATTGAGAGCAATAAAGCGGGGCGCCTCCTTGCTAGGTCCCTGAAGAAGCGTTACAAAACTTTTATAGATAAAATAACGGATACGGAGGGCGTAATTTATACCACAAATGCTGACATCATTAATCAATTTGTGCAATATTACTGTACACTGTATAACCTTCCAACTCTAGACGCAGAGGCCAAACTTGCTAAGATTAATAATTACTTGTCCGAGATTCAACTCCCCACACTACTTGCATCAGACTGTGAGGCATTGGACGAGAAATTCTCGGCCCAAGAGCTTATGATGGCTATCAAAAACCTCCCCCAAGGCAAAGCCCCAGGCCCCGATGGGTTTACACCTAAATTTTATCATCAGTTTAAGTCCCTGCTTTGTCCCCCCTTGTTAAGTATGTATCACTCCATAGACCAGGAAGGACAATTGACCCCATCCCTTTTGGAAGCCACTATCTCGGTTATCCCCAAACCAAATAAACCTTGTGACAAAGTATCTAACTACCACCCTATTTCCCTAATAAATATAGACATTAAACTGTACGCCAAATTGATCGCTACCAGAATAAATAAATACTTACCCTTCCTAGTGAACTCGGACCAAACCGGATTTATACCAGGCAGAGAGGCTAGGGACAATACCATCCGGGTATTGCATACTTTACTTTCCGCATCATCTACCGAAAAGCCCCTGGCCCTACTGTCCACGGATGCGGAAAAGGCATTTGACAGGGTGGACTGGGACTTTCTTTGGTCCACCCTGTCAAAATTTGGTTTCTCACAAACTTTAATATCCCACATTAAATCACTTTATACAGGCCCATCAGCGCGAGTTAGCGCAAACAGCACACTCTCACAAGTAATTTATATAAATAACGGCACTCGGCAGGGGTGCCCTCTTTCACCACTACTATTTGCCTTGGTGGTGGAGGTACTGGATGTCCGAGTCAGAAACAACCCTCTTGTTAGTGGAGCCTCCTTTGGGGAGATTCACCAAAAATGTCTCCTGTACACGGACGACATTATATTTACAATACATTCCCCGTTAATATCTATCCCCGCCCTTCTACATGAACTGGAGGATTATAAATCAGTCTCTAATTTTTCTGTTAACATGGAAAAATCAATGTTAATGCCGATACACCTTAGGGAGGAAGAACTGCAATTTATTTCAACTCATACCTCATTTCAAATGACGAATAAAATACACTACTTGGGGATTGACATATCACCCAACTATACAGAGCTGTTCAGCCTTAATTACATGCCCCTTCAGCAGGAAACTAGCAAGTCATTAGAACTCTGGAGCAAACAGGGCCATCTTTCGTGGATGGGGCGTATTAACGCTATAAAGATGAACCTTCTCCCTAAGTACCTATATTTATTTCAAGTACTCCCGCTAGACCTCCCCTTACAGTATTTAAGAAAGCAACAAAAAAAGAGATCCAGAGTAGCTAGGAACACCTTATTTTTAGACAAGGAGGATGGAGGCTTGGGTTCTCCGAATCTATTGAATTATTATAAGTCGGCCCATATGGCCCGTATAGTTGCATGGAAGCATTCCCCGGCTGGGAAACCCTGGATTCAAATAGAATCCTTCTTAGCAGGTGGCCTGAATCTGGGAGACCAATGCTGGATACCAAGTAGACAAAGACCAATAGACGTTTGGGGGAACCACTACATTGCTGCCACCCTTAGAATATGGGATAGACTTTTATCTGAGGACACACAGATCTCGTCACGAATCTCCCCCTTAACCCCTTTACTTAATAACCCCTTGATGTTGCAACCACATACCCTTCCTTCGCCACTTATTGCAGGCATCCCTACTAACATTCCGGCGCACATGGTATTACAAAACGGACTTATTAAGACTCAAGCAGACTTACACCACCAACTGGGGGCTCCCTTTCATTTATGGTACCCGTATTTGCAAATTAGGCATGCGATTTCTACTAGCACTTATAAGCCAGATCTTGTAAGACCCCTGACCCCCTTTGAAACTCTGTGTACATCTCCTACAGTAGCCAAATCCCATGTTTCTACAATATACAAGTTGCTTAGAGGTACCTTCCCTAATAAGAAACCAACATTTATTGTAAAATGGGAGAGGGAGTTAAATATAGAATTCACTGAGGCCCAATGGCTTCATATCTTTTCTGAAACTAAAAAATCCTCCCTATCTTTAACGATGGTTGAAATGAATTACAAACTACTTTCAAGATGGTATCTTACTCCACATCGCCTTCGAAGCATATTCCCTAACTCCTCTTCCCTATGTTGGAGACATTGTGGGGGGGTGGGTACACTCTCACATATTTGGTGGTCTTGTCCACTTCTTAGCTCTTATTGGGACAATATAAATAGACATGTGGACAGAGTACTGGGGAGACCAATCACATTCACCCCTAGCTTGGTGCTTCTGAGTGACACTCCTAAAATATATTGCTTATACCGAAAGAAACTGTTGCATTGTATGCTTAGCTGCGCTAGACGTTTAATCCCTAGGTTCTGGAAAAAAAACGCCCCTCCTACCTACAATATGTGGATAAATGAAGTGAGTTACATGCTAGAACTAGAAAATATGTACTATATGTACAAAGGGAAGCAAGATGTTATCTCAGACGTAATTTTCATTTGGGAACAGCAAAATAATGACAATACAGCTAGGGGGGTGTCTGTCATGTAATCTGACTTAATGTGATTAGCTTGACTAATGTATATCCTTGCGAGACCTTTTCTGAGTTGGATTAAACTGTCTCGGCTGTATTCACGAGTTTAAAAGTGATATTAAGCCCTCGTCTAACTTTTAATTTTAATTTTAGTTACACATGTGGTCATTATCTGTCTAATATTTGTAAACTGCTGCTTGTGATTTTCTTGTACACCTGATCTGATTTGTCTTATGTTTGTTTGCTTTTGTTTTTTGTTTTTGAAAATAATAAAAATTATTTGATGGAAAAAAAAACCCCATCTAGGGCTCCTGATGATACTGCCATAGCTGAATACCTATCCCAGATACCCCTCCCCAAACTACCAAAAGACCAAGTAGAAGAATTAGACGCTCCTTATACTGAGGAGGAAGTCTTTGAAGCGATTTTGCTTCTTCCCTCTGGGAAAGCGCCTGGTCCAGACGGGTTCGGCGGTTCGTATTATTCCCAGTTTAAAGAAATAATAGCCCCTTACTTACTAAGGTACTTCCAGAGCATAGACGATAACAGGCCTTTCCCCCCATTGGCGCTCCAGGCACACATATCGGTAATACTTAAACCCAACAAGCAAACAGACCTAATATCCAACTACCGACCGATCTCCCTAATTGATAAGGATATCAAAATCTTTGCTAAAATGATGACAGTACGCATAAATAGACTACTCCCCAGTTTGATCCACAAGGACCAGGTTGGATTCGTCCCAGGACGGGAGGCGAGAGACAACACTGTCCGCAATGCCCACTTAATTTGGCACATTAATGATGTTAGTATCTCCTCGGTTTTTATCTCGACTGATGCCGAAAAGGCTTTTGACCGAGTCAGCTGGTCTTTTATGAAAGCCACACTGGAAGCCTTTGGCTTCGGTGCTACCACTCTAAACCGAATTTTCGCGCTGTACGCATTGCCTAGTGCCCGTATAATTATAAATGATACCTTGTCTCCCCAGATAGAAATTAATAACGGCACGCGGCAGGGTTGTCCACTCTCGCCCCTTCTGTTTGTATGCCTGGCCGAGACCCTAGCATCTAAGATAAGGAATAACCCAGAAATAACGGGGATTTCCGTTGGCCAGGAAATGTACAAACTTACCTTGTTTGTGGACGACATCTTCTTTACTCTGACTAACCCGACATCATCTGTTCCCCCACTCTTGACAGAGCTCTCGGACTTCCATAAACTTTTGAACTTTCTGGTTAACCAGGACAAGTCGGAAATTTTAGGCTTCAACCTCTCAGACAGAGCAATTGGCCTACTTAAGAAAGAATGCCCATTTAGATGGTGCCAGGGAGCAATGAAATACTTAGGAATCTACTTACCCAACTCCTTTGATAAGATATACCAGACAAATTTTCTCCCAATTAAGGAAGCGATTACTAACGATCTGTCCTCTTGGGGTACCAAGAAGCTTTCTTGGTTAGGACGTATTAACACTATAAAAATTTATTTTTTCCCTAGGCTCCTATATATTATGGAGGCTTTGCCGATCCCCTTGCCCCCCAAGTTTATCTCTCATATCCAACGCTTATTCAGCTACTTTGTTTGGAAGAGGAAGCCACCTAGAATAAACAAAATTACAATGTCACTCCCCAGAAACCTGGGAGGCTTAGGCTTACCTGATTTGGAAGCATACAGAACCTCAATATTCCTGCAGAGGATCTTGGACTGGAGGGTGGGAAGGGATTAGAAAAGATGGGTTAAATTAAAAGAGAATATAGATGCCGGGGTCCCACTGGCCAGTCTCTGTTGGAGATAAGATAAGACTAAAACGATCTCTAACCCTATTACGAGAGAGACTGTCTCCCAGTGGATAAGAGCCTGTAATCACTACCCTTGTTTATCCTCTAGACCGGGACCCCTGACTTCTTTAATACACAATCCTGACTTCTCTTTAGCCTCCCTCAGACAGCCCCAGCACCTAAATACTATTAATGATGACATACTTGTCCACCACATAGCAACAAATGATATTATAAACACACAGGATCAACTAGTAGAAAAAGGTTTTGATTGGGCTAAGAATTGGTTCACCTATAGGAGACTACATCATTACATCACAACTCATGAACAAAGCAACAATCTCACCCGCCCTCCTACAATTATAGAAAAGCTGTACTTGTCGGGGACCCCGCTGAGGCATTCCCTATCCTTAATACACAAAGCTTTAACACACCCTCTACCGGGTAACCTCCCCCGCGCTCTAGAAATGTGGGAAAGGGAACTAGGCACAATAATCCTACCACAAACAGCAATGTATATGTTTTCTAACACTAAAAAATCATCATCCTCAGCAAGTATACAGGAAATCAATTATAAGATACTGCATTGCTGGTACCTGATCCCTAGAAGGTTACATCAATTATATCCCAAAACTAATAATAGGTGCTGGCGATGTGGACACGTGGGTAGTGGTATGGGACACATGTGGTGGTGGTGCTCACTAGTTAACCAGTACTGGTATAAGATTATTGAGGAGGTTGAACGAATCCTTCAGACAACTATCCCCCCAGACCCACAGATCTGGCTGTTAAACAAGCCTGTAACCCTGCCCTGCAAACATCTACTGCCCCTATTTCGTATTTTTAACAATAGCGTAAAAATCCTTATTGCAAAAATGTGGAAGTCTAGAGACATCCCATCTATAAAAATGTGGAGAGAGAAGGTGGTGGAATTGCTCGAGCTAGAGGAATATGCGGCATACAAAAATGACAAATTAGATAGCTTCTAAATGCTGCACTCATTATGGGAGGAATATGTTAAAAGCCTATAATCCATATGCCCTTTTGTTGGGAAAAGAATAGAAGTTATTAACAAATAAAGTGAAACTGGTGAAGCTCTATATGTTGATCTTAGTTGGCCATGCATCATAATAAGGTATATGTTAGAAGACATGATATTTGTTGAGCTGCTACCATATATTTGTAATAATACCCTGTTTAATTTACTTTAATTTGTAATATGGGGATCCATATCATTGGTATTTATGTTATAGATCTGAATATCGATTTCCTTTTATTTGATATCAATGTATACAGATTATTTGTTATTGCATATTGTTAACTGCGATATGATTCTTCACAATAAAACATTTGAACTAAAATAAATACAAATATACCTTTAAAATAAAACCTAACCTAAGTTACAATTACACCTAACACTACACTATAATTAAATAAATTCCTTAAACTAAATACAATTAAATACAATTATAAAAAATTATCTAAAGTACAAAACCCCCCCCCACTAAATTACAGAAAATAATAAACAAAGTACAAGATTTTTAAACAAATTACACCTAATCTAATCTCCCTAAAAAAATAAAAAAGCCCCCCAAAATAAAAAAAAGCCCTACCCTGCACTAAATTATAAATAGCCCTTAAAAGGGCCTTTTGCGGGGCATTGCCCCAAAGTAATCAGCTCTTTTACCTGTAAGAAAAAATTACAAACCACCCCAACATTAAAACACACCACCCACACAACCAACCCTATTCTAAAACCCACCCAATCCCCCCTTAAAAAAACCTAACACTAACCCCTTGAAGATCACCCTACCTTGAGAAGTCTTCACCCAACCGGGCCGAGGTCCTCAACGAAGCCGGCAGAAGTAGTCCTCCCGATGGGCAGAAGTGGTCCTCCAGATGGGCAGAAGTGGTCCTCCAGACGGGCAGAAGACTTCATCCAGGCGGCATCTTCTATCTTCATCCATCCGGCGCGGAGCGGCTCCATCTTCAAGACATCCGACGCGGAGAATCCTCTTCATCCGGAGTCTTCTTCAACAATGACGGTTCCTTTAAGAGACGTCATCCAAGATGGCGTCCCTTCAATTCCGATTGGCTGATAGAATTCTATCAGCCAATCGGAATTAAGGTAGGAAATATCCTATTGGCTGATGCAATCAGCCAATAGGATTGAAGTTCAATCCTATTGGCTGATCCAATCAGCCAATAGGATTGAGCTCGCATTCTATTCGCTGATTGGATCAGCCAATAGGATTGAACTTCAATCCTATTGGCTGATTGCATCAGCCAATAGGATTTTTCCTACCTTAATTCTGATTGGCTGATAGCCAATCGGAATTGAAGGGACGCCAACATAAAACTCTTAACTAAAGTGCTAAAAAGTACACTAACACCCATAAACTACCTATTAACCCCTAAACCGAGCCCCACCCCACATAGCAAACACTTAAATAAAGTTTTTAACCCCTAATCTGCTGACCAGACATCGCCTGCACTTTAATAAATATATTAACCCCTAAACCGCCGCACTCACGCCTCGCAAACACTAGTTAAATTTTATTAACCCCTAATCTGCCGTCCCTAACATCGCCGACACCTACCTACATTTATTAACCCCTAATCTGCTGACCCCAACGTTGCCGCTACTATATTACATTTATTAACCCCTAAACCTAAGTCTAAACCTAACCCTAACACCCCCTAACTTAAATATGATTTAAATAAAATGAAATAAAATTACTACAATTAACTAAATTATTCCTATTTAAAACTAAATACTTACCTGTAAAATAAAGCCTAAAATAGCTACAATATAACTAATAGTTACATTTGTAGCTATCTTACGGCTAGATTTAGAGTTGGGCGGTAGCCGTGAAAACCAGCGTTAGAGGCTCCTAACGCTGGTTTTAGGCTACCTCCGGTATTTGGAGTCACTCAAAATAGGGTCTAACGCTCACTTTTCAGCCGCGACTTTTCCATACCGCAGATCCCCTTACGTCAATTGCGTATCCTATCTTTTCAATGGGATTTTTCTAACTCCGGTATTTAGAGTCGTGTCTGAAGTGAGCGTTAGAAATCTAACGACAAAACTCCAGCCGCAGAAAAAAGTCAGTAGTTAAGAGCTTTCTGGGCTAACGCCGGTTCATAAAGCTCTTAACTACTGTACTCTAAAGTACACTAACACCCATAAACTACCTATGTACCCCTAAACCGAGGTCCCCCCACTTCGCCGCAACTCGATTAAATTTTTTTAACCCCTAATCTGCCGACCGCCACCTACGTTATCCTTATGTACCCCTAATCTGCTGCCCCTAACACCGCCGACCCCTATATTATATTTATTAACCCCTAATCTGCCCCCCACAACGTCGCCGCCAGCTACCTACACTTATTAACCCCTAATCTGCCGTCCGCACGCCGCCGCCAGCTACATTATCCCTATGTACCCCTAATCTGCTGCCCTAACATCGCCGACCCCTATATTATACTTATTAACCCCTAACCTGCCCCCCACAACGTCGCCGCCACCTACCTACAATAATTAACCCCTAATCTGCCGACCGCAAAGAGCCGCCAGCTACATTATAGCTATGTACCCCTAATCTGCTGCCCCTAACACCGCCGACCCCTATATTATATTTAATAACCCCTAACCTGCCCTCCCTAACATCGCCGACACCTAACTTAAATTATTAACCCCTAATCTGCCGACCGAATCTCGGTGATATTCTAATAAATGTATTAACCCCTAAAGCTAAGTCTAACCCTAACACTAACACCCCCTAAATTAAATATAATTTTAATCTAACGAAATTAATTAACTCTTATTAAATAAATTATTCCTATTTAAAGCTAAATACTTACCTGTAAAATAAATCCTAATATAGCTACAACATAAATTATAATTATATTATAGCTATTTTAGGATTAATATTTATTTTACAGGTAACTTTGTATTTATTTTAACCAGGTACAATAGCTATTAAATAGTTAAGAACTATTTAATAGCTAAAATAGTTAAAATAATTACAAAATTTACCTGTAAAATAAATCCTAACCTAAGTTACAATTAAACCTAACACTACACTATCAATAAATTAATTAAATAAAATACCTACAATTACACCTAACACTACACTATCAATAAATAAATTAAATACAATACCTACAAATAACTACAATGAAATAAACTAACTAAAGTACAAAAAATAAAAAAGAACTAAGTTACAAAAAATAAAAAAATATTTACAAACATAAGAAAAATATTACAACAATTTTAAACTAATTACACCTACTCTAAGCCCCCTAATAAAATAACAAAGAACCCCAAAATAAAAAAATGCCCTACCCTATTCTAAATTACTAAAGTTCAAAGCTCTTTTACCTTACCAGCCCTGAACAGGGCCCTTTGCGGGGCATGCCCCAAGAAGTTCAGCTCTTTTGCCTGTAAAAAAAAACATACAATACCCCCCCCCCCAACATTACAACCCACCACCCACATACCCCTAATCTAACCCAAACCCCCCTTAAATAAACCTAACACTAAGCCCCTGAAGATCATCCTACCTTGTCTTCACCTCACCGGGTATCACACCGATCCGTCCTGGCTCCGATATCTTCATCCAACCCAAGCGGGGGCTAGACATCCACTGAAGAAGTCCAGAAGAGGCTCCAAAGTCTTCATCCTATCCGGGAAGAAGAGTAGATCCGGACCGGCAACCATCATCTTCCAAGCGGCATCTTCTATCTTCATCCGATGAGGACCGGCTCCATCCTGAAGACCTCCACCGCGGACCCATCTTCATCCGGCGACGTCCAACTGAAGAATGACGGTTCCTTTAAGGGACGTCATCCAAGATGGCGTCCCTCGAATTCCGATTGGCTGATAGGATTCTATCAGCCAATCGGAATTAAGGTAGGAATATTCTGATTGGCTGATGGAATCAGCCAATCAGAATCAAGATCAATCCGATTGGCTGATCCAATCAGCCAATCAGATTGAGCTCGCATTCTATTGGCTGATCGGAACAGCCAATAGAATGCAAGCTCAATCTGATTGGCTACCTTGAGCCGTCTTCACCCACCCGGGCACAAGTGGTCCTCCAGAGGGGCAGAAGTCTTCATCCAGGCGGCATCTTCTATCTTCATCCATCCGGAGCGGAGCGGGTCCATCTTGAAGCCAGCCGACGCGGAGCATCCTCTTCTTCCGACGACTCCCGACGAATGAAGGGTCCTTTAAATGACGTCATCCAAGATGGCGTCCCTTAAATTCCGATTGGCTGATAGGATTCTATTAGCCAATCGGAATTAAGGTAGAAAAAATCCTATTGGCTGATTGGATCAGCCAATAGGATTGAAGTTCAATCCTATTGGCTGATCCAATCAGCCAATAGGATTGAGCTCGCATTCTATTGGCTGTTCCAATCAGCCAATAGAATGCAAGCTCAATTCTATTGGCGGATTGCATCAGCCAATAGGATTGTTCCTACCTTAATTCTGATTGGCTGATAGAATCCTATCAGCCAATCGGAATTCAAGGGACGCCATCTTGGATGACATCATTTATAGGAACCTTCATTCGTCGGGGGTCGTCGGAAGAAGAGGATGCTCCGCGTCGGCTGGCTTCAAGATGGACCCGCTCCGGATGGATGAAGATAGAAGATGCTGCCTGGATGAAGACTTCTGCTCGTCTGGAGGTCCTTTTCTGCCCGGATCAGATGAAGACTTCCGCCCCACTGGAGGACCACTTGTGCCCGGCTGGGTGAAGATGGCTCAAGGTAGGGTGATCTTCAAGGGGGTAGTGTTAGGTTTTATTAAGGGGGGATTGGGTGGGTTTTAGGGTAGGGTTGGGTGTGTGGGTGGTGGGTTTTAATGTTGGGGGGGTATTGTCTTTATTTTACAGGTAAAAGAGCTGATTACTTTGGGGCTATTTGTAATTTAGCATAGGGTAGGGATTTTTATTATTCTGGGGGGCTTTTTTATTTTATTAGGGGGATTAGATTAGGTGTAATTAGTTTAAAATTCTTGTAATAATTTTATTATTTTCTGTAATTTAGTGGGGGGGTTTTGTACTTTAGTTTATTTTATTTAATTGTATTTAATTGTAGTTAGTTTAGGTAATTAATTTAATTATAGTGTAGTGTTAGGTGTAATTGTAATTTAGGTTAGGATTTATTTTACAGGTATATTTGTATTTATTTTAACTAGGTAGTTATTAAATAGTTAATAACTATTTAATAACTATTGTACCTAGTTAAAATAAATACAAAGTTGCCTGTAAAATAAATATAAACCCTAAGATAGATAAAAATGTAACTATTAGTTATATTGTAGCTATCTTATGGTTTATTTTACAGGTAAGTATTTAGTTTTAAATAGGATTCATTTATTTAATTGTTGTAATTTTATTTCATTTTTTTTAAATTATATTTAAGTTAGGGGGGTGTTAGGGTTAGGTTTAGACTTAGGTTTAGGGGTTAATAAATTTAATATACAGGGAGTGCAGAATTATTAGGCAAATGAGTATTTTGACTACATCATCCTCTTTATGCATGTTGTCTTACACCAAGCTGTATAGGCTCGAAAGCCTACTACCAATTAAGCATATTAGGTGATGTGCATCTCTGTAATGAGAAGGGGTGTGGTCTGACATCAACACCCTATATCAGGTGTGCATAATTATTAGGCAACTTCCTTTCCTTTGGCAAAATGGGTCAAAAGAAGGACTTGACAGGCTCAGAAAAGTCAAAAATAGTGAGATATCTTGCAGAGGGATGCAGCACTCTTAAAATTGCAAAGCTTCTGAAGCGTGATCATCGAACAATCAAGCGTTTCATTCAAAATAGTCAACAGGGTCGCAAGAAGCGTGTTGAAAAACCAAGGCGCAAAATAACTGCCCACTTGCCACCAGTTTGGCCATATTTCAGAGCTGCAACATCACTGGAGTGCCCAAAAGCACAAGGTGTGCAATACTCAGAGACATGGCCAAGGTAAGAAAGGCTGAAAGACGACCACCACTGAACAAGACACACAAGCTGAAACGTCAAGACTGGGACAAGAAATATCTCAAGACTGATTTTTCTAAGGTTTTATGGACTGATGAAATGAGAGTGAGTCTTGATGGGCCAGATGGATGGGCCCGTGGCTGGATTGGTAAAGGGCAGAGAGCTCCAGTCCGACTCAGACGCCAGCAAGGTGGAGGTGGAGTACTGGTTTGGGCTGGTATCATCAAAGATGAGCTTGTGGGGCCTTTTCGGGTTGAGGATGGAGTCAAGCTCAACTCCCAGTCCTACTGCCAGTTTCTGGAAGACACCTTCTTCAAGCAGTGGTACAGGAAGAAGTCTGCATCCTTCAAGAAAAACATGATTTTCATGCAGGACAATGCTCCATCACACGCGTCCAAATACTCCACAGCGTGGCTGGCAAGAAAGGGTATAAAAGAAGAAAATCTAATGACATGGCCTCCTTGTTCACCTGATCTGAACCCCATTGAGAACCTGTGGTCCATCATCAAATGTGAGATTTACAAGGAGGGAAAACAGTACACCTCTCTGAACAGTGTCTGGGAGGCTGTGGTTGCTGCTGCACGCAATGTTGATGGTGAACAGATCAAAACACTGACAGAATCCATGGATGGCAGGCTTTTGAGTGTCCTTGCAAAGAAAGGTGGCTATATTGGTCACTGATTTGTTTTTGTTTTGTTTTTGAATGTCAGAAATGTATATTTGTGAATGTTGAGATGTTATATTGGTTTCACTGGTAAAAATAAATAATTGAAATGGGTATATATTTGTTTTTTGTTAAGTTGCCTAATAATTATGCACAGTAATAGTCACCTGCACACACAGATATCCCCCTAAAATAGCTAAAACTAAAAACAAACTAAAAACTACTTCCAAAAATATTCAGCTTTGATATTAATGAGTTTTTTGGGTTCATTGAGAACATGGTTGTTGTTCAATAATAAAATTAATCCTCAAAAATACAACTTGCCTAATAATTCTGCACTCCCTGTAGTAGCGGCGATGATGGGGGCAGCAGATTAGGGGTTAATAATTGTAGGTAGGTTGCGGCGACGTTGGGGGGGCAGATTAGGGGTTAATAACTATAATGTAGGTGGCGGCGATGTTGGGGGCAGCAGATTAGGGGTTCATAAGTATAATGTAGGTGGCGGCGGTGTCCGGAGCGGCAGATTAGGGGTTAATAATATAATGTAGGTGTTGGTGATGTCGGGGGCAGCAGATTAGGGGTTAATAAGTGTAATATTAGGGGTGTTTAGACTCGGGGTACATGTTAGGGTGTAGACATAACTTTTGTTTCCCCATAGGAATCAATGGGGCTGCGTTAGAAGCTGAACGCTGCTTTTTTGAAGGTGTTAAGTTTTTTCCAGCCGATTCTGCCCCATTGATTCCTATGGGGAAATCGTGCATGAGCACGTTTAGCCAGCTCACCGCTACTGTAAGCAACGCTGGTATTGAGGTGAGATGTGGAGCTAAATGCTGCTCTACGCTCACCTTTTTGCGGCTAACTGTAATACCAGCGTTGTCTTAAGTGAGTGGTGAGAAAAAAATGCTCGTTAGCAATGCACCCCTGTTACCGCAAAACTCGTAATCTCGGTAAAAGGAAGTCCACAGTGAAAAAAATTACAAAGTGCTATATCTTTAAACAAGACAGAAAGAAAAAGGAAACAAAATAAAGTACAGTTTATATTCCAAAATTTAAGATATCTTACTTGGCATTAAGCTAAGCCATACACCACTAGTGCAGGTTCAAATCACATCATAACAATGGGCCATAGCCGTAATTAACAATTACACAAATATTTGTCATAGTGTAGGTAAATCATTTGTGTAAATTATTTAACTACTGGAATAATCCTAAACAATATGACAAGACAAAGGGACAGGGATAACTATTTAAATATAGGTGTCTTGTAACGTATTTATGTAACTAAGGGTGTGCAATCATATCACCCTACACAAACACCAAAGTATAAGGCAAACATATCTGTTCACAGAGTTATTAATGATCCTATTACTCCCTTAAGTAACAAGTAATATATACACATCTACCACTCTTCATCAGGAATAGTTAGTGATTTACCTTCTATGTTAGTAATCTCCATCGGATGTAGCAATATTCAATTGCTTAAACAAAAATTGCAACAAATTGTGACTAGTTTGTAAAAATATTAACACAGTACCTATCTGTGACTAATATTCCGATGTGCAGGGTGCCTGAAGATGATTATACAGTATTAAATGGATGGGAATAAACCATAGAGTGAAAACATTCATGCATAATCCCCATACAAACCAAACTGAACTATGGGCTAAGCTCCTACAATCCGGGAGCTATATTATGTTTAACATTAACTAGATTTCCCCATCCATAACTTCCCCATGTGATTATAGTTCAGGCACACACACACATAAAAAGGAGATGGAACTCCAAGTGCAAAACACCCCTAACACGTGCTTTACACAAACGCTCCTGAAGCGTGTATTTTACCCTGCGCTAGCACTGTACAGCTTAGCTTAAAGTGAAGGTAAACTTACACTCACCTTCATTTAGAGAGTATTTGATTCTTTGTCCACAATCAAAAGGAGTTTAATTCATCAATTTGTATCAATCTTATTTTAAACAATAAGTTGTTGCTTCATGTAACTACGTTAATCTAAGTAATTGTTTCCACAGTGTTTCTCTGGTTATAATTAACTACAGCTATACTTTATAATTTAACTCTTTCACTCCCTACAAACTTTTTTATTAACGTTTTATCTCAGTCTGAGCCCCTTTCACAGATACTCCAGTCAATAAGAACAGATATTTTTTAAATTAGAAAACAATATTACAGCCAACTCTAGTTAAACACATGAATAGTGAACAAAAATGATAAGAAACAGTTTCACAATAGTTTTTTTCATATTTTCAAATACTGTCATGGAAAAAACAAAAACTCCTCCACAGGAATAGGAAAATATAACAATTATTTATTCAGTATTAGTCAGTAGAGTCCCTAATGTGTCTGAATACAGCCTATGCACTTACCCAAGGCTGCTAATGTATAACATGTGCAGTTAATAATTTCATGCTATTTTTATTACAGTCATATTTAAAATCTATATCCCTCCATTAAATTGTAATTATAAATGATTATTTAGATGACTAATTAATATTTTTCATTTAAATTGTGTGTTTTGAGTTTAATTATAAAGTTTTTTAAATGAGAAAACTATTGTGTTTTATTAACCAATGAACTGAGGTGTACAAAACGTTCATATTAAAAATATGTTGTGTAAAGAGCCCAAAATATTCTACTGAAATGAGAAAGAAATGGCTTTTAAAAAGTCTAAGGTTTTGCGCTAGTGATATTGTGTTTGTGCAAGCCATTTTAAATCTGCTGATATTACAAGTTGAGCAAAATAGTGATTGTGCTAACTGATTTAATTTTTACTGCGATCTCAGAGCTGTGGTTAACTATTTTCTGAAACTAAAAAGTTGCACAAAACACTTAAAAAAACATTGCAAATTACAGATACACTCATAACACTGTATAATAAAAATTATTTTAAAAAAAATATTGCACAAAAAAGTTATAAGGGCTCAACGATATGAGATCTCGAGTGTTAGAAAAAAACCCCCTCCAAAGTACTTTTACATAGAGATACATGTATAAACATGTATATGTATGTATTTATTTTATTGTATTTAGTGATATCCAAACCTACAAACTTCTCTTGTCTGATCCTACTGATTCATTTGCATTTGTTTTGCATCAAATAGTGGAGGGGGCAAGAAATGATGGAATAATTACTTCTAAGGTGGCAGATAGCCTCATACCTGAATGCCCTGTGATGCCCATCTTTCACTATTTGCCCAAATTAACAAAAATATCATGAATCCTCCTGGCCGCCCTATTGTGGCAGGTATAGGTTCCCTTAATGAAAACAATTCCAACCTATTGGACAGCTTTTTTACAGCCAATTGTTATAAATGTACCTGGGTACTTAAAAGACACAACAACATTGATTAAGCAAATTGAGGGTATTGAATGGAAGAACTCATACATGTTTATCACAATTGATGTATCATCACTGTACACATCTATCCCTCATACCAAGGGTCTTAATGCTTTGGAACACTTTTGTACACTTCTTCTTTATATGATGATGACACTATACAATTTTTGTGTTTTACTGTAGAGTATTTGCTCACACACAATTTATTTCTAATTGAGGGTCAACATTATCTCCACAGATGTGGAACAGCCATGGGCGCCAAATTTGCGCCATCCTATGCTAATCTCTATATAGGATTCTGGAAACTGTGCCACATCTTTGGGGATAATAATCCCTTTAGACACATACGCCTAGATTTAGAGTTTTGTCGGTAAAGACCCGCGGTGTTGACGCTCCTTTTTTTTCCAGCGCACCCTTAAGACAACGCTGGTATTTAGAGTTGTCTGAATGGCTGCGTTAGCCTCAGAAAAGGGAGTGTTGAGCATAATTTAGCTCCACTTCAACCCTCAATACCAGCGCTGCTTACGGTAGCGGTAAGCTGGAAAAACGTGCCCGTGCACGATATCCCCATAGGAAACAATGGGGCTGAGCTGGGTGAAAAAAAACCTAACACCTGCAAAAAAGCAGCGTTCAGCTCCTAACACAGCCCCATTGTTTCCTATGGGGAAACACTTTCTAAGTCTGCACCTAACACCCTAACATGAACCCCGAGTCTAAACACCACTAACCTTATACTTATTAACCCCTAATCTGCCTCCTCCACTATCGCTGACACCTGCATTTTACTATTAACCCCTAATCTGCCACTCCAGACACCGCCGCAACCTACATTATCGCTATGAACCCCTAATCTACTGCCCCTAACATCGCCGACACCTATATTATATTTATTACCCCCTTATCTACCCCCCCAACGTCGCCGCCACCTACCTACACTTATTAACCCCTAATCTGCCGACCGGACCTCGCCGCCACTATAATAAATCAATTAACCCCTAAACCGCCGCACTCCCGCCTTGTAAACACTATAATAAATTGTATTAACCCCTAATCTGCCCTCCCTAACATCGCTGCCACCTACCTACAATTATTAACCCCTAATCTCACGCCCCCAACATCGCCGCTACTATAATAAAGTTACTAACCCTAACACCCCCCTAAATTAAATATAATTTAAATTAATCTAAATAAATTTACTATAATTAAATAAATGAATCCTATTTAAAACTAAATACTTACCTATAAAATAAACCCTAATATATCTACAATATAACTAATAGTTACATTGTAGCTATTTTAGGATTTATATTTATTTTACAGGCAACTTTGTATTTATTTTAACTAGGTACAATAGCTATTAAATAGTTAATAATTATTTAATAGCTACCTAGTTAAAATAATTACAAAATTACCTGTAAAATAAATCCTAACCTAAGTTACAAATACACCTAACACTGCACTACCAATAAATTAATTAAATAAATTACCTCCAATTAGCTAAACTAAAATACAATTAAATAAACTAAACTATAATACAAAAAAACAAAACACTAAATTACAGAAAATAAAAAAAATTACAAGAAGTTTAAACTAATTACACCTAATCTAAACCCCTAATAAAATAACCCCCCCCCAAAATAATAAAATGCCCTACCCTATTCTAAATTACAAAGTAATCAGCTCTTTTACCAGCCCTTAAAAGGGATTTTTGCGGGGCATTGCCCCAAAGTAATCAGCTCTTTTACCTGTAAAAAAAATACAACCCCCCAACATTAAAACCCACCACCGACACACCCCTAATCTAACCCACCCAAAGCCCCCTTAGATAAACCCAACACTAACCCCCTGAAGATCTCCCTACCTTGAGTCATCTTCACCCTGCCAAGCCGAATTCTTCATCCAAGCGGAGCAAGAAGAGGTCCTCCATCCGGTAGAAGTCTTCATCCAAGCGGGGCAAGAAGAGGTCCTCCATCCGGTAGAAGTATTCATCCAAGCGGCGTCTTCTATCTTCATCCATCCGGAGCGGAGCCATCTTCCATCCAGCCGACGTGGAGCCATCCTCTTCAACCGATGGACTAACGACGAATGACGGTTCCTTTAAGGGACGTCATCCAAGATGGCATCCCTCGCATTCCGATTGGCTGATAGGATTCTATCAGCCAATCGGAATTAAAGTAGGAATAATCTGATTAGCTGATTCAATCAGCCAATCAGATTGAAGTTCAATCCGATTGGCTGATCCAATCAGCCAATCGGATTGACCTCGCATTCTATTGGCTATTCCGATCAGCCAATAGA
This sequence comes from Bombina bombina, assembly GCF_027579735.1. NCBI lineage: Eukaryota > Metazoa > Chordata > Amphibia > Anura > Bombinatoridae > Bombina > Bombina bombina. The sequence continues at coordinate 1,321,416,463 of NC_069499.1, read as the reverse complement.
ATGCAAGGTCAATCTGATTAGCTGATTGGATCAGCCAATCGTATTGAACTTCAATCTGATTTGCTGATTCAATCAGCCAATCAGATTTTTCCTACCTTAATTCCGATTGGCTGATAGAATCCTATCAGCCAATCAGAATTCGAGGGACGCCATCTTGGATGACATCCCCTAAAGGAACCGTCATTCGTCGTTAGTCTGTCGGTTGAAGAGGATGGCTCCACGTCGGCTGGATGGAAGATGGCTCCGCTCCGGATGGATGAAGATAGAAGACGCCGCTTGGATGAATACTTCTACCGGATGGAGGACCTCTTCTTGCCCCGCTTGGATGAAGACTTCTACCGGATGGAGGACCTCTTCTTGCTCCGCTTGGATGAAGAATTCGGCTCGGCTGGGTGAAGACGACTCAAGGTAGGGAGATCTTCAGGGGGTTAGTGTTAGGTTTATTTAAGGGGGGTTTGGGTGGGTTAGAGTAGGGGTGTGTGGGTGGTGGGTTTTAATGTTGGGGGGGTTGCATTTTTTTACAGGTAAAAGAGATGATTACTTTGGGGCAATGCCCAGCAAAAAGCCCTTTTAAGGGCTGGTAAAAGAGCTGATTACTTTGTAATTTAGAATTGGGTAGGGCATTTTATTATTTTGGAGGGCTTTTTTATTTTATTAGGGGGCTTAGATTAGGTGTAATTAGTTTAAACTTCTTGTTATTTTTTTATTTTCTGTAATTTAGTGTTTGTTTTTGTATTATAGTTTAGTTTATTTAATTGTATTTTAGTTTAGCTAATTGGAGGTAATTTATTTAATTAATTTATTGATAGTGTTGTGTTAGGTGTATTTGTAACTTAGGTTAGGATTTATTTTACAGGAAATTTGGAATTATTTTAACTAGGTAGCTATTAAATAGTTATTAACTATTTAATAGCTATTGTACCTAGTTAAAATACATACAAAGTTGTCTGTAAAATAATTATAAATCCTAAAATAGCTACAATGTAACTATTAGTTATATTGTAGCTATCTTAGGGTTTATTTTATAGGTAAGTATTTAGTTTTAAATAGGATTAATTTATTTAATTATAGTAAAATTATTTCTTTAAATTTAATTTATATTTAAGTTAGGGGGTGTTAGGGTTAGGGTTAGACTTAGGTTTAGGGGTTAATAACTTTATTATAGTAGCGGCGACGTTGGGGGCAGCAGATTAGGGGTTAATATTTGTAGGTAGGTGGTGGCGATGTTAGAGAGGGCAGATTAGGGGTTAATAAAATTTATTATACTGTTTGCGAGGCGGGAGTGCGGCGGTTTAGGGGTTAATACATTTATTATAGTGGCGGCGATGTCCGGTCGGCAGATTAGGGGTTAATAATTGTAGGTAGGTGGCGGCGATGTTGGGGGGGCAGATTAGGGGTTAATAAATATAATGTAGGTGTCAGGGTTACTGTGCCTTTAAGCAGGGATTTGCATAGGAACTTTCTCATTGGTTGCCTAGGTTATAAGTTCCACCATTTCCTGTGGCTCCTTGCTTAGTATTTTGTAGTTTAATCTACCTTTACCTGAGGCCAGCTTGTGTTTCTATTGCAAGCCTCTATTTGGATTACAAATTAAAGTTTATATCTAGTCTCAGTGGAAGTGGACTTGATAACCTTTTTTCACCTACTACTGAATTTATTTGCCAGTTTCAGAAAAGGAAGTCAGTGTGAATTTTTTGCTACAGTTTCTTAATTTCCACTAAACCTTTCTCACCTGCACTAATACTTGTGCTGAATCAACACTGAATCTGCAGCAGCAGCTGCAAACTGCCACTTCTCCCTCTGCTGCAGCTAATTCAGCTTACAGAGCCTCAAAGCATCAGACCGGAGATTGCCGCACAGATCATCTCACTTCTCAATACTCTCTCCCTGCTTTGTTTGCAAGTACCCAGGGCCGGATTGGGCCGCCAGGATACCGGGAAAAATCCCGGTGGGCCGGCAGGTGGTGGGCCGGCAGTGCAGCTGCACATCAGAAATATTAATTTATTATTTATTTTGCAATATTTTGTTTGCCAAAGCTCCCTTCCTATTGGTCAAGCTCACCATGTAATACGCGCCTCATTTGTTGGGGGGGGGTTGTCTAAGTCTTAGAACGTAAGTCTTAGAACGTTAGGTGGGCCGTGGGCGGACTGAGGACGAGCGCTCCTGCAAGTAGCAGGGAAAGCGGTGCAAGTGCACAGGCAGGCAGAAAGGAATTGTAGCGTAGAGTGTAGAGACAAGTCACACTGTGTGGTCAGTCACTGTCTCAATCACACTATGTTATCAATGTGCCTCTGACAGTGACCCGACCATCATCAACCAGGCTGCACTTGTCTGCCAGCAGTTTCAAGGCGCCCCAGCGCGCTGCGTCTGTTACACTCCCCCATAAAGCACCCCTCCTTGCCACACACCGCCGGGAGCACCGAGCCGCCTCTATCTGCCCGACTGACAGCTCCAGATGGCTCAGAGCACGGAGCCTCCCCCGCCGGCTCATCGATCCACTCGCCTTTCATGTGACCGGCACTGGGGAGCCAGGCTTCCTGGAAACAGCCCAGAGCAGGTCAGAGGTCAAAGCCTGGTCGACCATTTATCTTCCAGGCACTGACTGGCTGGTTCTATGTGCTGCTGATAGACATGGCTAGAGGGGTACAGTGTGACAGACAAGCACACGCTGGGGAGCTTCATGACTGTTTATGTATATACGCTCTCTTCCTTTTTACTAAGTTCCATATACAGTGGCACTCAAAGGTTTACTTATTACTACATTAATTTCAGCAATATTTAGAGGCAGCAATAACAAGTTCAGTAATAGCAAAGCAGCCACCATAATGTAACTGAGTGATCACCAAGAGGCAGAGATTTGAGGGGCACATGCATCACTGTCCAGGTAATTAATATCTTTTAATGTCTGTCTTATTTTTAAAAATAGCTTAGAATTTTTATTTTAAGAAAATGGAAGATAGGTGACTAATCTATTTACTGTAATGTGGCTGCAGCAGATTTTTATACCATTCATAAAGCCCTTTATGAATGGTAAAAAAATCTGCTGCACTTCTAGACTAAAGTAATTATAAGGGCACAGCATATGTTTGCTGGAAGGGTGGTTGAGCAAGAGGTGGCATTAGTGCTGCCAGCTGAGGCTCTAGTGCCTGGTCTCCATGTGTGTGAGCAGCCAAAAGCAGGAAGAAAAAGGCAATGAGTGCTGTGTGTGGTCACATTGTGAACTTGTGCTCTATGTGTAGACTGTAGAGAGAGCACAAGAGCTTGGTAGCCCTGCAACAGAGGGGCGGGGCTAAGCTGAAGGGGTGGCGCTGACTCGGAGGGGGCGGGGCTGACTCAGAGGGGGCGGGGTGGGGCGGGACGGTCTATAAAAATTTCCAGGGCCGGTCTGATTTCCCAGTCCGGCCCTGCAAGTACCGTTCAGGAGTAACGGCTATCATTGTCAGCTGACCGGAGGGCGGATTAACCAAACTGAACCGCAAGTATCTTTTGTTGCTTTTCTTACAAAGTGTCATTTCCATACTTAGTTGAATAACTGCAAGCAAGTCTAATCCGCTTAAAGTGATACACCTCAATTAAATGTTACCATACTAAGAGGTGCTGTAAGACTTTGTGTTATTAAATCCTATTGGAGTTATAAGGATTACCAATTTCCTGAATTGACATTCTCAGCACCCTGTATCTTTGTATCTGTTTTCATTCTGCAACATATTGATTGAAGTATTCGATAAACTGTTTATGCTATTATTTTACACATACCATATGTGTTTTCAGTGTTCTTAATTAAGGAACATATGAATCAATCCTCATAGGGATATTTGTCTATCATATTGATTTGCACTATTCTTACTGGGATTTCACTCCTCAATAGTGAATTCTTATTTGAAACAGTGATACATTTAAACATTTTTTCTCTGCAATTGAGTTCCAGAATCTAAAGTCAATTAAGTTTGAGATAACCTCACAGTAGGTGTCGGCGATGTTAGGGGCAGCAGATTAGGGGTTCATAGGTATAATGTAGGTTGCGGCGGTGTCCAGAGCGGCAGATTAGGGGTTAAAAAAATTTATTATAGGGTTTGCAATGTGGGGGGGCCTCGGTTTAGGGGTTCATAGGTAGTTTATGGGTGTTAGTGTACTTTATAGCACAGTAGTTAAGAGCTTTATGTTCCCGCGTTAGCCCATAAAGCTCTGAACTACTGACTTTTTTTGACGGTAGGAGTCTTGTCGGTAGAGGCTCTACCGCTCACTTCTTCCAAGACTCGTAATACCAGCATTAGGCAAATCCCATTGAAAAGATAGGATACGCAATTGACGTAAGAGGATCTGCGGTAGCCTCGAGTCGCGGAAAGAAAGTGAGCGGTAGACCCTTTCCTGCCTGCCTCTAAATACCAGCGGGCATTCAAAAGCAGCGTTAGGACCACTTAACGCTGCTTTTGATGGCTAACGCCAAACTCTAAATCTAGGCGAATATTATTTATTTTGGAAGATACATTGATGATCTTCTAATAATATGGGAATGAGATGATCATCTCATCTCACAGTTTCATGAATATATTAACACAAATAATTTCAATATTTCCTTCACAATTGAACACAATGTCACACAAATCAATTTTTTGGATGTCACCCTTGTGGCACGCTCCAAATCTGTAGAAGTTGATCTTTATAGAAAAGCTACCACAGGCAACAATATTACACTATACTTCATGCCATCCTCAACATACACTCCAATCAATACCTTTTGTGCAATACATACATACCAAAAGAAATTGCACACAAGAAACAAATTACCAGAAAAATGCAGATGCCACACCACAAAGATTAGAAGCCCATGGCTACAGTACTAAATTACTCAATACAGTAAGAAAAAAAAAGAAGATTTATTACAATACAAAACAAAATTTATGCTTACCTGATAAATTTCTTTCTTTTGCGATGTACCGAGTCCACGGATTCATCCTAACTTGTGGGATATTGTCCTTCCTGACAGGAAGTAGCAAAGAGAGCACCACAGCAGAGCTGTCTATATAGCTCCCCCCTTAACTCTACCCCCCAGTCATTCGACTGAAGGCCAAGGAAGAAAAGGAGAAACTATAAAGGTGCAGAGGTGACTGAAGTTTACATAAAAAAATACTATAAATCTGTCTTGAATAGACAGGCTGGGCAGTGGACTCGGTACATCGCAAAAGAAAGAAATTTATCAGGTAAGCATAAATTTTGTTTTCTTTTGCATGATGTACAGAGTCCACGGATTCATCCTAACTTGTGGGATACCAATACCAAAGCTTTAGGACACGGATGAAGGGAGGGACAAGACAGGAACCTAAACGGAAGGCACCACTGCTTGCAAAACCTTTCTCCCAAAAATAGCCTCAGAAGAAGCAAAGGTATCAAATTTGTAAAATTTTGAAAAGGTATGAAGCGAAGACCAAGTCGCAGCCTTACAAATCTGTTCAACAGAAGCATCATTTTTAAAAGCCCATGTGGAAGCTACCGCTCTAGTAGAATGAGCTGTAATCCTTTCAGGAGGCTGCTGTCCAGCAGTCTCATAAGCCAAATGGATGATGCTTTTCAGCGAAAAGGAAAGAGAAGTTGCCGTAGCCTTTTGACCCCTATGCTTTCCAGAATAGACAACAAACAAAGAAGATGTTTGACGAAAATCTTTGGTTGCCTGCAAATAAAATTTCAAAGCATGAACTACGTCCAAGTTGTGCAACAGACGTTCCTTCTTACAAGAAGGATTAGGACACAGAGAAGGAACAACAATTTCTTGATTGATATTCCTGTTAGTAACAACCTTAGGTAGGAACCCAGGCTTGGTATGCAAAACCACCTTATCAGCATGGAACACCAGATAAGGTGAGTCCTATTGTAATGCAGATAGTTCAGAAACTCTTCGAGCTGAAGAGATAGCAACTAGGAACAAAACTTTCCAAGATAAAAGCTTAATATCTATGGAATGCATGGGTTCAAACGGAACCCCCTGAAGAACTCTAAGTTCTCTACACCTGGGATATAGATCGCTGACAGATGGCAAGAGTGAGCCTCTTCCCATTGGATTATCCTTGAGACCTCTATCATTGCTAAGGAACTCTTTGTTCCGCCCTGATGATTGATATAAGCCACAGTCGTTATGTTGTCCGACAGAAACCTGATGAATCTGTCCGAAGCCAGCTGAGGCCATGCCTGGAGAGCATTGAATATCGCTCTTAATTCCAGAATATTTATCGGTAGGAGAGCCTCCTCCCGAGTCCACAAACCCTGAGCTTTCAGGGAATTCCAGACTGCACCCCAGCCCAGAAGACTGGCGTCTGTCATCACTATAACCCATTCTGGCCTGCGGAAACACATTCCCTGGGACAGATGATCCTGTGACAACCACCAAAGAAGAGAGTCTCTGGTCTCTTGATCCAGATTTATCTGAGGAGATAAATCTGCATAATCCCCATTCCACTGATTGAGCATGCATAGTTGCAGTGGTCTCAGATGAAAGAGAGCAAACAGAACTATGTCCATTGCCGCTACCATTAGTGCGATTACCTCCATACGATTACCTCCATACACTGAGCCACTGACGGCCGAGGAATGGAATGAAGAGCTCGGCAGGTGGACAAAATCTTTGATTTCCTGACCTCCATCAGAAATATTTTCATGTCCACCGAGTCTATCAGAGTCCCTAGAAATGAAACTCTTGTGAGGGGGGAAAGAGAACTCTTTTTTACGTTCACTTTCCACCCGTGAGACCTTAGAAAGGCCAACACTAAGTCTGTGTGAGACTTGGCTAGTTGGAAGGACGACGCTTGAATTAGAATGTCATCTAGATAAGGCACCACTGCTATGCCCGTGGCCTTAGAACCGCCAGAAGGGACCCTAGCACCTTCGTGAAGATTTGCGGCGCCGTGGCCAACCCGAAAGGAAGAGCCACAAACTGATAATGCTTGTCCAGAAAAGCGAACCTGAGGAACTGGTGATGATCTTTGTGGATAGGAATGTGTAGATACGCATCCTTTAAGTCCACGGTGGTCATATATTGACCCTCCTGGATCAATGGTAAGATAGTCCGAATGGTCTCCATCTTGAAAGATGGAACTCTTAGGAATTGGTTTAGGATCTTGAGATCCAGAATTGGTCTGAAGGTTCCCTCCTTTTTGGGAACTATAAACAGATTGGAGTAGAACCCCTGCCCCTGTTCTGCTTTTGGAACTGGGCAGATCACTCCCATGGTAAAAAGGTCTTCTACACAGCGTAAGAACGCCTCTCTTTTTGTCGGGTTTACAGACAATTGAGAGATAGATGGAACCTCCCCCTTGGAGGGGAATCCTTGAAATCTAGAAGGTATTCCTGGGTTACAATTTCTACTGCCCAGCAATCCTGAATGTCTCTTGCCCAGGCCTGAGCAAAGAGAGAGAGTCTGCCCCCTACTAGATCCGGTCCCGGATCGGGGGCTACCCCTTCATGCTGACTTAGTGGCAGCAGCAGGCTTTTTGGCCTGTTTACCCTTGTTCCAAGTCTGATTAGGTCTCCAGGTTGGCTTGGATTGAGCAAAGTTCCCCTCTTGCTTTGCAGCAGGGGAAGAGGTAGAGGGACCACTCCTGAAGTTTCGGAAGGAACGAAAATGATTTTGTTTGGTCCTAGTCTTATTTGACTTATCCTGAGGGAGGGTATGACCCTTCCCTCCAGTAATTTCTGAAATGATCTCTTTCAATGCAGGCCCGAATAGGGTCTTACCTTTGAAAGGGATCGACAAAAGCTTAGATTTAGATGACACATCAGCTGACCAGGACTTAAGCCATAACGCTTTACGCACTAAAATGGCAAAACCTGAATTCTTAGCCGCTAATTTAGCAAGATGAAAAGCGGCGTCTGTAATAATTCTGTCCAAAATATCATCTAGTGGGGTCTCCATCTGAAGAGCCTCTTCTAGAGCCTCAAACCAAAAGGCAGCTGCAGTGGTTACAGGAACAATGCACGCTATAGGTTGAAGAAGAAAACCTTGATGAACAAAAATTTTCTTTAAGAGACCCTCTATTTTTTTATACATAGGATCAATGAAAGCACAACTGTCTTCCATAGGTATAGTTGTACGCTTAGCCAGAGTAGAAATAGCTCCCTCCACCTTAGGGACCGTCTGCCATGAGTCATTTATGGTGTCAGAAATTGGAAACATTTTCTTAAAAACAGGAGGGGGAGCGAACTGAATAAATTGGTTTATCCCACTCCTTAGTAACAATGTCCGAAATCCTCTTAGGGACCGGAAACACATCAGTGTAAATAGGAACCTATAAATATTTGTCCATTTTACACAATTTCTCTGGAACTACAATAGGGTCACAATCATCCAGAGTAGCTAAAACCTCCCTGAGCAATAAGCGGAGGTGCTCTAGCTTAAATTTAAATGCCGTCATGTCTGAATCTGTCTGAGGAAACGTCTTTCCTGAATCAGAAATCTCTCCCTCAGACAGCAAATCCCTCATCCCTACTTCAGAACATTGTGAGGGAATATCGGATACGGCTACTAAAGTGTCAGAAGGCTCAGCATTTGTTCTTAATCCAGAGCTACTGCGCTACCCTTGCAAACCAGGCAGCTTAGATAAAACCTCAGTGAGGGTAGTATTCATAACTGAAGCCATATCTTGCAAGGTGAAAGAATTAGACACACTAGAAGTACTTGGCGTTGCTTGTGCGGGCGTTACTGGTTGAGACATTTGGGGAGAACTAGATGGCAAAACCTGATTTCCTTCTGTCTGAGAATCATCTAATGCCAAACTTTTATAAGTCAAAATATGCTGTTTGCAATTTATAGACATATCAGTACAAGTGGGACACATTCTAAGAGGGCTCTACATAAGCATGATGAATCAAAGACTTTAACCAAGACGCCAAAGAAATGTCAGAAGCCTTCTGACCTTTCCTAGAACCAGAAAAGATAACAAATAGACTAGAAGTCTTTCTGAAATCTTTAGTAGCTTCAACATAATATTTCAAAGCTCTTACTACATCCAAATAATGTAAAGATCTCTCCAGAGAATTCTTAGGATTAGGACACAACGAAGGGACAACAATTTCTCTACTAATGTTAGAATTCACAACTTTAGGTAAAAAATTAAATGAAGTCCGCAACACCACCTTATCCTGATGAAAAATCAGAAAAGGAGATTCACAAGAAAGAGCAGATAACTCAGAAACTCTTCTAGCAGAAGAGATGGCCAAAAGGAACAAAACTTTCCAGGAAAGTAATTTAATATCCAGAGAATGCATAGGTTCAAACGGAGAAGCCTGTAAAAGCCCTCAAAACCAAATTGAGGAGGAGATATTGACTTAATGACAGGCTTGATACGAACCAAAGCCTGTACAAAACAATGAATATCAGGATGATTAGCAATCTTTCTGTGAAAAAGAACAGAAAGAGCAGAGATTTGTCCTTTCAAGGAACTTGCAGACAAACCCTTATCTAAACCATCTTGAAGAAATTGTAAAATTCTAGGAATTCTAAAAGAATGCCAAGAGAATTTATGTGAAGAACACCAAGAAATTTAAGTCTTCCAGACTCGGTAATAGATCTTTCTAGACACAGATTTACGAGCCTGTAACATAGTATTAATCACTGAGTCAGAGAAACCTCTATGACTAAGTATTAAGCGTTCAATCTCCATACCTTCAAATTTAATGATTTGAGATCCTGATGGAAAAATGGGCCTTGAGACAGAAGGTCTGGCCTTAACGGAAGTGTCCAAGGTTGGCAACTTGCCATCCGAATGAGATCCGCATACCAAAACCTGTGTGGCCATGCTGGAGCCACCAGCAGTACAAACGAATGCTCCATTAGGATTTTGGAAATCACTCTTGGAAGAAGAACTAGAGGCGGAAAGATATAAGCAGGTTGATCATTCCAAGGAAGTGACAACGCGTCCACGCTTCCGCCTGAGGATCCCTGGATCTGGACAGATACCTGGGAAGTTTCTTGTTTAGATGAGAGGCCATCAGATCTATTTCTGGAAGCCCCCAGATTTGAACAATCTGAAGAAATACCTCTGGCTGAAGAGACCATTCGCCTGGATGTAACGTCTGGCAACTGAGATAATCCGCTTCCCAATTGTCTATACCTGGGATATGAACCGCAGAAATTAGACAGGAGCTGGATTCCGCCCATACAAATATCCGAGATACTTCTTTCATAGCCTGAGGACTGTGAGTCCCCCCTTGATGATTGACATATGCCACGGTTGTGACATTGTCTGTCTGAAAACAAATAAACAATTCTCTCTTCAGAAGAGGCCAGAACTGAAGAGCTCTGAAAATCGCACAGAGTTCCAAAATGTTGATTGGTAATCTCGCCTCCTGAGATTCCCAAACCCCCTGCACTGTCAGAGATCCCCATACAGCTCCCCAACCTGAAAGACTTGCATCTGTTGAGATCACAGTCCAGGTTGGACGAACAAAAGAGGCCCCTTGAACTAAACGATGGTGATCCAACCACCAAGTCAGAGAAGATTGAACATTGGGATTTAAGGATATTAATTGTGATATCTTTGTATAATCCCTGCACCATTGGTTCAGCATACAAAGCTGGAGAGCAAAAGGGATTGCGTCCGATGCAGCAGTCATGAGACCTAAAATTTCCATGCACAAAGCTACCGAAGGGAAAGATTGAGACTGAAGGTTTTGACAAGCTGAAACCAATTTCAGACGTCTCTTTTCTGTTAGAGACAAAGTCATGGACACTGAATCTATTTGGAAACCCAAAAAGGTTACCCTTGTATGAGGAATCAAGGAACTCTTTGGTAAATTGATCCTCCAACCATGTCTTTGAAGAAACAACACAGTTGATTCGTGTGAAATTCTGCAGAATGTAAAGACTGAGCAAGTACCAAGATATCGTCCAAATAAGGAAATACCGCAATACCCTGCTCCCTGATTACAGAAAGAAGGGCACCGAGAACCTCCGAAAAGATCCTTGGAGCTGTTGCTTGGCCAAAAGGAAGAGCAACAAACTAGTAATTCTTGTCTAGAAAAGAGAATCTCAGGAACTGATAATGGTCTGGATGAATTGGAATATGAAGATATGCAGCCTGTAAGTCTATTGTGGACATAAAATGCCCTTGCTGAACAGGCAGAATAGTCCTTATAGTCACCATCTTGAATGTTGGTATCCTTACATAACGATTCAATATTTTTAGATCCAGAACTGGTCTGAAAGAATTCTCTTTCTTTGGAACAATGAACAGATTTGAATAAAACCCCAGTCCCTGTTCCAGAACTGGAACTGGCACAATTACCCCAGCAGGCTCCAGATCTGAAACACATTTCAGAAACGCTTGAGCCTTTACTGGATTTACTGGAATGCGTGAAAGAAAGAATCTTCTCACAGGCGGTCTTACCTTGAAACCTATTCTGTACCCTTGTGAAACAATGTTCTGAATCCAAAGAATTTGAATCGAATTGATCCAAACATCTTTGAAAAATCGTAACCTGCCCCCTACCAGCTGTGCTGGAATGAGGGCCGCACCTTCATGCAGATTTGGGAGCTGGTTTTGACTTTCTAAAAGGCTTGGATTTATTCCAGACTGGAGAAGGTTTCCAAACGGAAACTGTTTCTTTAGAGGAAGGGTCAGGCTTTTGTTCCTTATTCTGATGAAAGGAACGAAAACGATTAGCAGCCCTATATTTACCTTTAGATTTTTTATCCTGAGGTAAAAAGGCTCCCTTCCCCCCAGTAACAGTTGAAATTATTGAGTCTAACTGAGAGCAAAATAATTTATTACCTTGGAAAGAAAGAGAAAGCAAAGTTGACTTAGAAGTCATATCTGCATTCCAAGACTTAAGCCATAAAGGTCTTCTGGCTAAAATAGCTAAAGACATATACCTGACATCAATTCTAATGATATCGAAAATGGCATCACAAATAAAGTTATTAGCATGTTGAAGGAGTTTAACAATGCTATAAGCATTATGGTCTGACACTTGTTGCGCTAAAGCCTCCAACCAGAAAGTTGAAGCTGCAACAACATCAGCCAAAGAAATAGCAGGTCTAAGAAGATTACCTGAACATAAATAAGCCTTCCTTAGAAAGGATTCAAGCTTCCTATCTAAAGGATCTTTAAACGAAGTACTATCTGCCGTAGGAATAGTAGTACGTTTAGCAAGAGTAGAGATAGCCCCATCAACTTTGGGGATTTTCTCCCAAAACTCTAATCTATCAGATGGCAAAGGGTACAATTTCTTAAACCTTGGAGAAGGAGTAAATGAAGTACCCAGACTATTCCATTCCCTAGAAATTACTTCTGAAATAGCATCAGGAACTGGAAAAACTTCTGGAATAACTACATGAGGTTTAAAAATTGAATTTAAACGCTTAGTAGTTTTAATATCAAGAGGACTAGACTCCTCCATATCTAATGCAATCAACACTTCTTTAAGTAAAGAACAAATAAACTCCATCTTAAACAAATATGAAGATTTATCAGTGTCAATATCTGAGGTAGAATCTTCTGAACCAGATATATCCTCATCAGAAATAGATAAGTCAGAATGATGGCGGTCATTTAAAAATTCATCTGAAATATGTGAAGTTTTAAAAGACCTCTTACGTTTACTAGAAGGAGGAATAACAGACAGAGCCTTCCGCATAGAATTAGAAACAAATTCTTTAACATTAACAGGAACATCCTGAACATTAGATGTTGAAGGAACAACAACAGGTAATGGATTATTACTAATGGAAATGCTATCTGCGTTTGATAGCTTATCATGACAACTAACACAAACTACAGCCGGAGGAACAGTTACCAAAAGTTTACAACAAATGCACTTAGCTTTGGTAGAACCGACATCAGGCAGCGCTTTTCCAGAAGTAGATTCTGATCCAGGGTCAGGTAGTGACATCTTGCAATATGTAAAAGAAAAAACAACATATAAAGCAAAATTATCAAATTCCTTAAATGGCAGTTTCAGGAATGGGAAAAAATGCAAAATGAAACAAGCCTCTAGAAAACCAGAAGCAACTAAAAAGTGAGACTGAAATAATGTGAAAAAAACTGGCGCCAAGTATGACGCCCACATTTTTGGCGCCAAGTATAACGCCCATATTTTTTGGCGCCAAAAAAACGTCCGTAATACACATAAGTAAAAATTGACACAATTACGTGAAAACTTCCGGCGCCAACTATGACGCCGGAAATGACGAAATTTTTGCGCCAAAAAAGTCTCGCGCCAAGAATGACGCAATAAATAGAAGCATTTTCTGCACCCGCGAGCCTAACAGCCCGCAATTTAGAAAAAAAGTCAATTGAAAATTTTAAGGTAAGAAAACAAATTTATATGCATTTTCCCAAAAAAATGGAACTGGCAGTCTGAAGAAGGAATACTGATTATCCTGAATCATGGCAAATATAAGTTTAAACACATATATTTAGAACTTTACATATAAAGTGCCCAACCATAGCTTTGAGTGTTATGAAAAGAAATAAGACTTACTTACCCTAAGACACTCATCTACATATAGTAGATAGCCAAACCAGTACTGAAACGAGAATCAGTAGAGGTAATGGTATATAAAAGTATATCGTCGATCTGAAAAGGGAGGTAGGAGAAGAAATCTCTACGACCGATAACAGAGAACCTATGAAATAGATCCCCTAGAGGAAGACCATGGCATTCAAATAGGCAATACTCTCTTCACATCCCTCTGACATTCACTGCACTCTGAGAGGAAAACCGGGCTTCAGCCTGCTGCGAAGCGCATATCAACGTAGAATCTAGCACAAACTTACTTCACCACCTCCATGGGAGGCAAAGTTTGTAAAACTGAATTGTGGGTGTGGTGAGGGGTGTATTTATAGGCATTTTGAGGTTTGGGAAACTTTGCCCCTCCTGGTAGGAATGTATATCCCATACGTCACTAGCTCATGGATTCTTGCTAATTACATGAAAGAAAAGAACCTTCCAAGACAGTAACTTAATGTCAACCTCATGCATAGGCTCAAACCGAGCTCTCTGCAAAACTTTAAGAACAAGATTTAAACTCCAAGGAGGAGCACTATATCTAAACACAGGCCTGATTCTAGTCAGAGCCCGAAAAAAAGATTGAACATCTGGAAGCTCAGCGAGCCTCTTGTGCAGTAAAACAGATAAGGCCGAAATCTGTCCCTTGAGGGAGCTAGCAGAAAGACCCTTCTCCAGACCATCCTGGAGAAAAGAAAGAATTCTGGACACCCTGACCTTGTTTGCACCACAAACAGCTCCCCATCCTGAGAGACTTGCGTCCATAGTCACTATCTCCCAGGATGGTCTCAAGAAGGATGTCCCTTGGGACAGGTGATCTGGACAGAGTCACCAAGAGAGCGATTCTCTCGACCGGCTGACAGATCCAAATAATCGCTGTTCCACTGTCTCAGCATGCACAGTTGAAGTGGTCTGAGATGGAATCTGGCAAAAGGAACAATGGCAACACTTTAGGTCCAGAATGGGGTGGAAAGTTCCCTCCTTCTTTGGGACCACAAAAAGGTTTGAATAATTTCCCAGACCTCTTTCTGCAAGAGGTACTGGGACAATGACTCCCAAGGAGGAGAGATCACTCACGCACCCTAGAAAGGCATCCCTATTCTCTGTCCTTGAAGACAGGTTTGACAAGAGGAATCTGCCCCTGGGTGGATGAGCTTTGAAATCTATCCTGTATCCATGAGAGATGACCTCCAAGACCCACGGGTCTTGTACATCCCCAAACCAAGTGGCTGAATAGAGGGACAGTCTGCCCCCCACAAGATCCAGAGCTGGATTGTGGGCCACCCCTTCATGCAGATTTAGGCAGATTTAGGCTTGGCGGGCTTCTTGACTTGCTTGGATTTATTCCAGGACTGAGCCGGCTTCCAAGTTCCCTTGGATTGTTCAGGTTTAGTGGAGGGTTGCTGATGTTGGGATTTGTCCAAACGAAAGGAATGAAAATTAGGACCTTGTCCTTTAGATTTGTTCTTCCTATCTTGCAGTAAAAAGGCACCCTTGCCTCCTGTAACCATAGAGATAATAGAGTCCAGGCCTGGACCAAATAGAACTTTTACCTTAAATGGCAGGGAAAGAAGTCTCGACTTCGAAGTCATTTACGCAGACCAGGACTTCAGCCAAAGTGCCCTACCGGCTTGAACAGAGAAACCTGCAACTTTAGCGTTCAGGCAAATAATTTGCATATTGGCATCACAAATAAAAGAATTAGCCACTCTTAAGGCCTTAATTTTTTCCTGGATCACTTTGAGGGGGGACTCCACCTCGATTAATTCAGATAAGGAGTCACCCCAGTAGGTAGCCGCAGTAGGTAGCCGCTCCCGCAACCACAGCAACAGCTCCTGCCGGTTGAAATAAATATCCTGTATGCTGAAACATCTTTCTTAGCAGAGTTTCTATCTCCTTATCCATGGGCTCTTTAAATGACGAACTATCCTCAAGCGGGATAGTAGAGCGCTTAGCACCATCCACTCTGGGGACGGAACCCCACAGCTCCAGTTGAGAGTCCGGCAATAATCTCTTAAAAGAAGAAGGGGAAAAGGACGTACCAATATTTTCCCATTCGTTCTTAATAATGTTCGCCATCTTTGGGAAGGTCAATGGTACCATCCTGTCCTCGTAGACATTATCTAATTTAGGAATCGAAAGTTCCTCTGGCAATTTGGGCTCTGGAACCTCTAAGGTAGCCAAAACTTCCTTTAGCAGAAAGCGTAAAAGTTCAGTCCTAAATCTAAAGGATGGTTCCTCCGCAGCCGGAGGCTTAGAAGCAGCAGATTCCGACCCAGACAGAGCATCCTCTGAAGAATCAGAGGCTTCTTCATCAGCAGATAACCTAGAATCCGATAATTCCAATAAACTAGCAGATGACCTCTGGGAAGGATAGCAATATTTAACCTTTCGCTTGCACTTAGTAGGGCAAGGTAAAGCACTGAAGGCTGCATACACTGCCATTTGTAACTGCTCAGTACAGTGTTGCGGTAAAAGGGCCCCTCCAAATGGAGGATTAGGAGTGCTACGGGAAACTGCATGTGCAATAGGAGATGAATGTAGGGTACACACCTCACGGGACGGAAACCCCTCAGAGGTGGACGGCTCAGTGTTACTAAACATGTTAGTCTTTTTTGAAATAATAACTTTGGAGCCATGTGGAACATAATTGAGCAGGCGTATATACTGTGACTTCCTCGCAATATAAACAGGTTTTAGACTTGGGTAAAGAGGGAGTACCCTCTAACGCATCAGAGTCCTCCATAGCAAGATCTCGTAAAGCGGACTATGTGATAATAATCAAAAAGGCACCTTTATACCCCCAATGGCTGGGGCACTCACCACCTCCTATGACCCAGTCCAAACAGAGAAACCACTTCGTCTCCAGTAAACCGCATGGTCAGGAAGAAGGAATCGAAGTGACCACACCCGGTCATGAGGTGCACCATGCAGGACTGCCCCTGCTATAGCAAAAAGCACGCCAAGTCTAACAGACTGCGCAGCTCATCCAAAAAACAAAGGTATAAACCTGTATGTTCCAACATACTGCCTGAGCCTCATCTCACACATGTCGCAGCATAATCATAATAAAATCAATTAAGTGATTAATTCCCCCTGTTCAATAATCCCCCTGAGGAGATATTAACCCCTTGATTCCATATAGATAAAAAAAAGGCGCCACACTGTGACCCTGTCTTCTTGAGTTATAATATGTGTAAAAAATGGAACTATCTTACCGGAATCTACGCCGTGAAACAGGAACATGGCATCTCAAGTTTGACAGTCTAGTAGCATCACTCCTGACATTGACTTGAGTGATGGAAGCAGGCAGTGAAACTTTTCAACACTGATTGCTTAGGAGCAGTTAATAGGAGTCTGGATGGGTTCGCAGAAAGACTCTCCCTGCATCTCCAGACCCTAACATTCGTCAATGCTCTCACTGAGAGGCTGACAAGACTACTTAAAACTCCGGTCCCATTTCAAAGAGTACTACCCTCCATAAGGAACCTCTCCGTATCTTCTGACACTTCTCTGCCAACCTCCTGTGACAAAAGGCAAAAAATAACTGGGGGATGAGGGAAGTGGGGGAGGTATTTAAGCCTTTGGCTGCTGTGTCTTTGCCTGCTCCTGGTGGCATGGTTCTGTATTTCCCACAAGTAAGGAATGAAGCCGTGGACTCTCCTCATATTAAGAAGGAAAAAACTTAACTTGAGTTTTAACTTGCGCCAGCATGTATTTGCCGCATAGAAATCAACGGAGACAAAAAAGTGGAAAAAAAATAATGCCCAAGCATAAGACCCTAGCCTAATAACCTCTAAACTGCCACCCCCCCCCCCCCACAACACAAACAATCGAAATAAACTCTTAACCCCTAAACTGCCACCCCACATCACAAATTATCTAAGTAAACTATTAACCCCTAAACCACCCCCAGCAATGCAAATTATCTGTAACTGTAAAATGAATTAAAAAACATAATTTATGTAACAACTTACCTGATAAATTCATTTCTTTCATATTGGCAAGAGTCCATGAGCTAGTGACGTATGGGATATACAATCCTACCAGGAGGGGCAAAGTTTCCCAAACCTCAAAATGCCTATAAATATACCCCTCACCACACCCACAATTCAGTTTAATGAATAGCCAAGTAGTTGGGTGATAAAGAAAGGAGTAAAAAGCATCAACAAAGGAATTTGGAAATAATTGTGCTTTATACAAAAAATCATAACCACCATAAAAAGGGTGGGCTTCATGGATTTTTGCCAATATGAAAGAAATTAATTTATCAGGTAAGTTCTTACATAAATTATGTTTTCTTTCATGTAATTGGCAAGAGTCCATGAGCTAGTATGGGATAGCAATACCCAAGATGTGGAACTCCACGCAAGAGTCACTAGATAGGGATGGATAAAAATAAAAACAGCCATTTTCCGCTGAAAAAATAATCCACAACCCAAAATATAAGTTTAATCTTTAAATGACAAGAAAAACTTAAAACAACCGCAGAAGAATCAAACTGAAACAGCTGCCTGAAGAACTTTTCTACCAAAAACTGCTTCTGAAGAAGCAAATACATCAAAACGGTAGAATTTAGTAAATGTATGCAAAGAGGACCAAGTTGCCGCTTTGCAAATCTGATCAACTGAAGCTTCATTCTTAAAAGCCCATGAAGTGGAGACTGATCTAGTAAAATGAGCTGTAATTTTCTGAGGCGGGGTCTTACCCGACTCCAAATAAGCTTGATGAATCAAAAGCTTTAACCAAGAAGCCAAGGAAATAGCAGAAGCCTTCTGACATTTTGTAGGACCAGAAAATAAAACAAATAGACTGGTTCAACATAATATTTCAAAGCTCTTACCACATCCAAAGAATGTAAGGATCTTTCCAAAGAATTCTTAGGATTAGGGCACAAGGATGGGACAACAATTTCTCTACTAATGTTGTTAGAATTCACAACCTTAGGTGAAAATTGAAATGAAGTCCGCAAAATCGCATTATCCTCATGAAAAATCAGAAAAGGAGACTCACAAGAAAGAGCAGATAGCTCAGAAACTCTTCTAGCAGAAGAGATAGCCAAAAGGAACAACACTTTCCAAGAAAGTAGTTTAATTTCCAAAGAATGCATAGGCTCAAATGGAGGAGCCTGTAATGATTTCAAAACCAAATTAAGACTCCAAGGAGGAGAAATTGATTTAATGACGGGCTTAATACGAACTAAAGCCTGTACAAAACAGTGAATATCAGGAAGTTTAGTAATCTTTCTGTGAAATAAAACAGAAAGAGCAGAGATTTGTCCCTTCAAGGAACTTGCAGACAAAGACTTATCCAAACCATCCTAAAGAAACTGTAAAATTCTAGGGATTCTAAAAGAATGCCAAGAGAATTTATGAGAACACCATGAAATGTAGGTCTTCCAAACTCGATAATAAATCTTTCTAGAAACAGATTTACGAGCTTGTAACATAGTATTAATCACTGAATCAGAGAAACCTCTATGACTTAGTACTAAGTGTTCAATTTCCATACCTTCAAATTTAATGATTTGAGATCCTGATGGAAAAACGGACCTTGAGACAGTAGGTCCGGCCTTAACGGAAGTGGCCAAGGTTGGCAACTGGACATCCGAACAAGATCCAAATACCAAAACCTGTGGGGCCATGCTGGAGCCACCAGCAACACAAATGAATGTTCCATGATGATTTTGGAGATCACTATTGGAAGAAGAATTAGAGGCGGGAAAATGTAAGCAGGATGATAACACAAAGGAAGTGTCAGCGCATCCACTGCTACTGCCTGAACATCCCTGGACCTGGACAGGTATCTGGGAAGTTTCTTGTTTAGATGAGAGGCCATGAGATCTATCTCTGGAAGACCCCACATCTGAACAATCTGAGAAAACACATCTGGATGGAGAGACCACTCCCCTGGATGTAAAGTCTGATGGCTGAGATAATCCGCCTTCCAATTGTCTACACCTGGGATATGCACCGCAGAGATTAGACAGGAGCTGGATTCTGCCTAAGCAAGTATCCGAGATACTTCTTTCATAGCTTGGGGACTGTGAGTCCCACCCTGATGATTGACATATGCCACAGTTGTGATATTGTCTGTCTGAAATAAATGAACGGTTCTCTCTTCAACAGAGGCCAAAACTGAAGAGCTCTGAGAATTGAATGGAGTTCTAAAATATTGATTGGTAATCTCGCCTCTTGAGATTTCCAAACCCCTTGTGCTGTCAGAGATCCCCAAACAGCTCCCCATCATGAAAGACTTGCATCTGTAGTGATCACAGTCTAGGTTGGCCAAACAAAAGAAGCCCCTTGAACTAAACGCTGGTGATTTAACCACCACGTCAGAGAGTGTCGAACATTGGGATTTAAGGATATTAACTGTGATATCTTTGTATAATCCCTGCACCATTGATTCAGCATACAAAGCTGAAGAGGTCTCATGTGAAAACGAGCAAAAGGAATCGCGTCGGATGCTGTAGTCATGAGGCCTAAAACTTCCATGCACATAGCCACTGAAGGGAATGACTGAGACTGAAGGTGCCGACAGGCTGCAACCAATTTCAAACATCTCTTGTCTGTTAGAGACAGAGTCATGGACACTGAATCTATCTGGAAGCCTAAAAAGGTGACCCTTGTCTGAGGAATCAAGAAACTTTTTGGTAAATTGATCCTCCAACCATGTTTTTGAAGAAACAACACTAGTTAATTCATGTGAGATTCTGCAGGACGTAAAGACTGAGCTAGTACCAAGATATCGTCCAAATAAGGAAACACCGCAATACCCTGCTCTCTGATTACAGAGAGTAGGGCACCGAGAACCTTTGAAAAGATTCTTGGAGCTGTTGCTAGGCCAAATGGAAGAGCAACAAATTGGTAATGCTTGTCTAGAAAAGAGAATCTCAGGAACTGATAATGTTCTGGATGAATTGGAATATGAAGGTATGCATCCTGCAAGTCTATTGTACACATATAATGTCCTTGCTGAATAAAAGGCAGAATAGTCCTTATAGTCACCATCTTGAAAGTTGGTACTCTTACATAACGATTCAAAATTTTCAAATCCAGAACTGGTCTGAATGAATTTTCCTTCTTTGGGACAATGAATAGATTTGAATAAAACCCCAGACCTTGTTCCTGAAAAGGAACTGGCATGATTACCCCTGAAGACTCCAGGTCTGAAACACACTTCAGGAAAGCCTGAGCTTTTACTGGATTAGTTGGGATACGTGAGAGAAAAAATCTTCTCACAGGAGGTCTTACTCTGAATCCTATTCGATTCCCTTGAGAGACAATGCTCTGAATCCATTGATTTTGGACAGAATTTATCCAAATATCCTTGAAAAACCTTAATCTGCCCCCTACCAGCTGAGCTGGAATGAGGGCCGCACCTTCATGCAGACTTAGGGGCTGACTTTGGTTTCTTAAATGGCTTGGATTTATTCCAATTTGAGGAAGGCTTCGAATTGAAAACAGATTCCTTGGGGGAAGGATTAGATTTGTGTTCCTTATTCTGACGAAAGGAACTAAAACGGTTAGAAGCCTTAGATTTGCCCTTAGGTTTTTTTATCCTAAGGCAGAAAAATTCCCTTTCCCCCAGTAACAGTTGAAATAATAGAATCCAACTGAGAACCAAATAAATTATTACCTTGGAAAGAGATTCCAAGACTTAAGCCACAAAGCTCTTCTAGCTAAAATAGCTAAAGACATGGATCTAACATCAATTTTGATAATATCAAAAATAGCATCACAAATAAAATGATTAGCATTTTGCAGTAAGCGAATAATGCTAGATATGTCAGAATCCAATTCTTGTTGCACTAAATTCTCCAACCAGAAAGTTGATGCAGCCGCAACATTAGCCAAAGAAATTGCAGGTCTGAGAAGATGACCTGAATATAAATAGGCTTTCCTTAGATAAGATTCGAGCATCCTATCTAAAGGATCCTTAAAGGAAGTACTATCTTCCATAGGAATAGTGGTACGTTTAGCAAGAGTAGAAATAGCCCCATCATCTTTGGGGATTTTTTCCCAAAACTCTATAGATTTTGCTGGTAAAGGATAAAAAATTTTAAACCTTGAAGAAGGAATAAAAGAAGTACCTGGCTTATTCCATTCCTTAGAAATCATATCAGAAATAGCCTCAGGAATAGTAAAAAACCCTGGAGTAACCACAGGAAGTTTAAAAACAGAATTAAACCTTTATTAGACTTAACGTCAAGAGGACTGGTTTCCTCAATATCCAAAGTAATCAACACTTCTTTTAATAAAGAACACATATACTCTATTTTAAATAAATAAGTAGATTTGTTAGTGTCAATATCTGAGGAAGGATCTTCTGTATCAGATAGATCCTCATCAGAGGATAAATTATTATGTTGTCGGTCATTTGAAATTTCATCAACTGAATGAGAAGTTTTAAAAGACCTTTTACATTTATTAGAAGGTGGGAATGCAGACAAAGCCTTCTGAATAGAATCAGTAACAAATTCTTTAAAATTCATAGGTATATCATGTACATTAGAAGTTGAAGGAACTGTAACTGGCAATGTACTATTACTGATGGACACACTATCTGCATGTAAAAGTTTATCATGACAACTATTACAAATGACATTCGGAGATATAATTTCCACAATCTTACAACAAATGCACTTAGCTTTGGTAGAACCGATGTCAGGCAGCAAAGTTCCAACAGATACTTCTGAGGCAGGATCAGATAGAGACATCTTGCAAAATCTAAAAGAAAAAACAACATATAAAACAAAATGATCAATTTCCTTATATGACAGTTTCAGGAATGGGAAAAAATGCAAATAGCATAGCCCTCTGACATAGAAAAAGGCAAGAGGCAAACTTCAATGGGGTATTAAATTAATGAAAATATTTGGCGCCAAGTATGACACACAACGTAACTCAATTTTTTATGGCACCAACAATAACCGGAAATGACACACTCGCGTCACTAACGACGCAACCGTGTGTAAGGCTTAGGCGTCAAGTACGACATCGGAAATGACGAAATTGCATCACAGACGTACTTTTCGCACCAAAAATGACGCAATAAAGTCTAGCATTTGGCGCACCAGCCCGCAATTTGCAAGAAAAAAGTAGTCAATTAGAAAAAAGACTAAACCCCAGGTAAGAAAAAAATGTCTTAAAATGTTTATTTTCCCCAAATATGAAACGGACAGTCTGCAGAAGGAAATACATGAACCTGACTCATGGCAAATATAAGTACAATACATATATTTAGAACTTTATATAAATGCATAAAGTGCCAAACCATAGCTGGGATGTCTTAAGTAATAAAAAAACATACTTACCGAAAGACACCCATCCACATATAGCAGATAGCCAAACCAGTACTGAAACAGTTATCAGTAGAGGTAATGGTATATGAGAGTATATCGTCGATCAAAAAAGGGAGGTAGGAGATGAATCTCTACGACCGATAACAGAGAACCTATGAAATAGACCCCCGTTAGGGAAGTCATTGCATTCAATAGGTGATACTCCCTTCACATCCCTCTGACATTCGCTGTACTCTGAGAGGAATTGGGCTTCAACATTGCTGAGAAGCGCATGTCAACGTAGAAATCTTAGCACAAACTTACTTTACCACCTCCATAGGAGGCAAAGTTTGTAAAACTGAATTGTGGGTGTGGTGAGGGGTGTATTTATAGGCATTTTGAGGTTTGGGAAACTTTGCCCCTCCTGGTAGGATTGTATATCCCATATGTCACTAGCTCATGGACTCTTGCCATTTACATGAAAGAAAACTAATCTTACCTTTAAAAAATTTTTAAAAATTACATTACAGAAAATAAAAAAAACTAACATTAGAAAAATAAAAAGTCTAAGATTACAGAAAATAAAATAACTAACATTACAGAAAATAAAAAAAAGCAATTACCAAAAAAAAAATATTTACTCCTATTCTAATACCCTCAAAAAACACCCTGACATTAATTAATTAATAGCCCTTAAAAGGGCATTGCCCTAAAGCGATGCACTCTTTTTCTAAAAAAAACACTAACCCCTCTAACATTACAAACCCCTACAAAGCCCTCACTAAAGACCTTTTGTTCAGGAAAGCTTATCACCCGACTCAGTGACAAATGATTTTCACTTACCTAACAGTTGCCCTCCTCTATCTCCTCACTAATATCATTCTCACCTTTGCAGTCCCCACCTCCTGTTTCCCATCCTCCTACCCATCTAGATTGTAAGTTCCCTCGGGAATAGGGCCCTCAATTTCCCCTGTATTTGTCTGTAAAATTTTGTCTTTTATTGTATTGTTTCTCCATTGTACTTTTATCCTTGTACCTATGGGCAGGGCTGCGGAATCTGTTGGTGCTTTATAAATAAATTAAAAGAATTAGCATGATTAAGGGTGAATAACCCAAAACGTTGCTGGTTGCTGTTTTTTGCCATGATGCTGGAATAAAAGACAAAAGGCTAGATTAAGAGTTTTGCGTTATGGCTGCTCGCTAATGACTTCCATTTATAACGTAGGTATTACGAGTCTGAAAACAACCTCGTAATGCGTTGCGGTAACACGACTACCGCGTTTATTTAATAAGCGTAATTACGAGTGCTTTAAACATTCTCCCATAGAGATCAATGCTAAATGAACTAAGCACAGATTTTTCATCTAACACTCGATATCGCAAGAAATACACACTGCTCTGTCATATTACGTATACGGAATAATGCACAACAAAAACACAGATCAAATGTAAAAACAACAATCGCTCACGCAACATAGCACATACGCATTACACATTTACAATCAGAAACAAAAAATAATGTACAACATTTACACTATACAAGGAATCCATAAATACGTTCAGATCTTGCAACACGGAACAAAACAACATGAAAAAAGAATTGCACACTGATACACAAACAAAAAATTACGTAACATTAGTAGAAATAAACATTTACTCCACTTGACAAATACGAGACCATTACAAATCAGCATTTACATTTACAGATACTACTTTTGGACAATGTTATGCAAAACGATCACTATGACATCATCGCATTATACACATTACACAAATAAAAAGTCAATATGAGCATGCGCAAATTCAAACAACTAATACACATTGCACACATAATAAATACTAAGAAAGCACACCTGAACCTCCTTTACTTTGCAAACCGGTACATCATTAAACATTTACATAGGGTATATAAGCACGCTCGAAGCATGGCTTCTTTGACAGTATTGCTTTTTTGAGTTAGATGTAGGTCTAGGCGTTGGAGGGTTTGGTGAGATTTGAGAGATTTGAGAGTAGAGAGATTTAGTGTGAGTTAGTGTGAGTTAGTGAGAGTTAGTGAGAGTTAGTGTGAGTTAGTGATCAAGAGTTTGTTTGGGAGAGTGTGCAAGTGTTTTGTTCATACATTTATTATATAAACACATTTACACGCAAACACATTTAATACATACATACACTTATTACTAACACTACATACACTCCATACCCCATTCCCTCTCATACTACACTCCATACCCCATTCCCTTTAAGCCCATACAACATTCCCTTTAAGCCCTTAGCTTTTTGTTTTATTAAACTTGTTGTTTACATATCCTCAATTTAGTCTTTTTAATATCCTTTACCCTCCTTTATTTATATCCCATTCTCACTTTCAGCACTTTTTTACTTTTTGTTCATTATTTTGACCCCCTTTTATTTGGGCACCTTCACATTTTGTTTGAGTATGTCGGGAGAGGGGGATAGAGGGCAGATTAGCCCGCAGCTATTAGAGCTCATTAGGCAGGAGGCTAGGGCTGAGTTCAGGGATGAGCTTGTAGAGGAGGCAAGGCAGGAGGTTAGGCTGGAGAAAGGGAGGGGGAGAAGAAGAGGAAGGGGAGAGGAACGGGACAGGAAGGGGGAGAGGAAGGGGTGGGTGGACCCAGCCACATTGTTGAAGATGAACAAGTGGCTGGGCCCAGTGGTGTGCAGCGTAGACAGGGAGCTTCCCAGTCCGGGGAACAGAGGCTCACATCGCAAGGGAAGCCCAGGCAGAGGGAGGAGAGATATGGAAGCTTATATGGAAAAGGCTAGGAGGCTGCAGGCACAGAAGGCCACCCCTAAATATAAGAGGAAGTGGTGGAACGAGATCAGGGATGCCGTAAATGCAGTGGGGGTTTATAACAGGGATGTGAAGTCTATTTAGCATCGTTACTGGGACTGCAGAGCTGAATTGAAAAGAAAGCTCACAAGGGAGAGGGAATACCTATCTGGGACCGGTGGCGGTCCGGAAATAATCTTTAAATATTCCCGCTGGGAGGAAATGCTGCGTCCCAACATCTCCGAGGTGGCCATAGTCGGTATTGGAGGAGTTGATACCGGGAACCTGCCCTTCTCATCTGCTGGTAAGCTCATTTACTAATCTCTTTACACCAACCTCATAACCCATTCACACACAAAAATTCTTTAAGGATAAGACTAATGCAATTACGCTTTTTTATAAATTACGTAAACGCATTCACAATTACCTTGCGAAAGTTGCATTTCAAGAAAGATATCACATTAGTATCTAGTCTACAGGTTAGGTGTGCATTAAAAATGATTTAAGACAAATGGAAAAAGACATTCAGATTGACCATATACAGTAGATATCAGAAAGACGGGTTTGCAAATGCTGAAATCGTATTGATTGCTTTTGCTTACAATAGAATTATGAAGGCAGACTCATTAATACATTTTTAAATAGAACATTTACATCTTGATTTGTAACTGTGCTAATATCTCGATTTCTTTATTTTTACAATATACAGAGTCTAAACCCGGGGAGGAGGCAGCACAGCACCCACAGGCTTCTCCTTCACCCAGGCATGAGAGTGGTGCAGATGACTCGCCACCTCGGGGAGACATGGAAGACATCCCTTTACCATCATCCCCTGAAGAAGCCCCCAATGCAGAAGAAGTCCCCGCTGCAGAAGAGATCCCTGCAGCAGCCCCTCGTGCACCAGCAGCCCCTCGTGCACCAGCTCCTCAGGAGAACATACCCCCAGAGATAGCAGAGGTGCAGATCTTGACTGATTTCCTCGAGGAGATGCATGCCTCCCAGGTGGGAACAGGCGGAAAGCAGAGTGTACCTGACGAGAGTACTGAATGATATTCGCGAAGACCAAAGAGAGATTTTGAATACTCTTAAGGATATGTTGCAGGTCCTCCGGGAGGCGCAAAACGCACCATCTGCTCCTGGGCCATCTACTCCTGGGCCTCCTCCATCTTCTCCTCTGCCTCAATCTCCTCATCAGCCTGGTGATCCCTTAACCACTCACAGTACTCCTCCACCCCCTCTTCCCCAAACATCTCCAATGAGAACTCGTCGGAGGGGGCAGTTGCCCCCCCAGAGCCTCAGTCTCGTGGAAAGAGGGGAAGGAAGAGGAAGTAATTATTTTATATATGTTTATTTATTTAATGTGTAAAGGATAGGTATGTGATGATGTGGTCTTCTTACACTTGTGGAGCACACTCTGTATTTAATAGGCTTCTATGGGACCGGGTCCATGGAGGCATATTGTTTGCAGAGTGTGTTTTACAAGTGTGTGGAGACCACATCATCACATACTGTCCTTGTTGATTACATTGGTTGGTTTTTGCAATGTGATGTCCAAACTGTTCTCCTAATCTCAAACAAAATGACCATTACAATTATACATTATGGCATATCACTGTTTTGATGCCAACAACACGGCTTAAAGGGACAGTCATAACATGAATTATTGTTGGTTACAAAAAAAACACTTTATTACGCAATATCAAGTTTGGAATAACAAGACAGATAGAAATACAATAGTGGTAAGGAGCAATAGTTATTTTAACTATTGTATTCAAAAGTTAAAATAAAGGGTTACAATACCCTAGGTAAAACCTCTATAACAAGAGGCAAAAATTAGAATAATGGCTGACATTTTTCGGCTCTTGGCTGTACTCGTAGCCCCTGTGTAAAAATTTCACACACATACCTTTAAAAACATTTGCTGCCTTCTGATAAGGGTAGAGGTACATACCTTTTAACAGAAACCTCTATCAGGTCATCCCGTATAACGAAAGTCCTCTCCCCCATTAGCCCTACGTAGTTGGATAGCACTTGTATGCACACGCCTCCTCCCCATGCTCCAGCATCGCTGTCACAGAGTTAATAATAATTCCAGTAATAACTTCTAATTGACAGGAGGGATGCGTGAGCATACAGTTCCACAAGTCCTATTATAGCTCCCCCCATCCTATCTGGGGACATGCAATTTGTCCCATGTTGGGTTATCACTATTTTTATAACCATAACCATAGGGTATAG
This sequence comes from Bombina bombina, assembly GCF_027579735.1. Lineage (NCBI taxonomy): Eukaryota > Metazoa > Chordata > Amphibia > Anura > Bombinatoridae > Bombina > Bombina bombina. Next base: position 1,321,388,651 of record NC_069499.1, on the reverse strand, counting down.
AACCTATTAAAAGCTGGTCACCATAAGGGTGTGCATACTGCAGTACTTAAATACAAGGGAAACTATTACACTAGTTATAAACAGCATAAAAGCTCTTATCTAAAACATAGAAAAATTAACTCCCTTCACATCTAAATGTAGCTAATGCACTAATGTACTGGAATCTATGAGCATTGCTACCATGTACACTATTAGTATCTTTGGACCTAACAATTCCTAACTTAAGATGAACTCCACCCAAGAACAAGAATAGTCCACTAGAGGGCATTAACCCAGCCACCCCATCCTGAAAGCAGGAAGGAGTGCCTTTGTTGAAATGGTCCAATATAAACTGGCCAAATCTGCAACCCACTGTCTGGTGCAGACTTGGCCAGTAATTTCAAGCTATATGAGCTAAATTACTCTATATGCTTTTAGGTGAGAACCCTCACTATGAACATCTAATATTACCAAAAGTTTATGAGGTCATATTCAGAGTTCAGGCCCTCTGGAATTTTAGTTCTCAATTTGAATATCCAGAAGGCCTCCCTTTCTGCCAATTTCCTTGATCTACTGACACCTGACTTCACCTTGAGGACCCTTTCAATAAGGTTCCACTTGAAGCAAGTCACATCCTTTTCGTGGAACCTAGCAAAATGATTCACAAGTGGAGTGGTGAGGGTACCTGCTCTGATATCCACTAGGTGCTCCTTAATCCTAACCCATGCTTCTCGGGTGGATAGAACCACATATTGAAGGCCACACTGAATACAGGAGATAACATATACAATGAAAGTGGAGCGGCAATTGAGGCAGGTTTTGATATGGAATATTTCCCCTATAACCAATTATTTAAAACTGCTGCCAATAAGTGCCTTTCCACAGGCTACACAGGTCATATTGTTACAGCGGTACATTCCATTCATTCTGAGTCAGGATTAACTATCCTCAACAGTATCCTTAAGCCTCGTGGGTGCCACAATATTTCCAATGGTCAAACCCTTTCTATAGGCGAATCTGACTCCACCTGCTGCTGCCCCCTGTAGACCATCATCCGCTGCAATCAAAGGAAAGTGCTTCCTCACAATTCCACAAATCTGGGAATATTGTCGGGAATATTCTGTAATAAACAAAACCTTACTGTTAGACCTGTCTGTTTCATTGCTTTGCTTTCATTTGGACCTATTGAGGAGGGTATCTCTGTCTAATGTATTGACTAATCTCCTCGCCTTCTGAATGGAAGAGTGCTTATACCCTCTCTCCTTTAGTCTTACTGCTAAGTCATTAACCTGTCTCTCATACTCTGCATTATCTGTACAATTCCTTTTGGGCGTATGATTTGGCCTTTTGCCACTCCATCAAATACTCTCCGGGGTTGACAACTTGAGGCGTGAAGGAGGGAATTACCCGATATTGGTTTGCGATAGACCTTGGTCTCTATACCCCTGTCCAGAGTCCCTATGAGAGAGAGATCAAGAAAGTTGGTAGGTAAGAAAATCATGCATACCAGGCTAGGGTTTTTTTTATTTTGGGGGGGCTTTTTTATTTTGATAGGGCTCTTAGATTAGGTGTAATTTGTTTAAAGATCTTGTAATTTGTTTTTTATTTTCTGTAATTTAGTGGGGGGGGGGTTTTGTAATTTAGCTAATTGTATTTAATTTATTTAATTGTATTTAATTTATGTAAGTTATTTAATTGAAGTGTAGTGTTAGGTGTTAGTGTAACTTAGGTTAGGTTTTATTTTACACTTAAATGTGTATTTATTTTAGCTAGGTAGTTATTAAATAGTTAATAACTATTTAGTAACTATTCTACCTAGTTAAAATAAATACAAACTTGCCTGTGAAATAATAATAAACCCTAAGCTAGCTTCAATGTAACTATTAGTTATATTGTAGCTATCTTAGGGTTTATTTTATAGGTAAGTATTTAGTTTTAAATAGGAATAATTTAGGTAATGATAGTAATTTTATTTAGATTTATTTAAATTATATTTAAGTTAGGGGGTGTTAGGGTTAGGGTTAGACTTAGGTTTAGGGGTTAATACATTAAGAATAGTGGCAGCGACATTGGGGACGGCAGATTAGGGGTTAATAAATATAATGTAGGTGTCGGCAATGTTGGGGGCAGCAGATTAGGGGTTCATAAGTATAATGTAGGTGGCGGCGATGTCCGGAGCGGCAGATTAGGGGTTAAAAAGTATAATGTAGGTGGCGTCGATGTTAGGGGCGGCAGATTAGGGGTTAATAATATTTAACTAGTGTTTGCGAGGCGGGAGTGCAGCAGTTCGGGGGTTAATATGTTTATTTTAGTGGCAGCGATGTCCGGAGCTGCAGATTAGGGGTTAATAATTTAATTTTAGTGTTTGCGATGCGGGAGGGCCTCGGTTTAGGGGTTAATAGGTAGCTTATGGGTGTAAGTGTACTTTTTAGCACTTTAGTTATGAGTTTTATGCTACAGCTTTGTAGCGTAAAACTCATAACTACTGACTTTAAAATGCGTTACGAATCTTGGCGGTAGAGGGTGTACCGCTCACTTTTTGGCCTCCCAGGACAAACTCGTAATACCGGTGCTATGGAAGTCCCATAGAAAAAAGCCTTTACGAAATTGGTTGGTTTGCGGTAAGGCCAAAAAAGTGTGCGGTACACCTATACCTGCAAGACTCGTAATAGCAGCGGGCGTAAAAAAGCAGCATTAGGACCTGATAACGCTGCTTTTTTACCTTAGCGCATAACTCGTAATCTAGCCATTTATTTTCTTTGTACACGGGACAAGCCTCATTATTAATCTCATAGTTTCCCCTTAGGCATAGAGGACATTTGGGGCAGCGTTGCAGCAGGCACTGGGGCTTATCGGGCAGTGTTACAGCAAACACTGGGGCTTAATTTTTTAATATCGTGGTTCCACATCTCCCGGCGGGTTTGTAACTTTAGAGCCGACCGGGAGATTTACTTAGCCACGCCCACGATGGGCGTAGAGTAATTACGCGCCCTTTTCACTCCGTTTCAGGGTATCTTGCTTCTATGTATGCGCATATCATTGCTGCGCATATTCTACTAGAGAGACTTACTGCGTAGCTACCCCGGAGATCGTCTGTGCAAAGAATCAAAGTTTCACTCAATTCCTGCTCAGAGGACATAGGCACCTCAGCAGAAGTGCTGCTGAAGTGTAGGAGTGTTTATACGTTCATTTCTAAGCCTATTATTACCTATAATACTCAGACGTTTTTCACAGTAAAAAAGTTAGTTTTATTATTTAAAGAGACTAACGTTTTTAATTTTTTTTCTGCATTTCTAATAAAAAATTATCTTTGGATGATTAAATTGTTTCAGTTTAATGTTAGATAAGGTCTTAGAGGTCTTACAAGTGTCTCTTGCTCAATATGATTTTATACCAATGTGGAACCACCTATTCTTTATGTTCCTCATGTATTGAGGGAATTTTAAGCTACAGGAATAAGTTTTGTTCAGAGCCAGCATTTTCATTAGTATCTAATTGAAATGCTCAATATATAATGCAGCTTTGTTCCTAAACATCTCAGAGTTTACCGCCCTTACATGCAGTGCCCTGAGATTCCTCTCTAGCTCCCGCTGGAGTTACTTTAAAAGAGATTGCTTCTCTCATGTCTTCTGCAGTTCAGATACGTTGTCTACTTTCTCAATGTTGCAGGGAAAACGTAAGAGGAAAAATCAGACATTCAGTAAGTGAGGTTTTTGACGCAGTTGTTGCTATTTCAGATGTCCCCTCACAGAAGCCTGAGGAGGAGGATAACGTAGTAGCATCTGAAGGTGAAATTTCAGATTCCAACAGTGTAATTCCTCTTGCTGATACTGAAGTTGTATCCTTCAGGTTTAAGCTAGAACACCTCCATCTGTCACTTAAGGAGGTTTTAGCTACTCTTGACAACAGCAACTCCACGGTCGTTGTTAACCCCAAGAAATCCAGTAAACTGAACAAATATTTTGAGGTACCTTCCTCGATAGAGGTTTTTCCGGTACCAGACCGAGCTTCTGAGATCATCGCTAAGGAGTGGGAGAGACCGGGTATACTTTTTTCTCCATCTCCTATATTTAAGAAGATGTTTCCCATAGCCGACTCGGTTAAGGAGGCTTGGCAAACAGTTCCCAAGGTGGAAGGAGCTGTTTTCACCTTAGCTAAGAGAACTATACCCATCGAGGATAGTTGTGCTTTTATGATCCTAGGGATAAAAAATTAGAGGGGTTACTTAAACAGATGTATGTACACCAGGGCTTACAATGGCAGCCAGCTGTTTGCATTGCTACCGTCTCTAGTGCGGCGGCATATTGGTTTGATGCGTTGTCTGATGTTATCAGGACAAAAAGTTCCCTGGATGAAATCCAGGAGAGGATAAAGCTATTAAATTAGTTAATTCCTTTATTACGGATGCTACCCTTCAACCTTCAAGTTATCAAACTGGGAGCAAGGATTTCAGGTTTCTCTATTCTAGCTTGCAGAACATTAGGGTTAAAACCTTGGTCTGCGGATGTGTCCTCTAGGTCTATGCTTTTAGCCATTCTTTACAAGGGAAGACCTTGTTTGAACCTGGCTTGACTGAGATTATCTCTGATTTCACAGGAGGTAAGGGTCATCTTCTCCCTCAGGATAAGAGAAACAAACAAAAAGGACGACAGAGTATTTTCATTCCTTTCAAGTTTTCAAGGGAAATTCTTCCTCTTCCGCCTCCAAGCAGGAACAGTCTATACCTTTTTGGAGACCCAATCAGTCTTGGAATAAGGGAAAACAATCCAAGAAGTCTGCTATTGAACCAAAGACAGCATGGAGGGCCTGCCCCCGATCCGGGATCGGATCTTGCAGGGGGCAGACTTTTCTTCTTCGCTCAGGCTTGGGGTCGAGATGTTCATTATCCCCGGGCAGTAGAAATAGTGTCCCAGGGATACAATCTAGAGAAGCATTCTTACACTGTGTAGGAGAACTCTCCGACCTGGGAGTGATGTTTCCTGTTGTTTTACAGGAACAGGGTCTGGATTTTATTCAAATCTATTCATGGTTCCCAAAAAAAGAGGAAACTTTCAGGCCAATTTTAGATCTTAAGAGTCTAAACAAATTTCTTAAAGTACCGTCCTTCATGATGGAGACTTTTCGTTCCATTCTCCCTTTGATCCAAGAGGGTTAGTTTATGACAACAGTGGACTTAAAGGACACGTACCTAAATGTTCCCATTTACAGGGATCATCACTAGTTTCTAAGGTTTGCCTTTCTAGTCAAACACTTCCAATTTGTGGCTCTTCCTTTCGGTCTTGCCACAGCTCATAGGATTTTCACAAAGGTTCTGGGATCGCTGTTAGCGGTGCTTCGGTTACGGGACATTGCAGTGGCGCCCTATCTGGACGACATCCAGTCCAGGCACCATCCTTACAAAAAAATAGATCCACACATGGACATTATGTTATCCTTCCTGCGATCTCACGGGTGGAAGGTAAAATTGGAAAAGAGTTCCTTTGTCCCTAATACAATGAGAATTTTTCTGACAGAAGTCAGGAAATCAAAGATTATCGATACTTGTCTAGCACTTCAGTCCATTACTCAGCCATCGGTGGCCCAGTGCAATGGATTGGAGATTATGCAGATTTGTCTCCTCGAATACTACTGGAGCAGGAGACAAGGGATTCTCTTTAATGGTGGTTGTCTCTGGATCATTTTTCCCAAGAAACCTGGTTTCGAGACCATCTTGGGTGATTGTGACAACAGACGCCAGCCTTCTAGGGTGGGGAGCAGTCTGGGGTTCCCTAAAGGCTCAGGGAGTTTGGACTCACTCAGAGTCTGTTCTTCCTATAAACATCCTGGAGCTGAGAGCGATCTTCAACGCTCTTCCGGTCTGGCCTCAGTTAGCTTCTCCATCCGGAAGTGTTCTCCAGCCTGAGTTTCAAGTGAGGTCAGCCGGAATCAGATCTCATGGCATCTCGACAGAATGCCAAGCTCCCGTGATACGGGTCAAGGTCCATGGACCCCCAGGCGGATCCGATGGATTCTCTGGCAGTTCCTTGGACCTTCAGTCTAGCATACTTCTTTCCTTTGTTTTCTCTTTTTCTTCTTCGGGTTATTGCTCGAATCAAGAAAGGGCATCAGTGACCCTCATTGCACCTGCTTGGCCTTGCAGGAATTGGTATGCAGATCTGGTGGACATGTTATCACTGCCACTTTGGAGACTTCCATTAGGAAAGGACCTTCTAATTCAAGAGCCCTTCCTTCACCCAAATCTAATTTCTCTGAAGCTGACTGCTCGGAGATTGAATGCTTAATTTTATACAAGCGGGGTTTTTCTGACTCGGTCATAGAGTCCATGATTCAGGCTCTTAAATCTGTAACTAGAAGGATTTACCATAAGATAGGGTGTAAATACCTCTATTTGTGTGAATCCAAAGGCTACTCATGGAGTAGTGTTGGGATTCTTAGAATTTTCTTTTTTCTCCAAGTCGGTTTGGAGAAAGGGTTTATCGACACTAAAGGGTCAAATCTCGGCATTATCTTTTTTCTTACACAAACGTCTGGTGGCTGTCCCAGATGTACAATCATTTTGTCAGGCCTTGGTCAGGATCAGGCCTGTGTTCAAACCAGTTACTCTTCCTTGGAGTCTGAATTTAGTTCTTCAAGGGGCTTCATTTCAGCCTATGCATTCCTTAGATATTAAGTTGTTATCTTGGAAAGTTTTATTTTTTGTTACTGTTTCTTCTGCTCATAGAGTGTCAAAGCTCTTGGCATTCTAGTATGAGTCTCCTTACCTTATTTTCCATTCAGATAAGGTAGTTTTACGTACTAAATTAGGATTTCTTCCTAAGATTATTTCCGATCGGAACATTAATCAGGAGATTGTTGTTCTTTCCTTGTGTCCTAATCCTTCTTTTCAGAAGGAACGAATTCTGCACAATTTGGACGTAGTCCTTGTTTTAATGTTTTCTTGCAGGCGACTAAGGAGAGTTACGACTCATTCCACGAGGGCTATTGCTTCCATTCAAGAATGAAGCTTCTGTGGAACAGATTTGCAAGGCTGCAACTTGGTCCTCTCTTCACACTTTTTTCAAAGTTCTACAAGTTTGACACTTTTGTCTCGGCTGAGGCCGTTTTTTGGGAGAAAGGTTCTTCAAGCAGTGGTGCCTTCCGTTTAGGTTCCCTGTCTTGTCCCTCCCGTATCATCTGTGTACTCTAGCTTGGGTATTAAATCCCATTAGTAATTAAGATGATCCGTGGACTCATCGTGTCATAAAAAATAAAATAAAATGTATGCTTACCTGATAAATGTATTTCTTTTTTGACACGATGAGTCCACGGCCCGCCCTGTTCTTGTAAGATAGGTTTTGGGTTATTGTAAACTACAGACACCTCTGCACCTTGGCTTTTCCTTTCTTTCCTTAACTTCGGTCGAATGACTGGAGTGGGAGGGAAGGGAGGAGCTATTTAACAGCTCTGCTGTGGTTAGTGCGCTTGCTGCTGATTAGTGGTCGCACAAGCCTCTTGTCATTGTCTCACCTTGTGTGCTCAGCTAGCTCCCAGTAGTGCATTGCTGCTGCTTCAATGAAGGATACCAAAAGAATGAAGCACATTTCATAATAGAAGTAAATTGGAAAATGTGTATGATTGTATTTTATTTGGGTTCCTTGTCCCTTTAAGGTGAAACCAAATTTACAGGACACTGTCCCTTTACGTCTGTGATCATGTCACATAAACAGCAGCAGCTGAAGGTGCAGAATACACTTACTAAGGTCTTTACTAACAACAAGAATCAGTCACAGATCAGTGGGATAAACGTTCTGATGATAAACAGGTGCAGCTAATAGAATAAAGAAATGTATTATAAAATAACCTCATTAGAAATAAAATAATATGCAGATCACAAGATATTTATGATTAGATCAGTATATGTGATGAGACTGATACAACAGGACCATAAGCTGAGTGATATTTATTACTGAAGCAAATAGCAGCTTCAAAATCATTTTAACCCCTTAATGGCCACAGCATACACTGTATGTCACTGGTCGTTAAGAGATTGTCTGCCTGTAATAGTGTGTGCCACGTGCTGCAAGACCACGCTATTAATCCCTCCCTTCCACCTGCACTCTTGCTAAAATAGTGCAGTTTTCCTACTGGTGGAGAGACCACGCTATTAAGAACCCACCTCATATATAATTCATAGATAACAATATAGCACATGCTAGTTTTTAAAATATAAATACGTTTCTTATTGACATGCAAAGCTGTAAAATGTGTCCTTTGATTGGATGACGTTTTTATGCTATCTCGGATGCGCCTTTGATTGGATGACGTTTTTACGCAAACTCGGATGCGCCATGTTGCTTAAGACGTCACATGCAAATATGTAAAATGCGTCCTTTGATTGGATGACGTTTTTACGCGATCTCGGATGCGCCTTTGATTGGATGATGTTTTTATGCGATCTCGGATGCGCCATGTTGCTTAAGACGTGATAAGCAAATCTGTAAAATGCGTCCTTTGATTGGATGACGTTTTTACGTGATCTCGGATGCGCTTTTGATTGGATTATGTTTTTACGCGATCTCAGATGCGCCATGTTGCTTAAGATGTCACATGCAAATCTGTAAAATGCGTCTTTTGATTGGATGACGTTTTTATGAGATCTCGGATGCGCCTTTGATTGGATGACGTTTTTACGCAATCTTGGATGCGCCATGTTGCTTAAGACATCACATGCCAAGGTGTTAAATCTGTCTGATTGGATTACGTTCTCCCGCAATATTTGATTTTCAACGTAACCCACGTTTGCGAATGAGAACACAAGTTTAAAACCATGACTGTCTTGGATTATGGATTCTGTCAATCATGTACATTGTTGAACCATAGCTGATAAAGAACACAAAAATATCTTTTGATGGGTGTCTCATTGAAGAAACGAATGAAGGCAATATGTTTTTCATGCAGAATACATTTTGAGGCAAGTGCAAATCCATGAATATACTCCATCTTGTTTAATATGTTTGTCAACAATATTTTCATTTTACAATTAAGGCCTTGAGGGTGGCTAATTCTTTTATTTGTGATGCAAATATGCAGAATATTCGCCTGAATGTTAAGATGTCAGGTTTTTCAGTGCTAGCACGTAGGGCACTCTGGCTGAAGTCTTGGTCTGCGGACACGACTTCAAAATCTAGACTTTCTTCCCTGCCATTTAAGGGGAAGATTATTTATGGTCCAGGCCTGGATTCAATCATATCCACATTCACTGGAGGCAAGGGTGCCTTTTTACTGCCAGATTAGAAGAACAAACCTAAGGGACAAGGTCCTAATTTTTGTCCCTTTTGCTCGGATAAATCCCAATGGCAGCAGCTCTCCGCAAAGCCTAATCAGCCCAAGGGAACTTGGAAACCGACTTAGTCCTGGAATAGATCCAAGCAGAACAAGAAGCCCGCCGAGTCAAAGTCGGCATCATGGGGCGGCCCCGATCTGTCCCTGGATTGTGTGGGGGCAGACTATCTCTCTTTTTGGAGGCTTGGCTGGAGAATGTGCAAGACCCTTGGGTCCTGAGGTCATCGCTCAGGGGTACAGGAAAGGTTTCAGATCTCATCCACCCAGAGGCAGATTCCTGTTTTCAAACCTGTCTTCAAGGCCAGAAAAATGAGAGGCCTTTCTAGGGTGCGTGAGGGATCTCTCCGCCCTGGGAGTAATTGTACCTGTACCTCTAGCAGAAAGAGGTCTGGGATACTATTCAAACCTTTTTTTAGTCCCAAAGAAGGAGGGAACTTTCCGCCCGATTCTGGACCTAAAGGGCTTAAACAAGTTCCTGTCGGTCCCATCGTTCAAGATGGAGATGATAAGTTCCATTCTGCCCTTAGTCCAGGAAGGACAGTTCATGACTATGATAGAATTGAAGGATGCTTACCTTCACGTTCCAATTCACAAGGAACACTTCAAGTCCCTGAGATTCGCATTCCTGGACCAGCACTTCCAGTTTGTTGCACTTCCATTTGGTATAGCTACTGCCCCAAGAGTCTTTACAAAGCTTCTGGGGGCTCTGTTCACAGTGGTGAGAACCAGAGGGATAGCAGTGGCGCCATACTTAGATGACATCCTGGTTCAGGCACCATCCTGTCAGCTGGCAGAGGACCATTCAAAAGCTCTCCTATTTCTCCTTCGATCTCATGGATGGAAGATAAACTTAGAAAAGAGTTCTCTTGCTCCCAATACCAGGGTGGAATTCCTGGGTACGATAATAGACTCCATATCCATGAGGATATTTCTTACAGACCAGACATGTTACAAGCTAACTTCCAATTGTCTTGCCCTACAGACTTCCTTAAGGCCCTCTGTGGCCCAGTGTATGGAGGTAATAAGGCTCATGGTGTCCAGCATAGACATCATTCCATTCGCCAGATTCCATCTCAGGCCTCGGCAGCTGTGCATGCTGAGTCAGTGGAATGGCGACCACTCGGATCTGTCACAACAGATTTCTCTGGACAACCGGTCGATAGAATCGCTCTCCTGGTGGCTCTGTCCAGATCACCTGTCCCAAGGAACATCCTTTTTGAGACCATCCTGGGAGATCGTGACTATGGACGCAAGTCTATTAGGATGGGGAGCTGTTTGGGGTGCCAGGAAGGCACAGGGCCTGTGGACTCGAGAGGAATTTCTCCTTCCAATCAACATTTTTGGGCTTCGAGCGATCTTCAATGCTCTGAAGGCTTGGCCTGCCTCTTCTGGGTTCGTCCCAGTTTATCAGATTTCAATCAGACAACAAAACCTTGGTGGCTTACATCAACCATGATGGGGGAACAAGGAGCTCCCTAGCAATGAGGGAAGTATCTCAGATTCTGGAATGGGCGGAGGCCCACAACTGCTCGCTGTCAGCGATCCACATTCCGGGTGTGGACAACTGGGAGGCGGATTTCTTTAGCAGACAATCCTTTCATCTGGGGGAATAGTCTCTCCATCCCGATGTGTTTGCAGAGATTTGCAACAGATGGGGGACGCCAGAGATAGATCTCATGGCGTCCTGACTCAATACCAAGCTACCCAGATAGAGTCACGGTCCAGGGATTCTCAGGCAGAGCTGATAGATGCATTAGCAGTGCCTTGGAGGTTCAGTCTAGTTTACATTTTTCCACCGTTACCACTTCTCCCTCGTGTAGTGGCCTGCATCAAGCAGGAGCAAGCTTCGGCAATACCAATTGCTCCATCGTGGCTGCGAAGGATGTGGTTTGCGGACCTGGTGGGGATGTCTTCATCTCCTCCATGGAGGTTACCTTGTTGCAGGGATCTGCTGGAACAGGGTCTTTTTGTTCATTAAGATCAAGATTCTCTGAGGCTGACTGCATGGAGATTGAATGCTTAGTCCTAGCCAAGAGAGGTTTTTCTGAGAGAGTGATTGATACTCTCATTTAAGCTCAAACGCCGGTCACTCATCGCATCTATCATAGGTGTAGAGGACCTACTTATTCTGGTGTGAAGAGCGTGGATTCCCCTGGCATAAGGTCAAGGTTTCCAGGATTCTTTCCTTTCTCCAGGATTGTATGGAGAAGGGCCTTTCTGCTAGTTCCCTAAAGGGACAGATTTCGGCTCTATCTGTGCTTTTGAGCTCGCTGAGCTTCCTGATGTTCAGTCTTTTGTTCACGCTCTGTCCAGAATCAGGCCTGTGTTTAGACCTGCTGCTCCTCCTTGGAGTTTAAATCTAGTTCTTAAAGTTTTGTAGAGGGCTTCGTTTGAGCCTATGCATTCGGTTGACATTAAATTACTGTCTTGGAAGGTTCTTTTTCTACTGGCTATTGTTTCGGCGTGCAAAGTCTCTGAGATGGCGGCCTTGCAATGTGAGCCTCCTTACCTAGTTTTTCATTCTGATTGTAACGCTCGTGGGATACTCCTCTATCGGCCAGTAGTCTTGTTATCCCTGCGTTGAGCCGGAATGATAGGGAATATCCCAGAGCAGAGAAAGTTAGTGAGATGAGGAAGGTGGCACTCGCCACAGGCAGGACAGTCCCAAGCGGCAACAGCAGAGCAATCCAAGGATGAACCACTAGAATGGTCAGGCAGGCAGGGTTTGGCAACAGTAAAGCACTCCAAGGGCACACCACTAGAATGGTCAGGCAGGCAGGGTTTCGCAACAGTAGAGCAGTCAAGCATTTTAAGGGTTAAGGCAGGTAGAGAAGTCAGAAAGGCAGGTTCAGCAACAGTGATCAATCAAGCAGTTTAAGGGTTAAGGCAGGTAGAGTAGTCAGACAGGCAGGTTCAGCAACAGTGATCAATCCAGCAGTTTAAGGGTTAAGGCAGGTAGAGTAGTCAGGCAGGCAGGTTCAGCAACAATATCAGGCACAAGAAAGAACGATCTGTCACACCCAGGAGCACACAAAGTAGCACCTATACTTGGGCAGTGACAGATCATTCTAAACACATTAAAATAGGCGCAGATTCACGCCACTGAGCTCCGACCGGTATCCGGAGCATGCGGCGATGGCGTCAGCGCTACATGCATCCGGAGCCGACACTTCCCCTGACAATGAGCAGGGAAGGAGACGCCGCGCCTATAGCAACGGCTAGAGTGGCGCGGTGTGACATAGCCTCCCTCTCAAGGGTTCCCTTCAGGAACCAGAGTCAGCCTCAAAGGATAAGCAGCATGGAATCTGGAGACCAGAGATAGAGCATGCACATCACGGGCAGAAACCCAGGAATGATCTGCCAAGGAGTAACCTTTCCAATGTATCAGATACTGCAGTTGTCTGCGCCTGTATCTGGAGTCCAGAATTTTAGCTACTTCATATTTAGGGTCACCACGAACCAAGAGCAGAGGAGGAGGGACTCGGAGCCGGGTATATCTATTCTTGATGTAAGGTTTAAGTAGTGAGATGTGGAAGACTGGAAGTATGCGTAGGGTTTTTGGCAAGGCTACTTTGTAGGCAACAGGAGACAATCTTTTCAGGACCTTGTAAGGGCTGATAAACCTAGGCCCCAATTTGTGACAGGGTTGACGTAAACGAATGTGTCGAGTAGAGATCCAAACACATTTACCCACTGGGATGGCATGTACAGAAGCCCTATGACGATCAGCAAACTTCTTATATCTAGAGACAGCTGAACACAGCTGAACGCAGCGGATACGTTGCCAATGAGTGGTGAGTTTAGTGACGTGTTGGTCTGTGGCAGGGACCCCAGTGTACTGTGCTGAAAGAGGGAAGACACAAGGTTGATACCCTGCTGCAGCTTGAAATGGAGAACATCGAAGAGAAGAGTGCCAATGAGTGTTTCTTGCCAGCTCAGCTAGGGGTCACCAGGCTGAGGAGGAGATTGAGGCAGAGGAGGAGATTGAGGCAGAGGAGGCCCAGGATCAGATGGTCCAGGAGCAGATGGTGCGTTTTGCGCCTCCCTGAGGACCTGCAACATATCCTTAAGAGTATTCAAAATCTCTCTTTGGCCATCGTGAATATCATTCAGTACTCCTATCAGGTACACTTTGCTTTCCGCCTGTTCCCTCCGGGAGGCACGCATCTCCTCGAGGAAATCAGTCAAGATCTGCACCTCTGCTATCTCTGGGGGTATGTTCTCCTGAGGATCTGCTGCATGAGGCTGCCTTTGTAATTCTATTGTAAGCAAAAGCAATCAATACGATTTCCGCATTTACAAACCCGTCTTTCTGATATCTAGATGGTCAATCTGAATGTCTTTTTATGTTTGTCTTAAATCTGTTTAAATGCACACCTAATCTGTAGACTAGATACTAATGTGATGGCTTTTCTTGAAATGCAACTTTCGCAAGGTAATTGTGAATGCGTTAACGTAATGTATAAAAAAGCGTAATTGCGTTAGTCATATCCTTAAATCATTTTTGTGAATGGGTTATGAGGTGGATGTAAAGAGATTAGTAAATGAGCTTACTGGCAGATGAGAGGGGCAGGTTCCCGGTATCAACTCCTCCGATACCGACTATGGCTACCTCAGAGATGTTGGGATGCAGCATTTCCTCCCAGCGGGAATATTCAGAGATGATTTCCGGACCGCCATCGGTCCCAGCTAGGTATTCCCTCTCCCTTGAGAGCTTTCTTTTCAGTTCAGCTCTGCAGTCCCGGTAACGATGCTGGATAGACTTCACATCCCTGTTATAGACCCCCACTGCATTTACGGCATCCCTGATCTCCATCCACAGCTTCCTCTTATCCTTAGGGGTGGCCTTCGGTGCCTGCAGCCTCCTAGCCCTCTCCGTATAAGCCTCTATAAGGACCTCCTCCTCATCCATGGTATATCTCTCCTCCCTCTGCCTGAGCTTCCCATGCAATGTGAGCCTCTGTTCCCCGGACTGGGAAGCTCCCTGTCTACACTGCACACCACTGGGCCCAGAGACTTGTTCATCTTCAACAATGTGGCTGGGTCCACCCACCCCTTCCTCTCCCCCTTCCTGTCCATTCCTCTCCCCCTTCCTCTCCCCCTTCCTCTCCCCCTTCCTCTCTCCTGCCTAACCTCCTGCCTAACCTTCTCTACAAGCTCATCCCTGAACTCAGCCCTAGCCTCCTGCCTAATAAGCTCTAATAGCTCTGGGCTAATCTGCTCCCTATCCCCCTCTCCCGACATACTCAAACAAAATGCGAAGGTGCCCAAATGAAAGGGGTCAAAATAATGAACAAAAAGTTAAAAAAAAAGTGCTGAAAGTGTGATTGTGATATAAATAAAAGAGGGTAAGGGGTATTAAACAGACAAACAAATATGTGGAAAAGGCAAAAATGACGATATGTAAACAATAAGTTTAAGAAAACAAAAACCTATGGGATGAAAGGGAATGGGTATGGGCTTAAAGGGAATGGGGTATGGAGTGTAGTATGAGAGGGAATGGGGTATGGAGTGTATGTAGTGTTAGTGATAAGTGTATGAATGTATTGAATGTGTTTGCATGTAAATGTGTTTATATAATGAATGTAAGAACAAAACACTCGCACACTCACCCACACAAACTCTCACTCACTAACTCACACTAACTCACACTAATAGGTACAAATGATAGTTCCCAGTCAATGCATATCATCTGCTAAAACGGATGTTGTTAAAACTCATGTCTGCAATTCAAAGGTTCAAAAACCAAGAGCCCACTCAGTCCACAGGAATAACGAATGACAGCCATGAAATGTTGAAAAAGCATCTACAATCAACCTCACACAGGGACCCCAATATAGTGTTGTAAAGTTCGGCATCCACTTATAGCGGAATAAGGAGTATAAAACTTACCCTTCTTCCGAGAGCAACAGCCGTAGTTCCACTTCCCCTGTTACAAGTATTCCTAGGAGGTAAGTAGCTGTGGCGTGTGAGATATTCAAATGAAAACAACCAACTCACATAAACCGCCGTTCCATCTCCAATGCTTGTTTTCCGGGTCTGAAGCGTGACGTCAGTGGGGGGGGGGGAAGACGAGTGCCAATTGGCCAACCGGCCTCATCGATCCTTCGAGCACTGCTTCTCTCAGCTGTATTCACGGACTTGGGCTGCAGCGATAATAGAGTGTAGGGGCACACAAGAGGAAAATCTTTAGCTAAAGGGACTCCTTGTAGTCCCAAAAGTACAAAAAAAAGCAAAAAGAGGTGCAAAGATCATCAATAGGTTAAAAAATCCACAAACTTTATTCAATAAAGGATAAAATCCATAGCAACAAAATACAAAACAGATAAAACCGAATGGCTAACTCACACTAACTCACACTAACTCACACTAAATCACTCTCACTAACTAACTCTCACTAACTCACACTAAATCTCTCTACTCTCAAATCTCTCTACTCTCTCAAATCTCACCAAACCCTCCAACGCCTAGACCTGCACCTAACTCGAAAAAGCAATACAGTCAAAGAAGCCATGCTTCGAGCGTGCTTATATACCCTATGTAAATGTTTAATGATGTACCGGTTTCCAAAGTAAAGGAGGTTCAGGTATGCTTTCTTAGTAACCCCTTAATGACCACAATGTACCCTGTATGTCGCTGGTTGTTAAGGTTTTTTTCAGGACATAATAGCACAAGTCTAGCAAGTACACGCTATTAATGCCCTCCCTCCAGCAGGCTTTGTGGAATAGAGCAGTCTCAACGCTGGTGGCAAGACCGCGCTATAAAATAATCAAGTCCCAAAAAAAGGCCAGCGACATACAGGGTACGTCGCTGGTCCTTAAGGGGGTAATTATTATGTGTGCAATGTGTATTAGTTGTTTGAATTTGCGCATGCTCATATTGATTTTGTATTTGTGTAATGTGTATAATGCGATGATGTCATAGTGATTGTTTTGCATAACATTGTCTAAAAGTAGTATCTGTAAATGTAAATGCTGATTTGTGATGGTCTCGAATTTGTCAAGTGGTGTAAACGTTTATTTAGACTAATGTTACGTAATCGGCAATGCAAATGTTTTATTTGTGTATCGGTGTGCAATTCTTTTTCATGTTGTTTTGTTCCGTGTTGCAAGATTGAAACGTATTTATTGATTCCTCGTTTAGTGTAAATGTTGTGCATTATTTTTTTGTTTACGATTGTAAATGTTGAATGCGTATGTGCTATGTTGCATGAGTGATTGTTGTTTGTACATTTGAGCTGTGTTTTTGTTGTGCATTATTCTGTATACGTAATATGACAGAGCAGTGTGTATTTCTCGCGAGATCGAATGTTAGATGAAAAATCCGTGCTTAGTTCATTTAGCATTGATCTCTATGGGACCATCTTTATTGCACCCGTGATTACACTTAATAAATAAACCCGGTAGTCGTGTTACCACAACGCATTACGAGGTTGTTTTCAGACTCGTAATACCTACGTTATAAAAAGATATGCAATGGAAAGAACGTACAAGTCATTAGCGAGCAGCCATAACGCAAAACTCGGAATCTGGCCGTTTGTAATTTGCGCTAAGACTTTGGACCCCTCATTCTAGCGGTGGGCGAAGGTTACATCATTCATCATCATCAATCAATTCCTTAACAGCACCAAGAGTTTACTTGATAGACAACTTAAATTATACACGCTAAGAGCAACTATTTTTAAAGATGGGGAAACAACAGTAGAATATGTCTTAGAAACTGTCGCTAAGACTTTAGGTCCCTTACCATGGTGTTGGGTGAAGAATATCATTTTGGGTAACACGCAGAGCCTGTTGAACTCAAGGTGTGGAAGGCAGCATTTTTTGAAGAGGTAGAGCAGCAGCAGGAGCTTAAAGTCTCAGTAAGAGATCCTTCATCCTGGCAGTGGATATCATATGTTGGCAGGGCCGCCATCAGGGGTTGACAGGGGTGACTCCTGTCAGGGGCCCAATGGGCCAGGGGGTCCCATGAGGCAAGAACTAAAAAAATATATATTTTTTTAAATTTGGCAGCCACCAGTGGGTACTACAGCAGAGTGCTAATTGAGCATGGGAAATGTTATTACAAGGAGTAAAGTATTAGCATTTGAGAGGATTTCTGAGTGTGCACTAAACCACTATGCACAGTGTGAGACAGACTTGGCACTTAGTTTGTACAGTGTGTGCCTGAGTCAGACGGCAGATCACTTTCATTTGCAGAGGAGGTAGGACTTACTTAGCAAATGCATTTTATTTCTTTGTGCAATTTCGGATTGTAACTTCAGTGTGGTAGTTGTTGTATGGTGGGGCCAGGGGTCCATAAAAACACATTTTTTTAGCAGCAGTGTATTTATGATTATTTAACAATGCTGTAGAAATTCTATATTTAAAACCATACAGAAATGTTTCCTCCTCAATACACAAATGGTAGGTGCCCTTTTGGCAGATATGCATTATATATATATATATATATATATATATATATATATATATATATATATATATATATTACATTCCAGTTTACTGCCCCTTTATGCAAGGACTTTCCAGATGCAAGGAGGCATTTTATCTAAGATTTTTACATCTGCATAAAATGTTATACTCTCAGACTAAGATTGTTCAGACAGGTTAACTTAACACTGTTCAGTTTACACTACAGCTGACTTAATTTTGAAATACATACCAACAAGCCGAAATCCTGCATTTAACCTGATCTAATGGTATGAGTACCACAGCTTATGGTTCCACCAAGACCATATAGAGTACAGCATTTTCAAACTCCAATAGTACAGCTGACAGATGGGAACATTTGTACACTATATTTGAAGTGGTGCTCTTGGTTGGGGAAAAAAATGGGGAAAAAAATGGGGAAAAAATAAACAAACATATGTCAACCTTTTAAAAGTACTTTTCTTCATCTAGCCATCTACTCAGATCATTAATGTACAATTTTGAATTCACAGAATTATTTTTGTTTGCACATTTACAAATATGATTCTTTAAAAAGTGATCTCTTGGGGGGGCGGAGCTAGCTCTGAGTCTGGAGGGGCGCACAACACTACAGGGAGTGCAGAATTATTAGGCAAGTTGTATTTTTGAGGATTAATTTTATTATTGAACAACAACCATGTTCTCAATGAACCCAAAAAACTCATTAATATCAAAGCTGAATAGTTTTGGAAGTAGTTTTTAGTTTGTTTTTAGTTATAGCTATTTTAGGGGGATATCTGTGTGTGCAGGTGACTATTACTGTGCATAATTATTAGGCAACTTAACAAAAAACAAATATATACCCATTTCAATTATTTATTTTTACCAGTGAAACCAATATAACATCTCAACATTCACAAATATACATTTCTGACATTCAAAAACAAAACAAAAACAAATCAGTGACCAATATAGCCACCTTTCTTTGCAAGGACACTCAAAAGCCTGCTATCCATGGATTCTGTCAGTGTTTTGATCTGTTCACCATCAACATTGCGTGCAGCAGCAACCACAGCCTCCCAGACACTGTTCAGAGAGGTGTACTGTTTTCCCTCCTTGTAAATCTCACATTTGATGATGGACCACAGGTTCTCAATGGGGTTCAGATCAGGTGAACAAGTTAGATTTTCTTCTTTTATACCCTTTCTTGCCAGCCACGCTGTGGAGTACTTGGACGCGTGTGATGGAGCATTGTCCTGCATGAAAATCATGTTTTTCTTGAAGGATGCAGACTTCTTCCTGTACCACTGCTTGAAGAAGGTGTCTTCCAGAAACTGGCAGTAGGACTGGGAGTTGAGCTTGACTCCATCCTCAACCCGAAAAGGCCCCACAAGCTCATCTTTGATGATACCAGCCCAAACCAGTACTCCACCTCCACCTTGCTGGCGTCTGAGTCGGACTGGAGCTCTCTGCCCTTTACCAATCCAGCCACGGCCCATCCATCTGGCCCATCAAGACTCACTCTCATTTCATCAGTCCATAAAACCTTAGAAAAATCAGTCTTGAGATATTTCTTGGCCCAGTCTTGACGTTTCAGCTTGTGTGTCTTGTTCAGTGGTGGTCGTCTTTCAGCCTTTCTTACCTTGGCCATGTCTCTGAGTATTGCACACCTTGTGCTTTTGGGCACTCCAGTGATGTTGCAGCTCTGAAATATGGCCAAACTGGTGGCAAGTGGCATCTTGGCAGCTGCACGCTTGACTTTTCTCAGTTCATGGGCAGTTATTTTGTGCCTTGGTTTTTCCACACGCTTCTTGCGACCCTGTTGACTATTTTGAATGAAAAACTTGATTATTCGATGATCACGCTTCAGAAGCTTTGCAATTTTAAGAGTGCTGCATCCCTCTGCAAGATATCTCACTATTTTTGACTTTTCTGAGCCTGTCAAGTCCTTCTTTTGACCCATTTTGCCAAAGGAAAGGAAGTTGCCTAATAATTATGCACACCTGATATAGGGTGTTGATGTCATTAGACCACACCCCTTCTCATTACAGAGATGCACATCACCTAATATGCTTAATTGGTAGTAGGCTTTCGAGCCTATACAGCTTGGAGTAAGACAACATGCATAAAGAGGATGATGTGGTCAAAATACTCATTTGCCTAATAATTCTGTACTCCCTGTATAGCTCCGGCTACACTACCACAAATAAATATATTTTTAGCCGTCCAGCTCAGCTGATTTTATTATCACAGGGTCTCTAACTCTGCGCTACACTCCATGGTGAAGTTTGAAGATTGTGGGACAATGCGGAACGACAATAAGCCATGAGATTTTCTGACGATCTTAGCTAGGGCCTATGTGAGCAGCCATTTTACAACCCCGCAAGGGGACTCTCGCAAAAGACACATGAAGAGATCTTCAGAGAGATTATATGCTACTTGTGGTGACAGGGAGTTTTTGCGCTTGGTAATCCGGTACGGCAGATATGTTAACACCTGGCTCCATAAGGATTAAGCCCTTACAATGCTCCTGTTGAACAGCCATACTGGCGCATAGTGAGAGAACGGTAGTTCAACTTCATACAAACTCACAGCTCCCCAGTTAGGGGCCATCAATCCCACAGTCAACCCGACATAGCAGCAAGCTATCCTAATACCGGATACATCGACTTCTATCGAATACCTACTAGAGGGGCAATACCCACAGCCTAAACATGATGACTCCTAGTGAACGCACTTATATGGATTTGAAGGTATGTTTAAAGATACTTGCCGAAGAGGTGCAGGCTTATTTTACCCCTGTATGCGTCTCTCATGGGGCCTTGGATTCAGCGCTCTTAAGCCAGCAGGTTCAGGAGATAGTGTCACCTCCCCAGACGGGCAGACCTGAGCCCCTAAAGACTGAACCTTGCTACTCTCATAGCAATCTCTACGTGGTCTCTTCTAACCTGCCTGTTGAGACCCGTGACATACTCCCGCCCTGGGTTTCTGCTCACTCCACAGATCTAACCGGAGCTAATTCCCCTCATATTTACAGCCTCCGGCGATACCCCGGAACATACCCGACCACTAAGGCGCCTCAGAGGACTTGGACACTTACAGGGTCAATATCGAGTTGGAAAATTGCTTGACCGGGAAGGAGGCGATCAGGCTCACTCACCAACAGTAACACTAATCATCTTTTCTGCAGCCTTCAGCCTCAGCATTAGACCGACAGGACAATCCTATCATAGAAAGCTTACACTTCCTCTCTTTACGCTGAGAACAGGCATTGGCTAGCAAGTTCGCAAACTATCTCCACAGATTCCTGTGTCTGTGCATTATTGTTATATACAAGGCTCCTTTTCTCCTATTACACCGTAGTCCCTTAGTTCTTATGCCAAATGTTATCCTCCACATGTTTGATTGCTACATTTTAGTGTATTACAAGTCTCAGTTTGGCGAATATACATAATTTTAGCTAAGTAACAATAACTGCCAGAATATGTGTTATACCCCTAACAGTCCCACCCTTATCCTGGTTCATATCTCTCAACATGTGAATATTTTGGTGTCTATTGCTTTGTAACCCTTATGTTTTAATAGTATGAGGTAGATTATACTAACAGTTTTATCAGTATGTCCCTTGCTTGGGTAGAATGTAAGTTACCTGATCATTACTATAGATTGTTTATTAGTTCTACAGCTTATGCACACTGAGGCACTATTAACTGAGGGCTATTTACACACCGTTAAAAATAAATCTCATAGTCAGTCTCACCATATCCACATATAAGGTTCCAGAGGGGCAATGGAGGGCTTTATGTCCCGAAGTGCCCACAAACATAGCTTTAGATGTGGGAATTGTAGAGTCTGTGAGCCCCACCTTCCTCTATACTGTACCTCCCCATAACTAAGGTTAACCTACAATGCTATATCTATGCAGCCCCTCCTCCTATAGTTACTTTATTATGATGCCCCTGCTGGTACAGCTCTCCTCCCCCCCCCCCCTTCTCCTCACCCTTTCTCTCTTTTATTTCTCTTTTCTTCTTCTTTCCCCTATACACTGAGCGGCTCTTGCCCGCTGCATTTTCTCTCTCTTCTTTACATAGTCTGGCCTAGTTGTAGCCAGTACAGTATCTAACTCCCCACTTCTAGTTACTATTTATATAGAAAGTTACTGAGTATCCTTCTCATAGGTGTGGGGATCATCCTCTGCTTACTATAAAATAAAATGAAGTTCCGCTCTATATAGCCCCAGCATTGCAGTCCTATCTAACCAGGACATGATGTATCGTCTCCTAATCGTATATTAAGATTTTATGTTCTTGTTTTTACCGATAGGATATCCTTCCAAACATGAGAGTAATGTATATCGTGTCATGTTGTACCTGATCTTAATGGGCGAATCCTGTATGTTATGTTACCTTGAAACTTCAATAAAAATTGTTTTAAAAAAAAAAGTGATCTCTTAATTTCTGCAATTTTTTATCATGCACGTCACACACTGTTGATTTAGGGGATGCAATGCAGAAATGTTACCTCCTGAGTTTCTGTGGGTGTCTGTGTTTATGGCTTTGTGCTTTAGTTTGTGTCTCTATGAGTGTGTATGTCTCTCTGTGAGGGTGGGTGTGTATGTCTTTGTGCATTTTCTGTGGATGTCTGTGAGGGTGTGTGCATATGTCTGAGATTTTTCTATGGGTGTCTCTGTGAGGGTGTGTGTATGTTTGTCTTTGTGTATTTTCTCTGGATGCCTCTGTGAGGGTGGGTGTGTATATCTGTGTTTTCTGTGGATGTCTCTGTGAGGGTGTGTGTATGCATGTTTGTCTGTGTTTTCTGTGGATGTCTCTGTAAGGGTGTGTGTATGTCTTTGTGTGTTTTCTGTGGATGTCTCAGTGAGAGTGTGTGTATGTATGTCTTTCTTTGTTTTATGTGGTTGTCTCTCTGTGTGTGTATGTCTGTGTGTTTTCTGTGGGTGTCTGTGTTTGTCTTTGTGTGTTTTCTGAGTCTGTCTCTGTTGGTGTTTCCTTGGGTGTATGTGCAAGTTTGAGTTTGAGTTTGTGTGTGTGTGTGTGTGTGTGTGTGTGTGTGTCCATTGTCTGTTCCTTTTTTAGGACATTTTGACCTTACTACTGATTATTCACATCTTTCTACAGACTTTGAGACTAACAAGACCTTTCCGGAAGTCACCAATCCACCATTTAACCTTTAAATTATTGTTTAGGCAGTTCAGGGCCCTTCTTTTCAGCCACTGCATGCTGTTGTCATCATTTAGTTGGCATCTTCCTTTACAAAAAGATAATCAGAAATCCATATTTTGTTTTCTAAATCTACTTTTTTTTTTTTACAAAACTATAGTTTACCTCATTACTTGTCAGGTCAATGTAAACAAGTGCTGAGTGTCTGTTTTGGTGTCTGTTTCTGAGTGTGTTTCTTTGTGTGTCTGCTAGAGTGTCTATATGTGAATCCTTATGTGTGAGTGTGTGTTTCAGTGTATGAGTGTGTGTGTGTGTTTCAGTGTATGAGTTTGTCTGTGTATGTTACTACCTTTACAACATTTCCAAGTTTAAATAGACACTTAAGAATAAAGTGCATATATACGTTTTAGTCACTTGGTTAAAAATTGCACATGTTAAAGGAGGGGGGGCTGATCAATGGTTAAGTCAGGGGCCCCAAAATTTCTAGTGGCGGCCCTGTATTTTGGAAACACCAAGAGTGTAGCTGGTTGAATTCAAGGTGTTAGACCAAAAATCCAACACTAAATGATAGATGTTGTTACTGGTGCCTCGTGCAAAGGATATTCAGCCTGGTACAACTGCAACATTGATCCCATGGTGTGTCTGTCCCGTGGACACAGCCGTGTGCTGTTCCCTAAGAATTCACATTGTCAGATTATAAAAGATGGGTTTTTTTTAGAGGAGAAATGCTGCGACCATTCTCCATCAAGCTGTAAGGCAGGGTATACCAGCTCAGGAATGTTAAAAAATTAAAAAGGCCATCATCTCCAAAAGGTGTGGGGGAGAGAAAAGATCTTTGAGGGTTTAGAATGTTGTTCATGACTGAAAATACCCATTCACTTTGGATGTTAGTGGGTGGGCAGGACACAAGCTCCTGGGCAACAACTTAGGGCAGGCCAAATACTCTGATTCCAGCAAATTAAGGGATTAGTATTTGGACCCAGTGTAGGGGGGTCAGACAGATGGTCTTCAACCATTTCAAAAGCAACAATTCTGCCTTTTCCTTGTGGAAAATGTGCTCTCTATTAACCCCAGGTCTGCAGTCCAATATGATGACGCTCGGCGAGCACCATGTCCCATCATCAGCAAACAACCAATCACCGGGTACAGTCTCATGGTGAGTGAGGAATACATTTTGTTCATGTGGTAATTGAAAAGTTCTACCTTGTGAAAACACCCTGTATTAGGTTGTGTTCAGTAGGCCATGCATTTCTTGCTGCTCCCTCAGCGCTTGTATAGCTTTCATGCTACGGTGGAAATGGCCAGCTATCTTTCGGCTACGCTCCAGCAGATTGGAAAGCTGGTTCCCAAAAGTAGTGCTGCCTTATCACCAGGTAAATATAAATCCCCATCTCGCACTGCCTTAAAGGGACACTGTACCCAAAAATTTTCTTTCATGATTCAGATAGAGCATGCAATTTTAAGCAACTTTCTAATTTACTCCTATCATCAAATCTTCTTTATTCTCTTGGTATCTTTATTTGAAATGCAAGAATGTAAGTTTAGATGCCGGCCCATTTTTGGTGAACAACCTAGGTTGTCCTTGCTGATTGTGGTGGACAATTTCATCCACCAATCAAAAACTGCTGTCCAGAGTGCTGAACCAAGAAAAAAGCTTAGATGCCTTCTTTTTCATATAAAGATAGCAAGAGAACAAAGAAAAATTGATAATAGGAGTAAATTAGAAAGTTGCTTAAAATTGCATGCTCTATCTGAATCACAAAATAATTTTTTTGGGTACAGTGTCCCTTTAAACATACTTGCTGCACCATCCATTGCAAGAAACCCCATTGCTAAGGGAGTTCAAGGGGATAACTAAAGGAGGAGACTAAGATAGGAAAATGTTAATGTGACAGACACCGGCTACCCCGACTGGGCAGCTCCGCCAAGAGGGTCCTTCCGATACCTGGAACTTGTAGCTATAGAGTGGAGAGGTGATTATTGCTAGAGCCCATCCAAATAACCAGACAAAACCAGTATTCAGGTGACACATGAACATGCTTTATTGTAAAAAAACACACACTTATATACACCCAGCTCATCATGATAAGGGTCTTATCTGACCCCCAGATCTCCCGCCATTCCCGCCCCTCCAGACTGGTGCCCCTCATAGCATCCATAGTCCCATACAGTCTTCATAACACAGACACTGTGGTTTTCGGGGTGATCCAGAGGGAGTGGCAGTCATCCCCAGGTACCAATGGAGAGCTTCGGCCCCAAGGTGTTCCAGTCCAAAAAGCATACTGATCCGTTGCTGGGGGCCGGAGCAGCAGTTGATCAAATGTACACCAGGTAAGCCAGGGGGAGTAGGGTTGTAGAGGGTGGTCTGAACCCCCAAGTTCCCAGGGGAGATCACCCCACCTCTTGCCCATCCTAGGGGGTACCAATCCCCAAAAGAGCGACGCTCTGGGGCAAAGGGCCGCTGGAGCGACCTAGGGTAAACGACAGTGGGCGTCTTGGATAATCCGGCCGGCCAGTAGTTCTAGGAGCACAGCCGGCTGGTAAGGTATCAGGCGGTAAGTGACCAGCTCTTCCATGAGGAGGTACAAACAGCAAAACAAGAAACAGAAAGAGTTTAGGAGATCCCATAAGCCTTGAAAGGACCAAAACTGATGTAAAAAACAGTGAGCCAGGGAGTAGGGGGGTGGGGGCAGTCTGGTATCCGTGATATAGGCTACGGATTGCTCACGGCCCTCCTAGTCCACCTTGCTTAGTACTGCTCCCAAACCGAACATAGAGGAATCTGTGTGGACACAAAAACGTTTGGATGGGTTAGAAGTGGCCAGGATAGGGGCAGAAGTTAGAGCTTTTTTGAGGCTTTGGAAGGCGGCCTCACATTCGTGGGACCACGGAACTTGTCGGGGTCGCTGTTTTCGGGTCAGGTCGGTCAAGGATTTGGCCAGGGCACTGTAGTTGGGGACAAACTTGCGGGAGTACCCTGCTGTCCCTAGGAAAGTGAAGACCTGGGTTTTGGTATTGGGGGTTGGCCAGTTCACGACTGCCTCAATCTTGGCCGGCTCCAGCCTCTGCTTCCCGCAGCCTACCCGGTGCCCAAGATACTGGACCTCTGAGCGCCCTACCATACACTTATCTGGCTTGAGTGTCCGACCTACGGCCTTGATGCAGTCCAGAATGGTACCTACATGGACTATGTGGTCCTCCCAGGTACCGCTGTAGACTGCGATGTTGTCCAGGTAGACATCAAGGAGGCGATCTACAATTCTCTGGAAAAGCATTCTTCATCCAAAACGGCATGACCTTAAACTGGTATAAGCCGAATGGGGTGATGAATGCCGACTTCGGAATAGATTCCGGTTCCAGGGGGATCTGCCAGTATCCTTTGCAGAGGTCTAGAGTGGTCAGGAAGTTGCCGCGGGTGATGCGGTTTAAGAGGTCATCCACCCGGGGCATGAGGTAGGCATTGTTCGTGGTTCTGTCGTTGAGCCTAAGGTAGTCTACACAAAATCGGGTGGTCCCGTCCCGCTTGGTTACCAGTACAACCGGGGATGCCCAGGGACTGTTGGACGACCCAATAACGCCTGTATCCAGCATCTCCCTGAGCTCGCTACACATAATTTCCCTCATTGAGTCAGGGACCCGGTAAACCGGCTGCCTCAGGGGTGCCTGTTCCGGGGTCTTCACTCGGTGCACCATTACCGTGGTGTACCCAGGGTCAGTGGAGAACATGTCTCGCCGGCTGACACCTGCCTGACTATCTCCCTCTGCACCTAACTGAATGTCCCTTATGCCTGTGGGTGCCCTGCTCCGCTGGGGTAGGTCCAGGATGGGGAGATTCTTGGTGTCCTCCATGGCAGGAGCGCATATGGCGGCTACATCCTCCGGCCTCTGCTGGTAGGCCTTCAGCATGTTCACATGAATGGTCCGGCGGACCAGTTCATCTGAACATTTGGCTACCAGGTAAGTCATATCGCAAAGCTGCTCTACCAGTTGATAGGGTCCCTGCCAGGAACCCTGTAACTTGTCTGTCTTGACAGGCTTCAGGGCCTGGATCTTTTGCCCTACATCTAAGGTTACAAACATTCCGGGTCCTACCACCGCTTCTGCCTACCTTGGGCGATCTGAAGGTTTACCCGTTCTCTAGTGGCAAGGTCCTTCAGTCAGTCCCTGAACTCCAGGACGTACCCCACAATGGAGTGTCCTTCCTCCCCAACTGACCCTTCCCAGTGGGCTCTAAGTAAGTCTAGGGGCCCCCTCACCCTCCGGCTATACACTAATTCAAAGGGAGAGAACTCCCTGTAAGCAAACAGGAGGTGCAGCAGGTATCTTTCCCAATCCTTGTGAGAGGCTGAGAACGTCCTAAGCAGCTGCTTCAGGGTCCCGTTAAACCTCTCACACAACCCGTTGGTCTGGGGGTGGTATGGAGAGCTCGGCAGGGGTCTTATCCCATAAAGCCTCCATAGCTGCTGGGTGAGCTTAGCAGGGACCCACAATGTCAACAGCTACTCTGCTGAAGGGTTCGTCGATAATGGGGAGGGGGTGTAGGGAAGCTTTGGAGTGGTCCCCTGTCTTGCCTACTCTCTGGCAAATGTCACAGGTCCTACAATACTGCCTAACATCCCCTGTGATCCCTGGCCAGAAGAAGCTGACGGGTCCTAGTAATCCCTAGATGTCCTGCCATGGGAATGTCGTGCCCTATGCGCAGCAGGTTGTACCAATAATTTTGTGGTACCACCAGATGGCACTTGGGCATCTGCCTGCCTCCCCCTCTCTGTAACCCTGTATAGGTGCTCTCTGTCTCACTAAAACCGGTCCCCTCCTAGCCCCCCTAGGTTGGTCCCTGCCCTGGCATGGTAGGGAGCTAATGTCGTGTCCCTCAAGGTCTCCTGTACGAAGTTGGGGGACACCCAGGTGGTCGGGTCAGCTGTCGATGTAAGAGTCAGGGAGCAGTGGCTTACCTGGGTCCCCAGATCGTGTGCAGTGGTCTGACGTCCAGCTTGCTGCCGGTGGTAACTGGGTAAGTGCCAGTGGGGCTATCCAATACAATGGAGGAGGCAAGGTGCCCCAAGTCGTTTACCAGTAAGACCTCTGCGGGTAAATGATTCATGACCCCTACTTCCATAGCACGGGAGCTGGCATCCAATCCAGGTGAACCTGTGCTGTAGGGATCCGGAGCACCTTACCCCCAGCCACACAAACTGTAATGAACTTCCGTGTTCGGTCCGAATTGGTGACCATGTGTGGCTGGACAAGGGTAAAAGTTGCTCCACTGTCCTGCAGTCCCTGTGCCTGCTGTTGATCCAGGCGACCTGGCAGTGGTGCAGGCAGTTGTCGCCTGTTGCTGCTTGTATGGGGTCCACCTCACATAGGACCCCAAACTCTTCCTCTGTCCAAGCTGCATGATCAGTGGGGCTCTCCACCTCCAAGCAATGAGCAGAAAGCCCTGGAACCCACAGCGGGTGCTATTATCCATTGGCCCGGGGGTGGATTGCTTGTTCTTTCCACCACCAGACAGTTGGCTCGGACATGTCCCATCTGATTGCATTCGTAGCACCGGATTCCCGTCTTCCAGGGAGGACTGGGCCCAGAGGAGTGGGGTTGTGCTGGCTGGGCTGAGGGCTACCGGGGAGACACTGGTGGGCGAGCCAGAGCTGCAGACTGTCTCAGGCTTCCGATCCCGGACCCACTCTCGTATCGCCGGCGGGGAGTGATCGTAGAAGTGTTAGAGAAGAATGAGCTAGGAGACTTCGGCCAGGGTAGTTACCTGGCAGCCTGAGAACCAGTACTCCAGGGAGTGGGTGAACTGGTGCGCCCAACTCTGTGAAAGGCTGCGACTCTTGCTTCCTTAGTCTTCAAAACTTCAGCTGGTGAGCCTTCGGTATGATGGCATATCGGCCTTGGATGCACTCCGTCACCTGGTCATAGTTGCTCATCCACTGAGGGGATAGCTTTGAAGGCATCCAAAGCTCTCCCTGATTCCCAATCAGGAAGGTGACTTGGTCGGCACTGGCCTGTATTTTACATTGTGTCTCAAACACTTGGAGGTACCTGTCTATCTCCTCATCTCTGTCTTTAAAGGCACAGAAAGCCTCATGAGGTAGCTTGTTCGGAGGAGTAGGGGGTCCCAGAGTGACCGGCACAGCTCCACCCAGACTTTTGGGCCTCCAATATCCTGAGGGGGTAGCGTCAGCTATTATCGGAGTGATAATCTCCTGTGATGGGGTGGTCTTATAGAGGACCAGTCACCACTGGACCTCCCCCTTGATCTCTGACATTTCATTCCCCCTGTCGATGCCTCGCTAGGCCGGTCACTGCCCCAACTGCTGCTGGGCTCACCAGCTCTATCGCCTTCCATTAGCTCGGTGATGATTGTTGCCTTCGACTTGTTGCCGGCCACTTGCCCACGAGCTTCCAGCATGTCTTTAATAGTACTCTTTCTGAGCTCCAAGTACAGCTGCTCCATCCGAAGAGGGCTTAGTTGGTGGTTTGGATGTCCCAGGTAGAAGGAAGCATCCCACTACTGCCAACCAGTTGTGATGGACACTGGCTACCACCGACTGGGTAGCTACGCCAAGAGGGTCCTTCCGATACCTGGAACTTGTAACTATAGAGTGGAGAGAAGTGATTATAGCTATAGCCCACCCAAATAACCAGACAAAACCAGTATGCAGGTGAAACACGAACAGGCTTTATTGTAAAACACACACACACTTATATACACCCAGCTCATCATGATAAGGGTCTTATCTGACCCCCAGATCTCCCGCCATTCCCACCCCTTCAGACCGGCTGGTGCCCCCCATAGCATCCATAGTCCCATACAGTCTCAACAACAAAGAGGCAGTGGTTTTCGGGGTAATCCCGATGGAGCAGGGTTGTAGAGGGGAGTACGAAACCCAGGGAAGCTCCCTTCAAGCAATCACCCCACCTCTTGCCCTTCCTAGGGGTACCAATCCCCAAAAGAGCGGAGCTCTGGGGCAAAGGGCCGCTGGAGGGACCTGAGGTAAAGGTCAGCGGGCGTCCAGGATAATCCGGCCAGCCAGTAGTTCCAGGAGCCCGGCCGGCCAGAAAGGTATCAGGCAGTAAGCGACCAGCTTTTCCATGAGAAGGTACAAACAGCAAAACAAGAAATAGGAAGAGTTTGTGAGATCCTGTAAGCCTTGAAAGGGACAAAATGATGTAAAAAACAGTGAGCCAGGGAGTAGGGGTAGCCTTGGCAGCCTGGTATCAGTGACAGTTAGTGTATATTATATGCATCCCTAAACAGTAGAGAGTCTTTAAGGAGCGCTTGAAAATTTGAAAACTAGGGTCAGAGTCGTGTAGAGGGGGGGGGGCTGGGAGACAGGGTTATTGGGCTGCTTCTGTCCTTGTTCATTTCTATTTATTTTATTTTGTATATAAAGGAAAAAGCTTACTGCAAGTGTATAAAACTACTTTTTGTTGCATCAAAGTGTATTGTTTATTGTGCAATACTTTGATGAAATATACTAATACAAGAACAAATTGTTTTACTACTTGTATTAAGGACAGTCAGGTAAAGTATAACTGCACTACAAGTTTTCTTATGAAAAATAAATTAAAGCTATGGAGTTCTAGGCCTAAAATAAAACTCCATGAACACGGTCTTGCAGCTCAGTGTATTTAAAGGTGTGTTTTAGAAATACGAATAATTTTTTTAAATAATACTTAGCTGCTGCTAGGTAATAATTTGAAAATAAACTTGCAAATGCAAAATATGATGGCCCTTGAAGATAACTTGCCTTTAATTTAAACTGCTGCCTTCTTCCTTACTTACTTACTGCAGCAGATGCAATTTATCTTTACTTTTAAATTAAATACAATTCAAAAGAACACACTTTAGCTGTCTGTCTCATCTTGACCTTTTATGTCGTCAAGTTATGGCCCTTACACACAAAAACACATGAATACTATTTTGCAAATAACCCAAACCCATAAATAAAGATATCAGACTTAGCGTTGGTGCAAATTGGCCGCAGCTCCTTTATTCAATAAATAACTTTTAGAAAAAACTTTAATAACTCAATAAATAACAGTGCGAATAATTGTAATCACATTACACATAAAACAGCGGTGCTAGTCCACCCTAATTGCTTTGTATATCTGGCCGTCACTCCATCCACTGAACCCAACCGTACAAGTAATTTAGCCCGTCAGCGATAATCAACATAAGTCTCTAAGGAATCCCTTGCCCTTAGAGACCCCCATTTTGAATTCCCCCCATGGGAATGCAAAATACCATCACACTAACAATTGGCCATAATCTCCTGTAATTGTAAGGGCTAGCACACCCGCCACAGACTGGCCTGAAACCTCAGCCCAGTCCCGCCAACCCAGCAACTGCACACACCGCCTAAAGTCGAGGATAAACAACTGCAGCCCAAAGTCATTTAAATGCAACCCATCCAGGAAATAAAATTCACCCTGTCCCATCTCCGCTAAGTCCGGATGATGGACCACTGAACCACCAAGCCTCCTGACAAATGACCCCATAAGCTTATTAACCTTTCGCCTGCTTTTGTCTAAACCACCCTCCAAACTATCCTGGGCAAAATGTCAGACCATACAATCCTCAGTGTAGGGAATAAATCTACCAACCTCCCAATGTCCCTTTTCATGCTTCTCACCAACTCCCTCTGGGGCATAAAACCAAGATCATTGCCCCCAGCGTGGATCAACAACACAGTCGGGGGCTGAAAACATCTGCAGTAATCCACCACCAGCGGCAACAACCTGTCCCAACGAAGCCCCCTGACACTGAACCATTTAATATCACATCGGGAATTGGGGATACCCAACTGTAATCCATCCACTTTCACCGAAGCCGCTCTCCAAGCCCAATAAATAGAAGAGTGGCCGACCAACCACAAATGCTCCACACCTAGAACACAGAAAATAAAATAACAACACCACCACATTATACACCCAACTCCGGACGGACATACAGGCCGAACCGATCAATGCCTTTAACCACCGAATCAGACAAACCCCTCACTGAAGCCTCAGTTGCCGCCCCTATGCGGAAGGAATGGGACCCAAAATCTCCGGTACTGAAACCCAAATGACTCAACGACTTGTTAAGAACTGCCCTAAACTGGAACTGCGACAAAGGCCATCTCAGTGGACCAACAACGAACCCCCCATCACAGGGCGAACACCCAAATAATCCCAAAAACAAAAGGCAAGGACAAAACTCTGAACCACTGGAAAAAATGACAACCATCTTACCCTTTCCAACCTGATCCGTTTTATTCCTCCTCAAAAATATTTTAACCTTGGAATCTGACAAGGACACATCCGAGAAAACCAAACCACCCATGGAAGCTAAATTTTTACTGACCAGCTCCAAAATTCGAAATGCCCCGAAAAAGGATAAAACAAAAGCCAAACGGAACAAACAAACCTCAAAGTCTGACAAGTATACTACCTCTAAAACCCTATACATATTTTGCAGCAGCGAGAAAGTAATAGGGCTCCTATGATCAGGAGGGGACCCAACCGAACCCCTCTTCAAGCCTTTTAAAACTTGCCGAACACAAAAGCCTTTTGTAATATCTCGCAAACTCAATAGCTTAAAACAGAAAGCTAACGCCACCAAACGCCTATCCATTGCGGAAGGTGACAAGTGTGCGGTCCCACATCCATTCCAACAACAAACCCGTACGGTCAGATTCCCCCTCATGAACCTCTTTGGAATACAACCTGTATTCCCACTCCCACCATACCCGAGAGTAAGCTGCCCAGGTACCTGGCGCCAGTGAAATTTTTACCAGTCCAGCCAGTCCTCCACTCCAAGCTGCCACAAATAATTTGGGCACGGGCAACCTTCCACGTCTGCGTGAGGGGCCAATTCCCGGAACAGCTGCCACTGAAAGCGAGAGAGGGAGTCTGCTATAGAATTACAAACACCAGGAATATGTTTGGCCTTAATGCAAACATTCTTCCGCAAACATTTCAGTACAAGCAAACGCAACAATCTCAACACAGCAAAGACGTAGCCGTCTATGTATTCAAGGCATACACGACTCCCATATTATCCGTAGAAAATACCACTGACTGATTACACAAATCAACCTCCCAGACAAACAGGGCCACCTTAATCGGAAACAACTCCAAGAACACCAGGTTCTTAACCAAACTAAAAGTAGACCATTCAGCCGGCCACTCAGCAGCACACCATCGGCCCATGAAATATGCCCCGAAACCACAACCACCTGCCGAATCAGTCACAAGCGCCAGTTCCTCATTAGACACCCACACAGCCTGAATCAACGTTGAGCCATTAAAGCCCAACAAAAACCGCCTCCAAACCCTCAAATCATCTTTTAGCTCCTTGGAGAGCCGTACAAAATGGTGCGGCTTTACAATCCCAGCAGTAGCCAACGATAACCTCCTGCAAAAAACCCTCCCAATCGGGATGATTCTGCACGTAAAATTAAACTTGCCCACCAAGGATTGTAGCTCCCGTAGCGTAACCTTCTTTGCCAACAAGGAGCGATTGATAACCTCCAAGAGATCAGAGACCTTGTCACTGGGAAGTCTACATTCCATGTTAACCGAATCGATTGTAATGCCCAAGAAATCGAGCGACGTAACTGGTCTCTCAGATTTATCAAGTGCAATGGGCACAACAAAATCAGCCGCCACCTGATAGCAAATATCCTTCAAAAGCTTGCAAGCCCCCGAACCAGCCAAACCCACAAACAAAAAATCGTCAAGGTAATGGACCAATGACGAAAGACCAAACCGTTCCACGACCACCCATTCAAGAAATGTGCTAAAATGTTCAAAAAGCAAACATGAGATGGAACATCCCATGAGCAAGCACAGTCCAACATAGCCATCGACACAACAACCCAACAGATGTTGCGACGTCGGGTGCACTGCTAACAGTCTAAAAGCCGCCTCAATGTCAATTTTTGCTAGCAAAGCCGCAGGACCAGCCTCCCTCACTAAACTAACCGCCTGATCAAAAGACACATATTTGACGGACGACAACTCCTGAGGAATACCATCATTAACCGATCCCCCTTTAGGAAACGATAAATGATGTATTAGCCTGAACTTTCCAGGCTCCCTTTTTGGAACCACCCCAAGTGGTGAGATCCTCAAATCCGCAATGGGAGGACAATCAAATGGGCCAGCCATTCGCCCCAAAGACACCTCCTTCTGTAGCTTGTCAAAGACCACCCCCGGCCACAAGCCAGCCGACTTTAAATTAATTCAAAAAACCCTGCAACCCCCTTGGGACGGGATCACGAAACCAAACTGAAAACCATAAAATAATAAAGCCGCCTTCTTAAAACAACCCCAACGCCTAGCGTAAAGGGCGAGCCCCCTTTGTCAGGCACATCACCGACTCTGCCCGGTTTGCGTGTTTAAACTTGCACACTGCTCCCTACTTACAAAATTTTTCGTTATATGCAAAGCAGTACCCTTTCTTAACCGATGCCGTCGACCCACTCCATGAGGAGCCCCTCGGCACCCGACCGAAAGGACTGGGAAGCTCTCAAAGGTGTCATTATTTTGAGCCACAACCCCATATCACTGTCACCCCACTTCATATATGGTTTAACCGACAGCCGCTGCCTAAACTGCTCATCGTATGACCACCAGGCCATGCCCCCATACGTCCGCTGAGCAGCTGCAACCTCATCCAGGTAACAAAACAATGCCCCACCCTGTTCCGGAAACCTACTGGTAAACACACTCGC
Organism: Bombina bombina; assembly: GCF_027579735.1. Classification (NCBI taxonomy): domain Eukaryota; kingdom Metazoa; phylum Chordata; class Amphibia; order Anura; family Bombinatoridae; genus Bombina; species Bombina bombina. Next base: position 1,321,354,037 of record NC_069499.1, on the reverse strand, counting down.
ATATATTACAAAGGCCTGGAACCAATTGGTAAATGTTTTGGGCAACTTTCTATATAGTTTTTTCCGCTCTTCTTCCTCCTTCTTGGCTACGTCCTTCTTAGAGTCCTCAGCGATCTCAAAAGACTGCTCAAACAGAAGAAGGGAGAACAATTCAATAAATTCCCTCTTATATATTTTGTCCCTCACCTCCAAATTCAAATGCATCCCCAAAGGCCCGATGGAGCAGAGGCAGGACCGAGACATTGCTGTGTCAGCCACCATTAATGCAGCCCCCTCACCCTGCTTTGGGCTGCCACTAGGAGGCACCCCTGATGGCCCCGAGTTCTGGACCACAACAGGGACACCACCTTCCTTGACTACGCGGACCGCATCACTGCGGACTTCAACCCTCCCCAATACTAGAACGCCCGTCGCCCCGACAACCGGAACCCACGCCCTCTCCACAGATGCTCCTGGAGCGGGCACGACTCCTTCCAACTTTGAGAGTAACTCCCTCAAACCAGCCACTACTCTACCAGTCACAGAATCACTTTCAACCCCCTAACACAACTATCTACTAGATCCCTCCCCCGCACATTTAACATCCCTATCTCACCTGCTGAAGTTTACTCCGAACGCTGACCACCTGCGGAACCGTCGAACGCCACCTGGAGCCCGCCTATGCGTTGCTCAGTACTCTTTTGGGCACCTTCCTGCATCGTGGCAGCCATCCGTCCATGCTGATCCGGCTGCCGTGATTGTTCCTGAAAAACAGTAGCACGTGAACACATATCCAGGGGAAGAAAAACTCTGCCTCCCTGTCCCCCCCTACACAGGCTAGTACCCCTAGCCGTAAAAACTCCCCTCCCCCTCTTGGGAGCACCACCCCCATCACCTCCGGACCAGGCAGCTTCCGTCACCAGCCGTCGACTAGATCTACCACTAGTCACACCCACGTATCCACCAGGCCTACCCGGATCGTTCCAGCCCCACTAACTAAAGATGATTGAGTAGGGGCCCACACACCCTCCCCCTCACTACCACTATCATCAACCACCCCCCAAAGGAAAAAGGAGGCCCACCAGGACTATCATAAATACCCTGCCCTGAAGACCCCTCCGGACCATGAGCCACCTTACCCCTACCTCCTTCTGACGTGGTGGATGGGCCAGCAAAGGCCCTCTGCTCTGGATCCCTGCCACTCCCCCTAACTGATGACGTCACCGCTGCGGGTCTTGCAGGAGCTGAAGAAACCTCCACCACCTCCAGATCTGCTCTCCTCCTACTGGCACCCGAACCGGACTTTCTTCCTCCAACAGACCGCCGGCTCACCTCAGGGCCTAGCCTTGATGGAGGCCTAAAACGCCTCGTGGACTTCTTCCTGGCGACCGACTGCGCCTCCACCAGATCCGACATGGGAGCCCCCAGCAAAGATTGTACCTGCACCTCCAACCAGATAGGTCCTTTTTCTTTTGCAGCCTCATGGAGCCTTTTCAGGAGCTCCTCAACGGCAGCCATGACACAGGCTGAACAGGAAAGCCACGCAGCTAGAGATGCTTCTACAATTTTTTTGTAAACAACTGCTGGCTTTCCCGCTCAGTCCCCATGATAAATAACCTCCCCCATTCCTCCTATCCTCTCCCAGGTCTCTTCCTCCGCGGTCAAAGCTCCCTCCAGCTAGGCTTTGCACCGCCTACAGGAATCACTTTTTCAGCACTTGTTACAGCTGTAATAATGCACACACAAAACAAAAAAAGAAAATTTAGGAAATAAAATTAAGCATTTACCTTCAGCAACAAGTCACAGCCATCAAAGTTTTTAAAATTAAAATACTTTTAAAAGAAAATTATTTTTAGATCTTCAGCAATAATAGTGCAGCTGCCACTACTTTTGCACAGCTTGAAAGAAAAAAAACTGAATAGAAACAAGTTTTTAAAAATATAAAGTTAAGGAAATAAAGGAAATCAGTGGGGAGAATATGAAAGGCTGCAATATTCTCCCTTGAAGAATAATATATTCTTTCTGCAACTCCTCTGTAACTCAGTGTATGCAACAGCAAGATCTGTTTTTCTCACTGACACAGAGCTAGAATCAGTTGCTATATGCTAGCATTATTTATTCATTCCATAGTCCACCAAACAAGAACTCAGGATTGGTAAAAAAAAAAAAACAACAAATCACAGGCTGACAGTGACATCAACCAAAATCACTAACTTCATGATCTCTTTCTATTGGCTTTCAAAAGAACAAATTAAAGAAATTATTATTTTATAAATTTATGAATATTATTCGTTAATTTATTAAAGGGAAAGTTTGTTATTTGTATTAGTTTAACTTTTTCATTAAAAATAGCATCCGTTTAATAACTTATATACAAGTCTATTGAACACAAAGCACTTAAATCAATTTTTTAATGTAATTTTTATTAAAAAAAAATAATTTTTTAAAAATATCCACAAACATATTGCAATAGAATCTTAAAGGAACAGTAAAGTCATAGACATTCAGGATTCAGATAGAACATACAATTTATAACTTTCCAATTTACTTCTATTTAATTTATTTATTAAATGTATTTAATTTGCTTCCTCTTGTTATCCTTTGGTGAAAGGTTTATCTAGGCAGGGCATATGAATAGACCGGTCCGGTTGCCAATGGCGAGTAAAAATTCTTGCGGGCAAGGAAAATTTTTAATTTACCAGCCCGGCTGGCGATCTCACCATGGTAGCTTTGCATCATTTTTGGGGGCATAATATTGTGTCCTAGCTTTTCTTTGCAAGCTTAATACTGCAGCCACACTATTTTTTTACAGCGGCCCCTTAAAGAAACACTGAACCCAATTTTTTTTCCTTTCATGATTCAGATAGAGCATGCAATTTTAAGCAACTTTCTAATTTACTCCTATTATCAAATTTTCTTCATTCTCTTGGTATCTTTAATTGAGAAGCAAGAATGTAAGTTTAGATGTTGGCCCATTTTTGGTGAACAACCTGGGTTGTTCTTGCCGATTGGTGGATAAATTCACCCACCAATAAACCAGTCCAGTGTATCAAAATTTGTCTGGCTCCTTAGCTTAGATGCCTTCTTTTTCAAATAAAGACAGCAAGAAAACGAAGAAAATTGATGATAGGAGTAAATCAGAAAGTTGCTTAAAATTGCATGCTCTACCTGAATCATGAAAGAAAAAATTTGGGTTCAGTGTCCCTTTAATACTAGCTTGTGGTCCGGTTTTAGTGATGTCACGGCAAGGCGCACTATATTTTTTGGGAGCATACACACTTTTATTTGGGAGCATTGATACAAGCTTGTATTCCAGGTCGGATTGATGTCACAGCAACGACCCTCGTTAATGGCAGACGCTTTATGTTTTGTGGGGCACAATACTAAGTACATTGTTAGCAATGTTGCAGCTGATGCACAATTTTGTATAGACTACAATACAAGCAGAAATAATGAAAGAAAGTGCTGTTCAGGCTTGCATTACTCTATATTTTTCTGACATACCAACCATGCTTCTGGAAGTTACCTTAGCGATGTCACAGCATACGCACCAATTTTTTGGGAGCAGACACTGCTGCTAAGGTTTACATAAAAGGGACACTGAACCCAAATTTTTTCTTTGATGATTCAGATCGAGCATGCAATTTTAAGCAACTTTCTAATTTACTCCTATTATGACATTTTCTTCATTCTCTTGGTATCTTTATTTGAAAATCAAGAATATAAGTTTAGAAGCCGGCCCATTTTTGTTGAACAACCTGGGTTGTTCTTGCTGATTGGTGGATAAATTCACCCAATAAACAAGTGCTGTCCAGAGTCTGACCCAAAAATTGGCTGGCTCCTTAGCTTAGATGCCTTCCTTTTCAAATAAAGATAGCAAGAGAACAAAGACAAATTGATATTAAAATTGCATGCCCTGTCTGAATCACGAAACGAAAAATTTGGGTTCAGTATTCCTTTAATCTATATTTTGCAGACTTACTGATAATTTCTGTTCAATTTCAAAGTGATGGTTATATGATGTGGCGCTATCTTAATAATTTCAGTGAACCGTCAAAGAAGAAGTTAGATGATGCAGAAAAGAGAGAAAGGGGCAGACAATATGAAAAGGAAAAGAGAGAGACACTTCAAAGACAGCTGGATGATTAATGATAAGGGGGAAAAGAGAGAGTGGCTTGTGTACAACAGCTCAAAACAGGTTATGCTATGTAGTGTATGCCAGGCATTTTCAAACAAACGGAATGCATTTGTTGAAGGTACCAGCACAATGAAACTTGAAAGTATTCGATTACACGAGCTTTCATCAGGGCATCTGTGGAGTGTCCAGTGTGAGACAAACCAGAAATTAAAGCAGACTGAAAGACCTTGTGGACAGGCAATCGCTACCATGACAAAGGCACAGAGAGAGAAACTTAAACTACTGTTTCGCAACGCTCATCTCCTTGCCATTAAATCAAGACCTTTCTCTGACTTTCCAGATTTGTGCAAGTAAATGTATGCTTTTATTGTATAAAGTGTATTTGGCTTTTCCCTGTCTGCTTAGTTTATAATACTTTCTGTCCAAAAACAGAATTTATGCTTACCTGATAAATTACTTTCTCTTGCGGTGTATCCAGTCCACGGATTCATCCTTTACTTGTGGGATACTCTCCTTCCCTACATGAAGTGGCAAAGAGAGCACACAGCAGAGCTGTCCATATAGCTCCCCCTCTAGCTCCACCCCCCAGTCATTCGACCAAAGGTTAGGAAGAAAAAGGAGAAAAAAAAAAGGAGAAACCATAGGGTGCAGTGGTGACTGTAGTTTAAACAAAAATTTTTACCCGACTTAAATGCCAGGGCGGGCCGTGGACTGGATACACCGCAAGAGAAAGTAATTTTTCAGGTAAGCATAAATTCTGTTTTCTCTTGCAAGGTGTATCCAGTCCACGGATTCATCCTTTACTTGTGGGATACCAATACCAAAGTTTTAGGACACGGATGAAGGGAGGGAACAAGACAGGTACCTTAAATGGAAGGCACCACTGCTTGCAAAACCTTTCTCCCAAAAAATAGCCTCCGAAGAAGCAAAAGTATCGAATTTGTAAAATTTGGAAAAAGTATGCAGTGAAGACCAAGTCGCTGCCTTACAAATCTGTTCAACAGAAGCCTCATTTTTGAAAGCCCATGTGGAAGCCACTGCTCTAGTAGAATGAGCAGTAATTGTTTCAGGAGGCTGCTGGCCAGCAGTCTCATATGCCAAACGGATGATGCTTTTCAGCCAAAAGGAGAGGTAGCAGTCGCTTTCTGACCTCTCCTCTTACCAGAATAGATGACAAACAAGGAGGATTTTTGTCTGAAATCCTTAGTTGCTTGTAAATAGAACTTTAAAGCACGAACTACATCCAGATTGTGTAACAGACGTTCCTTCTTCGAAGAAGGATTAGGACACAGAGAAGGAACAACTATTTCCTGGTTAATATTATTGTTAGAAACAACTTTAGGAAGAAAACCAGGCTTGGTACGCAAAACTACCTTATCTGCGTGGAACACTAGGTAAGGTGAATCACACTGTAAGGCAGATAATTCTGAAACTCTTTGAGCAGAAGAGATAGCTACCAAAAACAAAACTTTCCAAGATAACAACTTAATATCTATGGAATGTAAAGGTTCAAACGGAACCCCTTGAAGAACTGAAAGAATTAGATTTAGACTCCATGGCGGAGCCACAGGTTTATAGACAGGCTTGATTCTGACTAAAGCCTGAACAAACGCTTGAACATCTGGTACCTCTGCCAGACGCTTGTGTAAAAGGATAGACAGAGCAGATATCTGTCCCTTTAAGGAACTAGCTGACAATCCTTTCTCCAATCCTTCTTGGAGGAAAGACAATATCCTGGGAATCCTAATCTTACTCCATGAGTAACCCTTGGATTCACACCAACCCAGATATTTCCGCCATATCGTATGGTAGATTTTCCTGGTGACAGGCTTTCTAGCCTGAATCAGAGTATCTATAACCGACTCAGAGAAACCACGCTTTGATAGTGTTACGGTTACCCTTAGTCTCGCTGAGAGATGGACCGCTTAGTAGCCTGGATCCCTATTGCTAAAGAGGGGAGAAGCTGCTTTCCATAGTATTCTATATGAGTCTCGCAAATATAGAATAATCTCCCTTAGCTGCAGTACAGCTAGGATACCCTTCTGCCCACAAAAACGAGTCAACGCTGCGATTGAGGGTCAAACAAGAACTCAGGACTGGGATGCCCAGCCTGCTTTTTATTAAGGTTACATGCACACAGGGCACTCCCAGGGGGAGAGGGGGGGGAAGCACAAAATCCCCCATCAGACATTTAGATAGAGAGCACTGTCCTTTGACAGGCCACAATTGGATTACAGTACTTAAGATAACAAGTTTACAAGTTCATCTTATCAATTAGCAGTCTGGCTCCAGAGGTGATTAGACAATGGGATTGGTTATCACTAAACTTAGAGCTGAGGCCAGCAAACGTGCATTTAGGCAATAGTTTCTAAAAGCTAAAAAAAAAGTTAACTCTTTATGAAATGATACTTGTTACGGTTTTCTTGGAGCCCTTCTTAGGCACTGGCTTGCTGGTTCAGGCATTGCTGCTGGGAAATAAGCTCTTCACAACAAAATAACTAATGCTTCTGTAACAGTGCTCCCTTTCTGTGGAACACTCTGGCAGACACGGTCTGACCCCTTTTCGGGGCAGACTAAGGCTGTCCAGACCGCTGGTTATGCGGGGCTGAGGTCGGTTTGTCTGGACAACCCGTCGGCGTTGCCATTCTGTTTCCCAGGTCTGTAAGTAATGGTGAAATTGAAGGGTTGCAACGATAAGCTCCAACGTAATAGCCTGCCGTTATCTCCAGAGACCCGGTTCAGCCACACCAACGGGTTATGGTCGGTGACCAGAGTGAACTCCTGACCATATAAATAGGGAGTCAATTTCTTTAATGCCCACACCAAAGCCAAACACTCCTTTTCGACCGCTGCATAGCTGACTTTGCGGGGCAGGAGCTTCCGGCTGATGTAGGCAACTGGATGCTCCCCTCCATCTTCGCCTACTTGGCTGAGGACGGCTCCCAGCCCGAACATGGAAGCATCTGTATGGACGATAAAACGTTTGTTAAGGGCTGGGGTCGCCAAGACAGGAGCGTTAATTAGAGAATTTTTGAGAGCCTGGAAAGCCGTTTCACAGTGGGGAGACCACAGGACCTGTCGAGGTAAGTTCTTCTTGGTCAAGTCAGTCAGGGGTTTGGCAAGTGTGCTGTAGTCTGGTACGAACCGTCTATTGTACCCTGCCGTGCCCAGGAAGGCTAGGACCTGAGTCTTAGTGATGGGGGTGGGCCAATTGGCGACAGCTTCTATTTTGGCCGGCTCTGGTCGCTGCTTTCCACACCCCACCCGGTGACCTAGGTACTGTACCTCGGCCATCCCAAAGTGGCATTTTTCTGGCTTCAGAGTCAGGCCAGCAGCCCGGATCTGATCCAGAACCATTCCCACATGAGCTAAGTGGTCCTCCCAGGACTCACTGTGGATCGCTATGTCGTCCAGGTAGGCGCAAGCAAAACTCTGGAAGCCATCCAGGAGCCTATCCACCAAGCGCTGGAATGTAGCTGGGGCATTCTTCATCCCAAACGGCATTACCCTAAACTGATATAAGCCGAATGGGGTGACGAATGCCGACTTGGGGATAGCCTCCGGGGCCAGGGGAATCTGCCAGTAACCTTTGCAGAGGTCAATAGTGGTCAGGTAATTTCCCCTGGCTATACGATCGAGTAGCTCGTCTACCCTGGGCATAGGGTAAGCGTCCGTCACGGTATTTTCATTGAGCCTCCGATAGTCTACGCAGAACCGGGTGGTCCCATCTTTCTTGGGCACCAAGACAACTGGGGAGGCCCAGGGACTATCGGAGGGCTCAATTACCCTGAGCTGGAGCATCTCATCAATCTCCTTCTTCATTCCTGTCCTAACTGCTTCGGGGATTCGGTACGGAGCCTGGCGCAAGGGAGCTTGTCCCGGAGTATCTACCTGGTGGGTGGTTAAAGTAGTGTACCCTGGCTTCGGGGAGAAGGTGAGGTGTTTGGACTGGAGGAGTTGGTTGAGCTGCTCCCTTTCAGTGGGGCTAAGTCGGTCCCCTATCTGAACCTGCGCCACTATACCTGTGGGGAGACTCTTTTCTAATAGGTCTGGAATGGGTAAACTGTCGGGGTCTTCCTGAGGGGAACAACATATGGCCGTCACGTTCTCTGGTCGCTCAAAATATTCCTTGAGCATGTTTACATGGAATGTCTTTCTAAGATTGTTGTCATGGCAGCTAGCTATCACATAAGTGGTGTCTCCCCTTTTCTCTACGATCTGGTAGGGACCCTGCCAGGACGCCTGCAATTTGTCTGTCTTCACCGGCTTAAGTACTAACACCTTTTGTCCTATGGTGAAGATTTTCTTTCGGGCCCCCCGATCGTACCATACTTTCTGTCTTCTCTGGGCCAACTGGAGATTAGCCCGCACGGATTTGGCTAATTGCTCCATTCGGTCCCTGAGTTCCAGCACGTATGGCACAATGGGGACACCGTCAGCCTCCATCTCTCCCTCCCAGTGCTCCCGGATCAGGTTTAGGGGTCCCCGTACCTTTCTTCCGTAGAGCAACTCGAAGGGAGAGAACCCTGTCGTTTCCTGGGGCACCTCCCGATAAGCAAATAGGAGGTGCGGCAGGAAGCGTTCCCAGTCTCGGTATTCCTGAGTGAACGTCTTGAGCATTTGCTTGAGGGTCCCATTGAACCTCTCACACAGCCCGTTCGTCTGGGGGTGGTATGGGGAGCTCAGGAGGGACTTAATTTTGCAAACCTGCCAGAGTTGTTGGGTCAATTCAGCCGTAAATTGGGTGCCTCGGTCGGATAGGATTTCTTTTGGAAATCCTACCCGGGAGAACACCTGTACTAGTGCATTCGCTACCGTATCCGCTTGTATGTTGGATAGGGCGACAGCCTCTGGGTACCTGGTAGCGTAGTCCACTACGGTAAGAATGTATCGCTTACCGGAGGGACTAGGGGTAGCCAGTGGTCCCACTAGGTCAATAGCAACCCGGCTGAAGGGTTCCTCTACAATGGGCATATTTACTAGCTGGGCTTTAGGGTGATCGCCTCGCCTTCCTACTCGTTGACACACATCGCAGGTGTTACAGTAAGTTCTAACGTCAGCGTGCACCCCTGGCCAAAAGAACGTGTGAGTAATGCGGTGTAGGGTACGGGTTACGGCTAGGTGGCCTGCTAAGGGGATGTCGTGGCCTATTTTGAGGATTTCTTGACGGTATTTGTGGGGCACTACCAGCTGTCGCCTACGCTGTCCCCTTTTCTCTGTCCAGCGGTATAGTTTCCCTTTTTCCCATAAGAATGTTTCGTTATCTGCCCAGCCCCCTCCGGTCTCTGCTCGTTCCCGGTACTTTTGTAAGGTCGGGTCAGTCTTAGACTCTGCCTCGAAAGCATCTGGGGTGTCCCAGGGTATGGGGCCTAACCTGTCAGGCAAGGTCGGGGTAGGTCTTACCTGTGTCTCCCGCACTGGTGAGAGCTCTCGCTCCGTCCGGGCTTGGGCCCGTGTAGTCACTGGGTCCGCCTCGTTGTTGCATACTGGAGCATAGGCAGAAGTCATGGGGCCCAAATCGTTGCTTTACTTCGGCAGGTAAATTATCCATTAGGCCCACGTTCACAGCCCCCTTTCCCGCTCCCCAATCAAGATGCACTTTAGCTGTTGGAATTTTGTACACATCCCCCCCCGCCACTCTAACGGCCACAGTCTGTCCGGATCGCTTGTGCTCTGGCACCAAATGACTCTGTACCAGCGTGATAGTAGCCCCTGTGTCTCGCAATCCCTCGGTAGATCGCCCCTCGAGCCATACCCTCTGCCAATGGTGCTGGCGGTTATCTGAGGCAGCATATACAGGGTCTGCCTCGTGAAGCGGCCCCACATATCCCTCCATAGGGGCCTCTTGGTTAACACAGAGGGCCCGGGCCGGACGATAGGACCCAGAGGGGTAATTGTAATTCCTGGGTGTCTGGTGCGTATTAAGGGGGCAGCTAGCCATGAAATGCCCTGGTTGCTTGCATCGGTGGCAAGTCGGTCTGGGACGCTCAGAGCTGTTATTGGGTGGTCCTGAGTGTCGGACGGGCCCTGTGGGCACCGGGGCTCGGAATTCAGCACGAGGGGGTGCACGGTAAACCTCTCTGGGTTCGACCCGTGCTGGAGCTCGGTAGTTCATGGGTTCGTGAAGACGGGAGTCATAATGTTCATCGGCCAATTTGGCTGCTTCTTCTAAGGTAGAAGGCCGCCTGTCTCGCAGCCATTCCTTCCCTTGCTGTTCCATGCCATTATAAAAATGTTCTAAGAGAAACAATTGTAAAATTTCCTCCCCAGTCACCGCTTTACTTCCGCTAAGCCAGTGATTTGCCGCTCTCCGCATTCGGTGTGCCCATTCCATATGGGTATCGTTAGGCTTCTTTTCCGTGCCCAGAAACTGTCGGCGATACGTGTCCGGAGTTACAGCGTACCGTCGCAACAGTGTCTCCTTAACTAGCTCATACTGTGTCACTTCCTCAGCACCCAGAGTACGAAAGGCTTCCAGGGCTCGCCCGGATAGTTTCCCAGACAATATCGTGGGCCACTCTCTGTTGGGAATCTGGTGCAGGGCACATTGCCTTTCGAAGTCCGCCAAATATTCATCAATCCCTGTCTCGCTCTCTAGGAAGGGTCGAAATGCCGCATAGGGTACCTTGGGCCTCCCAGCATTTTCGACAGGGATGATTACCTGCGGGGCTTCAGCATTGCGGTGTGCGTTCGCTAGGTTGAGTTCGTGGGCTCGAGTCTCTCGTATATCCTCGTCCGCCTCCGCCATCAACTGCTGTACCAATTCCATGGAGGGGTTCGGCCCGTATAATGAGAGCCTTTCCCGAACAATCCTGGTTTTTTCGTCACTAATCGTGGTCGGTGTTTCCGCCATTGTGAAGCTCTGATCCAGTTCGGTCAATTCTGCGATCAGCTCTCTCCTCGTAAGCGCTCTCCATCCGTTCTGTACCTCTCCTAGGAAATCCAGGAAAATCCCGCCGCTGCCGCCAAATGTTACGGTTACCCTTAGTCTCGCTGAGAGATGGACCGCTTAGTAGCCTGGATCCCTATTGCTAAAGAGGGGAGAAGCTGCTTTCCATAGTATTCTATATGAGTCTCGCAAATATAGAATAATCTCCCTTAGCTGCAGTACAGCTAGGATACCCTTCTGCCCACAAAAACGAGTCAACGCTGCGATTGAGGGTCAAACAAGAACTCAGGACTGGGATGCCCAGCCTGCTTTTTATTAAGGTTACATGCACACAGGGCACTCCCAGGGGGAGAGGGGGGGGAAGCACAAAATCCCCCATCACACATTTAGATAGAGAGCACTGTCCTTTGACAGGCCACAATAGGATTACAGTACTTAAGATAACAAGTTCATCTTATCAATTAGCAGTCTGGCTCCAGAGGTGATTAGACAATGGGATTGGTTATCACTAAACTTAGAGCTGAGGCCAGCAAACGTGCATTTAGGCAATAGTTTCTAAAAGCTGAAAAAAAAAGTTAACTCTTTATGAAATGATACTTGTTACGGTTTTCTTGGAGCCCTTCTTAGGCACTGGCTTGCTGGTTCAGGCATTGCTGCTGGGAAATAAGCTCTTCACAACAAAATAACTAATGCTTCTGTAACAGATAGAATTAAGCGTTCAATCTCCAAGCAGTCAGACGTAGAGAAACTAAATTTGGATGCTTGAACGGACCCTGTATTAGAAGATCCTGCCTCATTGGCAGTGTCCATGGTGGGACAGATGACATGTCCACTAGGTCTACATACCAAGTCCTGCGTGGCCACGCAGGTGCTATCAGAATCACTGAAGCCTTCTCCTGCTTGATTCTGGCGACCAGACGAGGGAGAAGGGGAAACGGTGGAAAAACATAAGCCAGATTGAAGGACCAAGGCGCTGCTAGAGCATCTATCAATAACACCTTGGGGTTCCGGGACCTGGACCCGTAGAGAGGAATTTTGGTGTTCTGACGGGATGCCATCAGAGCCAACTCTGGAGTGCCCCATAGCTGAGTCAGCTGGGCAAACACCTCCGGGTGGAGTTCCCACTCCCCCGGGTGAAAAGTCTGACGACTTAGGAAATACGCCTCCCAGTTGTCTACTCCTGGGATGTGAAATGCTGAGAGCTGGCAGGAGTGATCCTCCGCCCACCTTATTATTTTGGTTACTTCCGTCATCGCTAGGGAACTCTTTGTTCCCCCCTGATGATTGACGTAAGCTACAGTCGTGATGTTGTCCGACTGAAATCTGATTAATTTGGCCGCAACTAGTTGAGGCCCTGCCTGAAGAGCGTTGAATATCGCCCTCAGTTCCAGAAAGTTTATCGGGAGAAGCTTTTCTTCCCGAGACCATAAGCCCTGAGCTTTCAGGGAGTCCCAGACCGCACCCCAGCCTAACAGACTGGCGTCGGTCGTTACAATGATCCACTCTGGTCTGCGGAAACATATTTCCTGAGACAACCACCAGAGAAGAGAATCTCTGGTCTCCTGGTCCAACTGAATTTGAGGAGACAAATCTGCATAATCCCCATTCCACTGTTTGAGCATGCATAGTTGCAGTGGTCTGAGGTGTATCCGAGCAAAAGGGACTATATGTCCATTGCCGCTACCATTAATCCGATTGTCTCCATGCACTGAGCCACAGATGGCCGGGGAATGGAATGAAGAACTCAGCAAGTAGTTAAGAGTTTTAATTTTCTGACCTCCGTCAGAAATATTTTCATTTCTACCGAGTCTATTAGAGTTCCTAGGAAGGGAAAACTTGTGAGAGGCGAAAGAGAACTCTTTTTGATGTTCACCTTCCACCCGTGAGACCTCAGAAAGGTCAATACCTTGGAGGAAAACCCTTGAATTCTAGAAGATATCCCTGGGATACAATATCTAACGCCCAAGGATCGTGTACATCTCTTGCCCAGGCCTGAGCGAAGAGAGAGAGTCTGCCCCCTACTAGATCCGGTCCCAGATCGGGGGCTACCCTTCATGCTGTCTTGGTGGCAGCTGCAGGCTTTTTGGCCTGTTTCCCCTTATTCCAGCCCTGGTAAGGTTTCCAGGTTGCCTTGGGCTGTGAAGCGTTACCCTCTCTAGTGCTTAGAGCTGGCAGAGAATGACTGGGGGGTGGAGCTAGAGGGGGAGCTATATGGACAGCTCTGCTGTGTGCTCTCTTTGCCACTTCCTGTAGGGTAGGAGAATATCCCACAAGTAAAGGATGAATCCGTGGACTGGATACACCTTGCAAGAGAAATAGTAATTTTTATCTCTTTTTTTTTTTCTTTTACAGACTTGACAAAATGAAGGGTTTGGATGTGGGAGATACCTATCTTAATGCCATATCAGCGCGGTCATTTGTACACTTTATTGCACAGGAAGAAAGAAAACATACACAAACAAAATATGGAGCTGCAAAGTTGCTTGCAGTCTTGTGTGTTCAGTTGATAGTGCAGTGGTGGAGGAAGAAATTATTTATGCCAGATTTGCAGTAGAAGGCAAGGTACACACAAGATTTGTGGCTTTGCAGTCAGTTGAAAAGGCTGATGCTGAAACAATTTCTCAGGCAGTAAATGCAGCAGTTACACAACACCTTGACCAGTCGTGGAAGGAGAAACTAGTTGCAATAGGCACTGATGGAGCAGCAGGGATGCTGGGGAAAAATGGAGGAGTTGTGCAACAATTTAAAGGACAGAGAAAGCATGTAGTTGCAACTCACTGCATGAGTCCCCGCTTGGAGCTCAGTGTCAGGGACACAGCAGCCAATAATGAGAGGCATGAGAAGTTAAAGGATCTTCTAGGGTTTTTATTTTATCACAAGTTGGCACTCAACCGTGCAAATCTTAAGAACAGCTATGCTTCTTTGAAAATGAAGACACTATTGCCTACAAGAGCAGATGGGACACGAGGAGTAGGCCACTTCTGGCATGCACTTGACCATTTTCTCAAAGGTTACAAAGCAATCAAACAACATCTTGATTAGGTGTGTAGACCTCTGCCCCCTCTCGCCAGCCTTCCCTTTCTCCCCATGTCTCTCAAGCCCCTTTTCTCTCCCTCCATTTCACCCTCCCCACTCCTGTTCCTCCCTCTCTGTCCCTTTCCCCCTAACTCCTTTTATCTCTCCCACCCTCTCTCTCTCAAAATTGAGAAAACAAAATATCCCAGAGAGAAAGAATAAAAAAAGGAGATAAGCAGGGCAATTATGTATACTTTGTTTATTTCTAGGTCCAATCTCCTGCTGCAAAAGGTGTGAGAGGGGAACAGCAAGCAAAGGCCAGATGCTTTTACAGAGCTGCTACAAGTCTGTCAATGGTCCAGTATGCTTGCTTCATGTATAATGTGCTTTTATAGCTATGCAACTTGTCCAACACTCTTCAGAACCAAAATGCAAGTGTTGCAGATGTCCACAACAGTTTCGAAGAGACAAAAACAAATATACTGATCGCTCTGAAAGAGAGGTATGTACTTTTTTTGTGTGTTTTATAAGAGGTTTTGATCTTATGTCCATAAATGGTCCAGGCCTGTACCTGGGTCACTTCTTCATTCTATTCAGTATGACAAAGGCACAGCTATGTTTGAAGGAGTTGAGTTGAAAGGAAAGAATGATGCCTTCAAGAGTAAAAAAAAAAAAAAAGGTTCTGGAAGCAATACAGTCCAGCTTTTAAGAAAGATTTCTTTAGGCAACATCGGTGACATCCTTCAAAACATGGTCTGCTAAAGAAAACTCAGAAGGTATTTCTACATTTAAAATTTAATTAGAGATTTTCTCAAAATGTAAAATACTATTAGGACATATTAAACAAAAACATTATTGGATTACATATTTTGTTTAATATGTCATAATTAGTATAGTTTTAGCAGAACAAAAAAAATATATACATCAAACGTGTTTGCAATGAATGTTTTCTTTCTTCCAGACTTTGATCAGAGTTCCAATGTCTTCATTGCCAGTCAGTTTCAACCAGTACTAGAGGCACAGGGTGATAATTGTAGGAAAATAGAATATGAATGGACAGTTCTTAAGACTAGTTTATATAACAAGAATGACTGGACGAAGCTGAAAACTGTCACCTGGCCTGAATTCAGGGATAAATGTGGCCATCTTCTGAGTTTGATGGACTTGATCCTAACTTTGCCAGTCCACACATCAAAATGTGAAAGAGGCTTTACCAAAATGAAGCTGATCAAAAGTGACTAGAGCTCCTCCATCATAACTTTAACTTTGTCAGATTTAATGATTGTAAACCTTCATTCTGCACCAGTAGATCAATTTGATCCAAGCAACACAGTAAGGCATTAGGCAACAGCGTGGCCACGAAAGAGAAATGTCCCATACAAAAGGTCTACAAATGAAACCTCAAATTTATTAATTGCTGAGGTTGCAGAGGCTCCAATCCCTTTTGATCATCTTGAAAATGATGAGGAGCAAGCAGAAGAGTTTGAGGTATCAAGACTTAATGACTCAGAGGGACAGCTGTTAACACTTTCAACAATGTTTCATGTGCAGAATAGATCAAGTACTTTCTGTATTGACTTCAATACAATGACTAAGGCTCAGTTACTAATTTTATTTTCAATATTTCCTTAAAATATATCAATACTAGTTCACTAAACTCTAATTTTGCACTATTCCATCGTTCAATGATTGTAGTATTGGACCAGTCAGGAATGTATATAAAAAAAAAAAGGTATGCTTACCTGATAAATTTATTTCTTCCAGATATAGTGAGTCCACAGATTCATCTAATTACTGTTGGGAATACCACTCCTGGCCAGCAGGAGGAGGCAAAGAGCCCCACAGTAAAACTTAAGTATCACTCCCTTACCCAAAACCCCATCATTCAACCATAAGGAAATGGAGAAAAAGGAGTAACACAAGTTGCGGAGATGTCTGAGATTTAGTCAAAACTGTCTTTAAAACCAAAGGGCGGGTGGACTCACCATATCTGGAAGAAATAAATTTATCAGGTAATCATAAATTTTGTTTTCTTCCTAAGATACGGTGAGCCTACGGGTTAATCTAATTACTGTTTGGAACCAATACCCAAGTTAGAGGACACAGATGAGTAGGGAGGGACAAGAGAAGCAGGCCTAAACAGAAGGCACCACCGCTTGAAGAACCATTTTCCCAAATGCAGCATCAGCTAAAATATAACATTTGGAAAAAGTATGCAAAGACCACCAAGTTGCAGTCTTGCAAATTTGTTCCATGGAAGCTTAATTTTTAAAGGCCCAAGAAGAGGCCTCTCTGGTGAAATGAGCCGTAATTCTCTCAGGATGTTGCTTACCAGCAGTCTCATAAGCGAGACGAATAATACGCCACCACAAGGAAACAGTAAAAGCAGTAGCTTTCTGACCTTTACATTTTCCAGAGAAACAGACAAAAAGAGCAGAAGATTAGCGAAAATCCTTAGTTACCTAAGCACGCACCACATCCAAATTGTGCAAGACGTTCTTTGTAAGAAGAAGGCTTAAGACAGAGATGGAACAACAATCTGCTGATTAATACTTAGAAACAACCTTAGGAAGAAAACCTAACTTCGTACGAAGAACCGCCTTATCAACATGAAAAATAAGATAAGGCGAATCATACTGCAAAGCTGAGAGCTCAGAGACTCTCAGAGCAGAAGAAATATCCAAAAGAAATAAAACCTTACAAGATTACATCTTAATATCTAAGGAATGTAGTGGTTCAAACGGAGACTGTTGAAGAACCCTAAGAACAAGATTAAGGCTCAAAAGGAGGAGCAACAGGCTTAAAAACAGACCTGATTCTGACCAATGCCTGACAAAAGGATTAGACGTCTGGCACATCCGCCAAACGCTTATGTAACAAAACAGATAAGGCATAAAATTGACCCTTCAGGGTACCAACTGATAAACCTCTCTCTAGAACTTCCTGAAGAAAAAATAAAAAAACAATCCTAGGAATCTTAACACTACTCCAAGAGAAACCCTTACGCCATATCTTATATTAAATCTTCCTAGTAACAGGCTTGCGAGCCTGAACCACGGTTTCCACGACCGACTCACAAAACCCATGCTTAGATAGAATCAAGTGTTCAATCTCCAAGAGAAACGAAATTTGGATGAAGGAAGAGACCATGAATCAGAAGATCCTCCCTTAGAGGAAGCCTCCAAGGTGGGAGAGATGACATATCCACCAGATACGCGTACCAGATCCTGCGAGGCCATGCAGGAGCTATTAGAAACACTGACGCTTTCTCCTGTTTTATACAAGCAATGACTCGTGGAAGCAGAGCAAACTGAGGAAACAGGTAAGCTAGCCTGAAATCCCAAGGAACCGCTAGAGCATCTATCAAAGCGGCCTGAGAATCTCTTGACCTTGTACTGTACCTTGGAAGCTTGGTGTTTTGACAAGACCATCAGATCTAACTCCAGCGTCCCCCCAACGGAGGTTTAAGCTGGAGAAAAACTTCCATATGAAGTTCCCACTCCCCTGGATGGAATGTTTGTCTGCTCAGGAAATCCGCTTCCCAGTTGTCCACTCCTGGAATGTGGATGGCAGGTAGAAAACAATTGTGAGCTTCCTCTTTCATGGCTAAGGAACTCAGAGTTCCTCCCTGGTGATTGATGCAAGTCACAGAGGTTATGTCGTCTGACAGGAATCTGACAAACTGAGCAAAAGACAGCTGAGGCCAAGCCATAAGAGCATTGCAAAATCGCTCTCAACTCTAAGATGTTGATGCGGAGAACAGACTCCTCCCGAGTCCAAAGTCCATGTGCCTTTAACGAGTCCTAGACTGCTCCCCAGCACAGAAGGTTGGCATCCGTTGTCACAATCACCCAGGAAGGTCTCCAGAAGCAAGTGCCCCGAGACAGATGCTCCTGAGAGATCCACCACAGAAGAGTCATCTACTGATCTAGATCTATCCTCTCAGACAGATCTGCATAATCCCTGTTCCATTGTCTGGGAATGACAAAGGGCTGATTGTCTGAAACGTTGCTGCTGTTTTTTGGACCCTGTATGCACAAATAAAGGTTACTGTTTGTACTTTGATTCTACTGGGTCTGGTTAACCCTCTTCCATCCGTGAGAACGAAGAAAAAAAACAGCGCCTGAACCAAGATGTTGTCCAGATAGGGAGCCACAGCAATTCCCGAAGACCGGATCACTGCCAAGAGAGCCCCCAGAACCTTTGAAATTATTCTGGGAGGGCCACAAACTGAAAATGTTTGCCTAGGAATGCAAATCTCAGAAATTTGTGATGGTCCCTGTGAATGGAAACGTGAAAGGTACGCATCCTTTAGATCTATGGTCGTCATGAATTGACCCTCTTGCAGTAAAGGAAGAATAGAATGAATAGTCTCCATCTTGAAGGATGGAACTCAGAAATTTGTTTAGACATTTCAGATCTAGAATGGGATGAAAAAGTTCCTTCCTTTGTGGGAACCACAAATAAGTTGGAATAAAATCCTAGACACTGTTCCAGTATTAGAACTGGAACGATTACTCCCAGAGGAGAGAGATCTTGTACACATTTCAAGAATGCCTCTTTATCTGGTCTGCAGATAATCTTGACAGGTGGAACCTGCCCCTGGGTGGAAAGGACTTTAATTCCAACTTGTAACCCTGGAATACTATGTCCACAGCCCAGGGATCTAGGACATCTTATCCAAGCCCGAGAAAACGGAGAAAGTCTGCCCCCACTTGATCCAGATCGGTGGCAAACCCGTCACGCTGATTTAGAGTCAGTCGCAGGCTTCTTAGACGGTTTTCCCTTTCTCCAAGACTGATTTGGCTTCTAGGAAGGCTTGGAATGGTCCTGCTTAGACGAAGAAGAGGCAGGCTTTCCTCTGAAGTTTCAAAAGGAATAAATATTATTACTTTGACGTCCCTTAGGCCTGGTCTTATCTTGAGGCAGAAAAGACCCTTTTCCACCTGTAATCAGAAATGATCTCAGCCAAACCGGGTCCAAACAAGGTCTTCCCTTGTAAGGAAGCGCTAAAAGCTTGACCTTAGAGGAAACATCTGCTGACCAAGACTACAGCCATAATGCCCTTCTGGCTAGGACTGCAAAACTAAAAGCCTTAGCTCCCAGTCTAAGCACCTGCAGAACAGCATCCGCTTTAACGGAATTGGCGAGCTTAAGAGCCTTAATCCTATCCTGAATCTCGTCTAAAGGAGTTTCTACCTGAAGGGAGTCAGACAATGCTTTGAACCAATAGGATGCTGCACTAGTCACCATGGCAATAAACAAACATATATATATAGATATATTGCTGCTATTATTTTGCTGTTGATATATATTTTTCCTGTTTTTATCTACATGATCATATATACAGTGTGTATATATATATATATATATATATATATATATATATATATATATATATATATATATATATCTCTTTTGAGATTTAATCTAAGTGTCAGCTGAAAAGCGCCTTTTTCATTTTTATTTATCCAATTCTCAACTTTATGCTTGTGAGGAGCTTATTGGAAAAGAGGCTAGACACCCCCTGCGCTCTCCCTACCCCCTAATTACCGTGGCAATACACACCACTGGTTGCCATTGGAGACCTAAATGTACATAAATCTTTTTCAAATAAGCCTCCATCTTTTTGTCCATTGGATCCTTGAAAGATCAACTATCCTCAATAGGAATAGTGGTTCTCTTAGCCAGAGTAGAAATAGCCCCTTCAACTTTGGGCACCGTAGACTAGGGATCTTTGATAGACCCCTCCACAGGAAACATCTTCTTAAAAGCAGGAGACCGAGTAAAAGCCAATCCTGGCTTCTCCCATTCTTGGGATATAATCTCTTTAGCATGGTCTGGCACAGGAAAAACTTCCATAGATGAACGAACATCAAAGAAACTATTAAGTTTACTAGATTTCTTAGGAATGATAGCGACAGGAGTCACGGTGTCCTCCAAAGTAGCTAAAACCTCCTGTAACAGTACTCAAAGGTGTTCAAGCTTAAATCTGAAGGATACCACTTCAGAGTCAGTAGGAGGAATAAACGGTCCGAATCTGAAATTTCACCCTCAGAGCGACTCATCCTCTCAGATCTATGAGAAACAGAATTTGGAACAGATGCCTTACTGTCTGAATTCTTAATTTTCCTCTTGCGCTTTCCCCAAATACTGGGAAATTTGACTAGAGCAGCAGATACCGCCGAGGATACCTGCGCAGCAATTTCAGCCTTTAAAAACACTCCACTGGGAGTTAGCAAGGAACTACAGGACACAGCATGTGACACCATTGAGGCTTGGGACGATATAGGAGATGGCCCTGGTAATACCTGAACAACATCCTCATGAGAGACATTCGGCTCAACATTGAAAAAAAAAAAATGTCTTTCCCTTGCAATGTCTGCTTGACACGAGGAACAAAATTGCATGGGAACTGCAATTTGTACATCTAAGCACAACAGACAGAAATTTAGCTGATCTGAATCCTGGTCCATGTCAGACATGTTTGAAAATTAAACAAACTAACTTGATTGTTTAATAATTAAAAACAGATTGTTCCCCTTCACCGAAGGAGACAGAAGAAAAATACTTTGATAAAAAAACGTGCTGCAATTTAATCTGAGCTCTACCGCTCCTAATACCTCTGCTCACTGAGGCGTCAACCTTACCATCACCACACAGCCAGAAGAACCTTCCCTTTCGTTGAACGGAACACAAAGGAAGGAACTCAATCACGTGATCGGAGGGTAGAGAGATGCAAATACCTCCCGCTACGCTCAGTGACAAGGAGAAGTCTAACCCGCAGCTAAGCTCCCACACGCCAGACTGTTAAATAATAAAAAAAAAAAAAAGTGTGAATACGAGCAGATATTGCCTCTGGTAACTCACACCTCCAAAAGCAGCACTCCCCATATGGGGAAAAAGTTAACAGACCATGTTTCCCTAGCAATCCAACACGCTAGAACACTCGTCCCTGATTCCCTCAGTGTCAGAGCCTAACAACATTAACCCTTTCTTGTAGTTACAAAGTGGAGATTAGTCTCTACACATGATCTACTGTGCCTGCAAACATGCATAATAAAGTTAGCAGGGTTTCAGTTAATTTTACCTTAAGTGCACAGATCTCCCACCTAGAAGAAAAGCACTTGCCTGCTGCTGTCAGGCATGTAGACAGTCCCTAGGTATGAGAGATCTCCCTACAGAGACCCAAGACAAAATGGAAATAACCAAATAATAAACTTTGGTATTCCAGACTAGGGCAGCAACTGTTGGCAAAACACAGCAAGCACTGCTTTGAAAGTTTCCAACTGCTTTAAAGCCACCACTGCTCGACTGCAAAGACTAACGTGGAATACGGCTATACCCCACAACTTGCTAGAAGCAAAATTCAATCTTCTTCAGACACCTAAACTTTACTTCCACCATGCACTAAAGGCAAAGCGAATGACTGGGGGTTGTGGGTAAGTGAGTGATACTTAAAGGGACACTGAACCCAAATTTTGTCTTTCGTTATTCAGATAGAGCATGCAATTTTAGGCAACTTTCTAATTTACTCCTAGTATCAATTTTTTTTCCTCTCTTTTGCCATCTTTATTTGAAAAAGAAAGTCCAGTACCCTGGACAGCACTTATTTATTGGTGGATGAATTTATCCACCAATTAGCAAGACCAACCCAGGTTCACCAAAAATCGGCCGGCATCTAAACTTACATTTTTGCTTTTTAAATAAAGATACCAAGAGAATGAACAACATTTGATAATAGGAGAAAATTAGAAAGTTGCTTAAAATTGCATGCTCTGATTTACAAAAGAAAACATTTTGGTTCAGTGTCCCTTTAACAGTTTTACTGTGGTGATCTTTGCCTCCTCCTGCTGGCCAGAAGTGGTATTCCCAACAGTAATTAGATAAACCTGTGGACTCACCAAATCTTAGGAAGAAAAAATACAAGTTTGTGAGATTATAACAAAGGTGTACTTTGTCCTTTTTAATGTACACACATGCAGATATGCACGGGCGAGTAAATTTTCTTGCGGGCTGGTAATTTTTTTTCCAGTTTCTCGTCTGGTGGGAGAGTTCATTTTTTTGTCTAGGTAAGCTCAGGAGCAACAAAGAACCTAGGTTCTAGCTGCCGATCGGTGGCTATATATGTACACACACCGATTGTCATTGGCTCACCCATGTGTTCATTTAGAAGCCAGTAGTGCGTTACTGCTCCTTAAAAAAAAAAAAAAAAAACACAAGATGGGGGAAAAAAAACAAAACAGAATTTATGTTTACCTGATAAATTTCTTTCTCCAACGGTGTGTCCGGTCCACGGCTTCATCCTTACTTGTGGGATATTCTCTTCCCCTACAGGAAATGGCAAAGAGAGCACCCAGCAAGAGCTGTCCATATGGCCCCTCCTCTGGCTCCGCCCCCCCAGTCATTCAACCGACGGTTAGGAGAAAAAGGAGAAACTATAGGGTGCCGTGGTGACTGTAGTGTATAAAGAAAGACATTTTTCAAACCTGATTAAAAACCAGGGCGGGCCGTGGACCGGACACACCGTTGGAGAAAGAAATTTATCAGGTAAACATAAATTCTGTTTTCTCCAACATTGGTGTGTCCGGTCCACGGCTTCATCCTTACTTGTGGGAACCAATACCAAAGCTTTAGGACACGGATGAAGGGAGGGAGCAAACCAGGTTACCTAAACGGAAGGCACCACGGCTTGCAAAACCTGTCTCCCAAAAATAGCCTCCGAAGAAGCATAAGTATCGAATTTGTAAAATTTGGCAAAAGTATGCAGAGAAGACCAAGTCGCTGCCTTACAGATCTGATCAACAGAAGCCTCGTTCTTGAAGGTCCATGTGGAAGCCACAGCTCTAGTAGAATGAGCTGTAATTCGTTCAGGAGGCTGCCGTCGGCCGTCTCATAAGCCAATCGGATGATGCTTTTCAGCCAAAAAGAAAGAGGTAGCAGTAGCTTTCTGATCTCTCCTCTTACCAGAATACACAACAAACAAGGATGATGTCTGTCTGAAATCCTTTAAAGTTCTATTTAGAAGCAACAAAGCACGGACCACATCTAGATTGTGTAACAAACGCTCCTTCTTTGAAACTGGATTCGGACACAGAGAAGGAACAACAATTTCCTGGTTAATATTCCTGTTAGAAACAACTTTTGGAAGAAAACCAGGCTTGGTACGTAAAACTACCTTATCTGAATGGAAAACCAGATAGGGAGAAGAACACTGCAAAGCAGATAATTCAGAAACTCTTCTAGCAGAAGAAATAGCAACCAAAAACAGAACTTTCCAA
Source organism: Bombina bombina (assembly GCF_027579735.1). Taxonomy (NCBI): domain Eukaryota; kingdom Metazoa; phylum Chordata; class Amphibia; order Anura; family Bombinatoridae; genus Bombina; species Bombina bombina. The sequence goes on along the minus strand of NC_069499.1, from coordinate 1,321,330,735 downwards.
GATAGTAACTTAATATCTATGGAATGCATGGGTTCAAAAGGAACCCCCTGAAGAACTGAAAGAACCAAGTTTAAACTCCATGGAGGAGTCATAGGTCTATAGACAGGCTTGATCCTGACTAACGCCTGTACAAACGCCTGTATATCTGGCACGGCTGCCAGACGTTTGTGCAACAAAACCGACAGAGCAGATATCTGTCCTTTTAGAGAACTAGCTGACAAACCTTTATCCAAGCCCTCTTGTAGAAAGGAAAGTATCCTTGGAATTTTAATTTTACTCCAAGAGTATCCCTTGGATCTGCACCAACATATATTTTTGCCATATCTTAGGGTAAATTTTCCTAGTCACATGCTTTCTGGCCTGAACCAGAGTATCTATAACCGAGTCAGAAAAACCACGCTTAGATAGAATCAAGCGTTCAATTTCCAAGCAGTCAGTTGGAGAGAGAGACTAGATTTGGATGTTCGAATGGACCTTGTACTAGAAGATCCTGTCTCAAAGGTAGCTTCCATGGTGGAGCCGATGACATTCACCAGGTCTGCATACCAAGTCCTGGGCTATTAGAGTCACCGAGGCCTGCTCCTGTTTGATCCTGGCTACAAGCCTGTGAAGGAGAGGGAACGGTGGAAACACATAAGCTAGGTTGAACGACCAAGGCGCCACTAATGCATCCACCAGTGTCGCCTTGGGATCCCTGGATCTGGACCCGTATCGAGGAACCTTGGCGTTCTGGCGAGACGCCATCAGATCCATATCTGGAATGCCCCATAGTTGAGTTAACTGGGCAAAAACCTCCGGGTGGAGTTCCCACTCCCCCGGATGAAAAGTCTGACGACTCAAATAATCCGCCTCCCAGTTGTCCACTCCTGGGATGTGAATTGCAGATAGGTGGCAGGAGTGATCCTCTGCCCATTTGATGATCTTGGATACCTCTCTCATCGCTAAGGAACTCTTTGTTCCCCCCTGATGATTGATGTACGCTACAGTCGTCATGTTGTCCGACTGGAACCTTATGAATTTGGCCTTTGCTAGGTGAGGCCACGCCAGGAGCGCATTGAATATCGCTCTCAGTTCTAAAATGTTTATCGGAAGAGACTCTTCTCGAGACCATAGACCTTGAGCTTTCAGAGAGTCCGAGACCGCACCCCAGCCTAAGACTGGCGTCGGTCGTGACAATGACCCACTCTGGTCTGCGGAAACTCATTCCCTGAGACAGGTGATCGTGAGACAACCACCAGCGGAGAGAATCCCTGGTTACCTGGTCTACTTGAATCTGGGGAGACAAGTCTGCATAGTCCCCATTCCACTGACTGAGCATGCACAGTTGTAATGGTCTTAATTCCTTTTGCTCGAATTCATCTATGTCCATTGCTGCAACCATTAATCCTACTACTTCCATGCACTGAGCTATGGAAGGCTGAAGAATAGAGTGAAGAACTTGACAAGAGTTTAGAAGCTTTAACTTTCTGACCTCTGTCAGGAAGATCTTCATTTCTACAGAATCTATTATTGTTCCCAAAAAGGAAACTCTTGTTGACGGGGACAGGGAACTCTTTTCTACGTTCATCTTCCACCCGTGAGATCTGAGAAAGGCTAGAACAATGTCTGTATGAGCCCTTGCTTTGGAAAGAGACGACGCTTGGATTAGAATGTCGTCTAGATAAGGTGCTACAGCAATGCCCCTCGGTCTTAGAACCGCTAGAAGGGACCCTAGCACCTTTGTGAAAATTCTGGGAGCAGTGGCTAAACCGAACGGAAGAGCCACGAACTGGTAATGTTTGTCCATAAAGGCGAACCTCAGGAACTGATGATCTTTGTGGATAGGAATATGCAGGTACGCATCCTTTAAGTCCACAGTAGTCATATATTGACCTTTCTGGATTGTTGGTAAAATTGTCCGAATGGTTTCCATTTTGAATGATGGAACTCTGAGGAATTTGTTTAGAATTTTTAGATCCAGAATTGGCCTGAAAGTTCCCTCTTTTTTGGGAACTACAAACAGGTTTGAGTAAAAACCCAGACCTTGTTCCACTGTTGGAACTGGGTTTATCACTCCCATTTTTAATAGGTCTCCTACGCAATGTAAGAATGCCTGTCTCTTTATCTGGTCTGAAGATAAGAGACATGTGGAACCTTCCCCTTGGAGGAAGTTCCTTGAACTCTAGAAGATACCCCTGAGAGACTATTTCTAGTGCCCAGGGATCCGGAACATCTCTTGCCCAAGCCTGAGCGAAGAGAGAAAGTCTGCCCCCTACTAGATCCGGTCCCGGATCGGGGGCTACCCCTTCATGCTGTCTTGGTAGCAGCAGCAGGCTTCTTGGCCTGTTTACCGTTGTTCCAGCCTTGCAATGGTTTCCATGCTGGTTTAGGCTGGGAAGAGTTGCCTTCTTGTCTGGAGGCCGCAGAGTTAGGATTCGGTCCGTTCCTGAAATTGCGAAAGGAACGAAAATTAGATTTGTTCTTAGCCTTGAAAGGCCTATCCTGTGGGAGGGCATGTCCCTTTCCACCAGTAATGTCTGAAATAATCTCTTTCAATTCCAGCCCGAAAAGGGTCTTACCCTTGAAAGGAATATTAAGCAATTTATTCTTGGACGACACATCCGCCGACCAGGATTTTAGCCAAAGCGCTCTGCGCGCCACTATTGCAAAACCTGAATTTTTCGCCGCTAACTTAGCCAATTGGAAAGCAACATCCAAAATAAAGGAATTAGCCAACTTTAGTGCGTGAATTCTGTCCATGACTTCATCATATGGAGTCTCTTTTTGGAGCGAATTTTCTAGTTCCTCGAACCAAAAATGCGCTGCCGTGGTGACAGGAATAATGCACGAGATTGGTTGAAGAAGGAAACCTTGCTGAACAAATATCTTTTTTAGCAATCCTTCCAATTTTTTATCCATAGGATCTTTAAAAGAGCAACTGTCCTCAATAGGAATAGTTGTGCGCTTAGCTAACGTTGACACTGCCCCCTCAACCTTAGGAACCGTTTGCCATGCGTCCCTTCTGGGGTCAACAATGGGGAACATTTTCTTGAATATAGGAGGTGGAACAAAAGGTATACCTGGCTTTTCCCACTCCTTAGTCACTATGTCCGCCACCCGCTTGGGTATCGGAAAAGCATCAGCGTGCACTGGGACCTCTAAGAATTTGTCCATCTTGCACAATTTCTCTGGAATTACCAAAGAATCACAGTCATCAAGAGTAGTTAGGACCTCCTTAAGCAGGGCGCGGAGATGTTCTAACTTAAATTTAAATGTTACGATATCAGTGTCTGCCTGCTGAGAAACTATTCCAGAATCAGAAATTTCCCCCTCAGACAGACCCTCCCTCACTGCCAATTCAGATTTATGTGAGGGTATAACTGATAAATTGTCCTCAGCGCCAACCTGCTCATCTTCTGTATTTAAAACTGAGCTATCACGCTTTCTAGGGTAGGATGGCAGTTTGGATAATAGATTTGCTATAGAATTATCCATTACTGCTGTTAATTGCTGCATAGTAACAAGCATTGGCGCGCTAGATGTACTAGGTATCGCCTGCGCGGGCAAAACTGGTGTTGACACAGAAGGAGAGGATGAGGAACTATCCCCACTACCTTCATTAGAAGAATCATCTTGGGCAATCTTATTCAATGTGGCAGTACTGTCCATACTTTGTTTGGACGCTATGACACAATTTGCGCATACATTAACAGGGGGAACCACCTTGGCTTTCATACACACAGAACATAAGCCATCTGAAGGTATAGACATGTTAGACAGAATTTGGCAGGCTAATAATGCAAGAAAAGCGTTACTGTCCCTTTAAATAATAAACAGGCACACTTTATTTCTGTTATTTTGAAAAACAATGAAGGCAATGTCCGATTTTTACAAAATTTTCACCCCAGAGTCCTAATGCCTTGAAAGTAATGCACAACAAGTTTCAAGACTTTAACCCTTAAAATGAGCAAACCGGAACTATTTGTTCAATTCAACAATTTTAGTACACTACAATCACTGCCCCAGCCTTGCTGCGGCTTTTTACCTTCCCTGAGAGTTATTCAGCACTGAGATAAACCTTCCTGAGTCTGTTTTTGTAGCCACAGGGCCCCTCACATGAAGCTGCATGCACTGCCATGGAAGTAAACTGCGCAATTGAGGCGCGAAAACGGGGCCTCCTTCCTCTGCATAACAGAGTGAAGGGGCCTTTCTGACTGAAATAGTAGTCTAACTAAATGCCAGGCGAATAAAAACGTTCCCAAAAGTGCTTTTAATTACACAAAACACTCTAAAAGCCATCTAAATATGAAATAAATCAATCTATTTAGCCCACAATAGTGTCAACCAGTATAGAGCCCATTAATAAGCCTTAATCTGTTATGAGTCTAAGAAAATGGCTTACTTACCCCTTAAGGGAAAACTGACAGTCTACTAGCATTAACATGTCTTGTTAGAAATATGACTGATCATACCTGAAGCAGATAAGCCTGCAACTGTTCCCCCCAACTGAAGTTCTCTGGTTTCAACAGTCCTGCGTGGGAACAGCAATAGATTTTAGTTACTACTGCTAAAATCATATTCCTCTTTAACAGAAATCTTCATTTTCTGTTGTAGAGTAAATAGTACAAACCGGCACTATTTTAAAATAAACTCTTGATAGAAGAATAAAAAACTACAACCAACACCACATACTCTTTACCATCCCCGTGGAGATGCTACTTGTTCAGAGAGGCAGAGAGAATGACTGGGGGGCGGAGCCAGAGGGGGGGCTATATGGACAGCTCTTGCTGGGTGCTCTCTTTGCCATTTCCTGAGCTAACTTCAAAACAGGTAAAATAGTTACTTGCCGTTAATCACATCAATATCCTCTGAAGTGGTGATATATGAGGACTTGTTTATACCTCTTGGAAGTCAGAGAGTGTGATAGATTGCCTAGCATTAGGCATGAGTATATGGAAAGCTGTATTAATGTTTGCTTATGAAGCGGAGACCGCAATATCAAATAAGCGTATATCGTGGATTACAAATACAACACCTGTGCTGTTGTTCCTTATATGAATTTACCATGTTTGCTTGACAATTATGCAACACATGCTTCTTGTTGAATAGAGTTATATCCTGAAGGTTAAAAACAAAGATAAAGTTTGATCAGGACTTAAATTGCCCAATTTCATTTATGGACATGTGCTATAGCTATGTATTTATTGTCTTATTTCTATGTGCTTTTGCAGCAAACTGATAGATGAGATATGTTGTCAATTGTCGTAAATAAATATATTATATATGCAATGGCTGTGGGTCAACTCTTTAATCCTCTCTCCTTTTGTCAAATGTGGGGAAATATTTATGATAGAGTTAGTCTTGTGCTGGAGAATAGTGGTCTTTCTTCTAGTAAATATATTATACCTTATGAAGCACCAACAAATTCTGCAGCGCTGTCCATGGGTACAATTAATTTAAATACAACAATGATGTAAAATTTGTAAGGAACCAGACAAAATTTGACCAACACATACAGGAGTTGAGGGCCCTATTTCGTGAGAACTTACAATCTAGAAGGAAAGAAGGAGGTGAGGACTGCAAGAGTGAGAAATATGTTAATACAGAGTTAGATGAGGGAATATTAGGGAAGTGGAAGTAATTTATTACCGAGTTGGATGGTAGGCTTCTCTGAAGAAAAAAAAAAAAAAAAAGTCTTCAGGGAGCATTTAAAAGGAGAAAGATTAGGGTAAAGCCTGACAGCACAAGGGAGTGTGTTCCAGAGGGTAGGTGCTGAACGACAGAAGTCCTGCAGTCTAGCATGGGAAGAGGCGATAGTCGAAGATGCAAGGAGCAGGTCACTGTTGGATCTTAGTTGGCAGGCTGGAGAATACTTGTTGATTAAAGAGGATAGGTAGTAGGGAGCAGTGTTTGAGAGCTTTGTATGTAAGGGTGAGAATTTTGAATTTAATTCTGCTGTGAATAGGGAGCCAATGAAGGGACTCGCAGAAAGGTGCAGCAGAGAGCGATGGGAAAGGTGAAGGTGGATTGGCCTGGCAGAGGCATTTAGGATGGATTGAAGGGGGGAGAGGCGGGAAAGAGTAAGGCCAGTAAGTAGGTTATTGCAGTAGTCAATACACTTGTTATTTCCTGACTTATTTGCTTTGTGGTGTTAGCGCTCAGAAAAGGGCAAATCTTGGAAATATTGTGTAGGTGGTTGCAGCAGGATGAAGAAAGTGATTGGATGCAGGATAGATTTAAGTCAAGTGTAAATCGGAGGCAGCGGACTTGGGGCGATGGGGAAATGATGATGCTGTCAACAGGGATAGAAAGTCAGAAGTCGGCAAAGAGCTAGAAGGGGGGGGGGAAGAAATTAAAAGGATTAAATCTTGGACATGTTAATCTTTAGGTGGTGAGAGGCTATCCAGGAAGAAATGCCAGATAAGCAGTCGCTGACTTGAGAAAAGACAGAGGAAGAGAGAGCAGGGGTGGAGAGGTAGATATGGGTTTCATCAGCATAGAGGTGATATTTGAAGTCATAAATGTTGATGAGTTTACCCAGTGAAGTATAAATGGAGAAGAGTAGAGGACCCAGAACAGATCCTTGAGGTACTCCAGACAGAGCATTGGAGAGGAGTCACCAGCAAATGACACAGAAAAAAAACCTGTGAGTAAGAAAATAGTGAATCCAGGAAATAGCAGTGTCACAAAGGCCAAAAGAGCTAAGGGTCTGTAGGAGGAGGGGGTGGTCAACTGTGTCGAAGGCAGCTGAGAGGTCAAGTAAGATAATTAGAGCAGTGGCCATTACTTTTAGCAGAAAGAAAACTGTTCGTAACCTGGGTAAGGGCAGTCTTAGTTGAGCGTTTGGGGCAGAACCTAGATTGTAGGGGTCAAGCAGTTTGTGGACAGGAAGTGGGTTAGGCGGTTGTAATCTAGTTTTGATGTTAGTGGAAGCAGTGAGGGTCAAAGGAGGTTATTATATTTATTTATTTATATAGTTGGTTGGTTTGCAATTAGTTGGTCTGTGCACAACACCAGCTGCTTCACTCCAATGAACTCCTGCATTTGGTATTGTGTTTTATGGTTATGTCCTTAGCCTAAAGGACGTCTACAGACATCTACTTTACACTTTTTCAGGACAGAATCGGTTTACAACTACCCCTGGCTTATGTGCAACCCAGATATAATAGTCATCATTTGGATTGTTTATATTAAATCTGGTTATTTGGAACTATGCTTTTCATGATATAGTGCCAAGCTTGTTGATTACACCTTGCCCCTAGTTTGATGGGAGTTATTTAAATTGATGTGCACTATTATCTGTTTGCACAATTATTAGCGTATTGCTTATTATATGTACTGTATAAATAAATGTGTAAGGCTTTGTCCTGTTATTGATATACAGTCCTTAGCGCTTTTGATTTTTATTGTTTTTTATATTTTTAATAAATTGTGATAATATGTACCAGATTCAACCTTTATAAGTAAATATTCGTTATTTTTAGAGCGGACTTGATATTTCCCCTAACCTTATAGCTGGTTATTTACCATTGCATATAGATATTCAAGATATTTTTATGTTAGAATGAAGTCAAGGGTTACTTTATTGAGAGGCCACTTGCCAAGGTAGAAAACGCATTGGTGAAGAGCTAACAAAGATAAATATCCCACTTTGGTGAAATTGGCAAAACCCTACTTATACACATCAACAGCCTTTTCTCTGCTGCAGGAAATATAGCTGCAAACAGAGAACCAGCCTTAGCCAGAAGCATGTGGACATGTTGAGATTTTTGCATTTCAATGCAAAGTTTCTGAAAGAGTGAATAACAGAATGTTATTAACAATGATAGTCTAACTCTTTCTAGTTCTACCTCTTTTCAAACAGTTTGTGGTTTTGTTTAATTATAAAACTGTGCTCTGCTGCTTAAAAATTGAACAGTTGTGTTAATGTAAAGTTTTAGTCTGAAGTTTATATTTGTAACACTCATTATGTGGATTTTATTTAATACATAGAAAACATAATTTATGCTTACCTGATAAATTTATTTCTCTTGTAGTGTAGTCAGTCCACGGGTCATCCATTACTTATGGGATTATATCTCTTCCCCAACAGGAAGTTGCAAGAGGATCACCCAAGCAGATCTGCTATATAGCTCCTCCCCTCACATGTCATATCCAGTCATTCGACCGAAACAAGACGAGAAAGGAGAAACCATAGGGTGCAGTGGTGACTGAAGTTTAATTAAAATTTAGAACTGCCTTAAAAGACAGGGCGGGCCGTGGACTGACTACACTACAAGAGAAATAAATTTATCAGGTAAGCATAAATTATGTTTTCTCTTGTTAAGTGTAGTCAGTCCACGGGTCATCCATTACTTATGGGATACCAATACCAAAGCTAAAGTACATGGATGAAGGGAGGGACAAGGCAGGAACTTTAAACGGAGGGAACCACTGCCTGAAGTACCTTTCTCCCAAAAATAGCCTCCGAAGAAGCAAAAGTGTCAAATTTGTAAAATTTTGAAAAAGTGTGAAGTGAAGACCAAGTTGCAGCCTTGCAAATCTGTTCAACAGAGGCCTCGTTTTTAAAGGCCCAGGTGGAAGCCACAGCTCTAGTAGAATGAGCTGTAATTCTTTCAGGAGGCTGCTGTCCAGCAGTCTCCTAGGCTAAACGTATTATGCTACAAAGCCAAAAGGAGAGAGAGGTAGCCGAAGCCTTTTGACCTCTCCTCTGTCCAGAGTAAACGACAAACAGGGAAGAAGTTTGACGAAAATCTTTAGTTGCCTGCAAATAGAACTTCAGGGCACGGACTACGTCCAGATTATGTAAAAGTCGTTCCTTCTTTGAAGAAGGGTTAGGACACAAAGATGGAACAACAATCTCTTGATTGATGTTCCTGTTAGAAACTACCTTAGGTAAGAACCCAGGTTTAGTACGCAGAACTACCTTGTCTGAATGAAAAATCAGATAAGGAGAATCACAATGTAAGGCAGATAACTCAGAGACTCTTCGAGCCGAGGAAATAGCCATCAAAAACAGAACTTTCCAAGATAACAGCTTGATATCAATGGAATGAAGGGGTTCAAATGGAACGCCTTGCAGAACGTTAAGAACTAAGTTTAAGCTCCACGGTGGAGCAACAGTTTTAAACACAGGCTTAATCCTAGCCAAAGCCTGACAAAAAGCCTGAACGTCTGGAACTTCTGCCAGACGCTTGTGTAAAAGGACAGAGCAGAAAACTGTCCCTTTAACGAACTAGCGGATAAGCCCTTTTCTAAACCCTCTTGTAGAAAAGACAATATCCTAGGAATCCTAACCTTACTCCATGAGTAACTCTTGGATTCGCACCAATATAAATATTTACGCCATATCTTATGGTAAATTCTTCTGGTAACAGGTTTCCTAGCCTGTATTAAGGTATCAATAACCGACTCCGAGAAGCCACGCTTTGATAGAATCAAGCGTTCAATCTCCATGCAGTCAGCCTCAGAGAAATTAGATTTGGATGGTTGAAAGGACCCTGAATTAGAAGGTCCTGCCTCAGAGGCAGAGACCATGGTGGACAGGACGACATGTCCACTAGGTCTGCATACCAGGTCCTGCGTGGCCACGCAGGCGCTATCAGAATCACTGATGCTCTCTCCTGTTTGATCTTGGCAATCAGTCGAGGAAGCATCGGAAATGGTGGAAACACATAAGCCATGTTGAAGACCCAAGGGGCTGTCAGAGCATCTATCAGCACCGCTCCCGGGTCCCTGGACCCGTAACAAGGAAGCTTGGCGTTCTGGCGAGACGCCATGAGATCCAGATCTGGTTTGCCCCAACGATGAATCAGTTGGGTGAAGACCTCCGGATGAAGTTCCCACTCCCCCGGATGAAAAGTCTGGCGACTTAGAAAATCCGCCTCCCAGTTCTCCACGCCTGGGATGTAGATTGCTGACAGGTGGCAAGAGTGAGACTCTGCCCAGCGAATTATCTTTGAGACTTCCAACATCGCTAGGGAACTCCTGGTTCCCCCTTGATGGTTGATGTATGCCACAGTCGTGATGTTGTCCGACTGAAATCTGATGAACCTCAGTGTTGCTAACTGAGGCCAAGCTAGAAGAGCATTGAATATTGCTCTTAACTCCAGAATATTTATTGGGAGGAGTGTCTCCTCCTGAGCCTTCAGGGAATTCCAGACTGCGCCCCAACCTAGAAGGCTGGCGTCTGTTGTTACAATCGTCCAATCTGGCCTGCGAAAGGTCATCCCCTTGGACAGATGGGGCCGAGAAAGCCACCATAGAAGAGATTCTCTGGTCTCTTGATCCAGATTTAGCCGAGGGGACAAATCTGAGTAATCCCCATTCAACTGACTTAGCATGCACAATTGCAGCGGTCTGAGATGCAGGCGCGCAAATGGTACTATGTCCATTGCCGCTACCATTAAGCCGATTACTTCCATGCACTGAGCTACTGACGGATGTGGAATGGAATGAAGGGCACGGCAAGCATTTAGAAGTTTTGATAACCTGGCCTCCGTCAGGTAAATTCTCATCTGTACAGAATCTATAAGAGTCCCTAGGAAGGGAACCCTTGTAAGTGGTAATAGAGAACTCTTTTCCACGTTCACCTTCCACCCATGCGACCTCAGAAATGCCAGAACTATCTCTGTATGAGACTTGGCAGTTTGAAAACTTGACGCTTGTATCAGAATGTCGTCTAGGTACGGAGCCACCGCTATGCCTCGCGGTCTTAGTACCGCCAGAAGTGAGCCCAGAACCTTTGTTAAGATTCTTGGAGCCGTAGCTAACCCGAAGGGAAGAGCTACAAACTGGTAATGCCTGTCTAGGAAGGCAAATCTTAGGTACCGATAATGATCCTTGTGAATCGGTATGTGAAAGTAGGCATCCTTTAAGTCCACTGTGGTCATGTACTGACCCTCTTGGATCATGGGTAGGATGGTTCGAATAGTTTCCATTTTGAATGATGGAACTCTTAGGAATTTCTTTAGGATCTTTAAGTCCAAGATTGGTCTGAAGGTTCCCTCTTTTTTGGGAACCACAAATAGATTTGAATAGAATCCTTGCCCGTGTTCCGTCCGCGGAACTGGGTGGATCACCCCCATTAGTAAGAGGTCTTGTACACACGTAGAAACGCCTCTTTCTTTATTTGGTTTGCTGATAACCTTGAAAGATGAAATCTCCCTTGTGGAGGAGAAGCTTTGAAGTCCAGAAGATATCCCTGAGATATGATCTCCAACGCCCAGGGATCCTGGACATCTCTTGCCCAAGCCTGGGCAAAGAGAGAAAGTCTGCCCCCCACTAGATCCGTTTCCGGATAGGGGGCCCTCTCTTCATGCTGTCTTAGGGGCAGCAGCAGGTTTTCTGGCCTGCTTGCCCTTGTTCCAGGACTGGTTAGTTTTCCAGCCCTGTCTGTAACGAGCAACAGCTCCTTCCTGCTTTGGAGCGGAGGAAGTTGATGCTGCTCCTGCCTTGAGGTTACGAAAGGCACGAAAATTAGACTGTTTGGCCTTTAATTTGGCCCTGTCCTGAGGCAGAGCATGGCCCTTACTTCCCGTAATGTCAGCGATAATTTCTTTCAAGCCGGGCCCGAATAAGGTCTGCCCTTTGAAAGGAATATTAAGCAATTTAGATGTCACGTCAGCTGACCAGGATTTAAGCCATAGCGCTCTGCGCGCTTGGATGGCGAATCCGGAGTTCTTAGCCGCTCTGCGCGCTTGGATGGCGAATCCGGAGTTCTTAGCCGTAAGTTTGGTTAAATGTACGACGGCATCAGAAACAAATGCGTTAGCTAGCTTAAGTGCTTTAAGCTTGTTCATAATTTCATCCAATGGAGCTGTGCGAATGGCCTCTTCCAGAGACTCAAACCAGAATGCCGCCGCAGCAGTGACAGGCGCAATGCATGCAAGGGGCTGTAAAATAAAACCTTGTTGAACAAACATTTTCTTAAGGTAACCTTCAAATTTTTTATCCATTGGATCTGAAAAGGCACAACTATCCTCCAACGGGATAGTGGTACGCTTAGCCAAAGTAGAAACTGCTCCCTCCACCTTAGGGACCGTCTGCCATAAGTCCTGTGTGGTGGCGTCTATTGGAAACATTTTCCTAAATATAGGAGGGGGGAAAAGGGCACACCGGGTCTATCCCACTCCTTGCTAATAATTTCTGTAAGCCTCTTAGGTATAGGAAAAACGTCAGTACACACCGGTACCGCATAGTATCTATCCAGCCTACATAATTTCTCTGGAATTGCAACCGTGTTACAATCATTCAGAGCCGCTAATACCTCCCCTAGCAATACGCGGAGGTTCTCAAGCTTAAATTTAAAATCTCTGAATCCAGTCTCCCTGGATCAGATCCGTCACTCCGTCCTCATGTTCTGCAAAATGTGACGCAGTATCGGACATGGCTCTCCCATCATCAGCGCGCTCTGTCCTTAACCCAGAGCAATCGCGCTTGCCTCTTAATTCTGGCAATTTAGATAATACTTCTGTCATAACAGTAGCCATGTCTTGCAAAGTGATTTGTATGGGCCTCTCTGATGTACTTGGCGCCACAATATCACGCACCTCCTGAGCGGGAGGCGAAGGTACTGACACGTGAGGAGAGTTAGTCGGCATAACTTCCCCCTCGTTGTCTGGTGATAATTTCTTTACATGTAAAGATTGACTTTTATTTAAAGTGACATCAATGCATTTAGTACACAAATTTCTATGGGTCTCACTCTCCACATAGGCCTTCAAACATAGTGAACAAAGAGATTCATCTGTTTCAGACATGTTTAAACAGACTAGCAATGAGACTAGCAAGCTTGGAAAATACTTTCAACTAAATTTACAAGCAATATAAAAAACGCTACTGTGCCTTTAAGAAGCACAAAAAGCTGTCACAGTTGAAATAACAATGAACCAAATTAGTTATAGCAACCAAAATTTCACAGTAAATGTATTAAGTTAGCAAAGGATTGCACCCACCAGCAAATGGATGATTAACCCCTTAATACCCAAAAACGGATAACAATTTAATAATTAACGTTTTTATCAGTCAAACACACTGTCACAGGTCTGCTGTGACAGATTACCTCCCTCAAAATGAATTTTGAAGACCCCTGAGCTCTCTAGAGACGTCCTGGATCATGAAGTAGGAAGATTGTGACTGAAATTTTACTGCGCAAAAAAGCGCTAAAATAGGCCCCTCCCACTCATATTACAACAGTGGGGAAGCTCAGTTAACTGTTTCTATGCAGAAACAAAAAAGTTAGCCATGTGGTAAAAATCATGCCCCAATAAGTTTTATCACCAAGTACCTCACAAAAAACTATTGACATGCCAGTAAACGTTTTGAACATACATTTTAAAAGTTATGAAGTGTTATTAATAAGCCTGCTACCAGTCGCTGTTACTGCAGTTAAGGCTCGTACATTACTTCAGTATTAACAGTATTTTCTGAGTCAAATTCCATTCCCTAGAAAAATACTTCAGTGTATACACACTCATCAGCCTAATACCAGTCGCTACCACTGCATTTAAGGCTGAACTTACATTACATTGGTATCAGCAGTATTTTCTCAGTCAATTCCATTGCTTAGAAAAATAATTTACTGCACATACCTCGTTTGCAGGGGGGCCCTGCATGCTATTCCCCTTTTCTGAAGTTGCCTCACTCCTCAGAATGTGCGAGAACAGCCAGTGGATCTTAGTTACGTCTGCCAAGATCATAGAAAACACAGGCAGATTCTTCTTCTTCTAATGCTGCCTGAGAAACAAACAGCACACTCCGGTGCCATTTAAAATAACAAACTTTTGATTGAAGAAATAAACTAAGTTTAAAAACACCACAGACCTCTCACAACGACCTATCTTTAGTTAGGTTGCAAGAGAATGACTGGGTATGACATGTGAGGGGAGGAGCTATATGGCAGATCTGCCTGGGTGATCCTCTTGCAACTTCCTGTTGGGGAAGAGATATAATCCCATAAGTAATGGATGACCCGTGGACTGACTACACTTAACAAGAGAAAACTATTATTGAATCTCTTTTTATCCGATTAGTCCATTAATCGAAAAAATAATCGGCCGATTAATCGATTATGAAAATAGTCGTTAGTTGCAGTATATATATATATATATACATATACATATACATATACATATATATATATATATATATATATATATATATATATACACAAACTTCTGTCTCAGTGGCTGGGTGGAAGATGCAGAGGGAGTAACTGGGCCTGTTGGAAGATTGCAGGTTGGGATGTTGCTTCGGATAGTACGCGTTTTGTTAAAAAAAAAAAAAAAAAAAAAAGTCTAAAGCCTGCCAGGTCTTGAACACTAAAGACAGACCGGGGGAGGGGGGGGGAGAAGAGACAGGTGGGTAGATGAGTTAAAATAGTGGAAAAAAGTTATTTAGGATTCGAGGAAAGAGTAGATGAGAGAAGAGAAGTAGGTTTGCTTGACTAAGTGAAGGGCAGAAGTGTATGAACGAAGAATAAACTTAGTGGATAAAATCAGGTTCAAATTAGGAAAGTTGTTAAATTCTTTATTCTACCCAAGTCAAATATTTTGTTTAGGGTTTTTATGTCCCTTTAATATAGGCATGAAAGTGGAAACTAAAATGCATCCACCATTAGTGCTGTCCAGGGATCTGAATAAAAAATTGTCTGGCTCATTAGCTTAGATGCCTTTTTCAAATAAAGATAGCAAGAGAATGAAGAAAAATAGGAGTAAATTAGAAAGTTACTTAAAATTGCATGCTCTATCTAAATTATGAAAAGAAAAAATAAAATTGGGTTTGGTGTCCCTTTAAGGACTTAACGGTCCTTTTAAGTCAGTTTATTTTGGCTTGAGTAAAGATATGAATGAATGTTTTTAGTATATGTTGTACCTAAGAAATTATTTTCCTGCAAATTTGTTATATTAACAGCTATAGGCTTCACAAACTAAGTGTTTGATAACCGGTGTCAAATCTTGTTAAACAAAATGGTTAGAGAGGAAATGTTAACACAATGTTGAGCAAGGCCAAGTTTTGTAACCAACTCATTTAATACATTCTACCTCCTTTGACAAACCACATTACATGATAAAACAGACAATTTAAAGAGTACAGATATTCAGTTAAAATGCAAATATAAAAATTACCAAGGAAAACAGTCTAAAGTGGAGATAAAATGCTCAATTGCTGGTCTTAAATCTACAAATGTATATAATCTGTATAAATACGTAGTCACTGACTTCCTATAAATTAATAGGTTATAAAATCAGAAGGGTATTACTGAAAACCCAATAAAAACAAATATTTCTTTCATGTAATTAACAAGAGTCCATGAGCTAGTGACGTATGGGATATACATTCCTACCAGGAGGGGCAAAGTTTCCCAAACCTTAAAATGCCTATAAATACACCCCTCACCACACCCACAAATCAGTTTTTACAAACTTTGCCTCCAAGGGAGGTGGTGAAGTAAGTTTGTGCTAGATTCTACGTTGATATGCGCTCCGCAGCAAGTTGGAGCCCGGTTTTCCTCTCAGCGTGCAGTGAATGTCAGAGGGATGTGAGGAGAGTATTGCCTATTGAATGCAGTGATCTCCTTCTACGGGGTCTATTTCATAAGGTTCTCTGTTATCGGTCGTAGAGATTCATCTCTTACCTCCCTTTTCAGATCGACGATATACTCTTATATTTACCATTTCCTCTACTGATTCTCGTTTCAGTACTGGTTTGGCTTTCTACAAACATGTAGATGAGTGTCCTGGGGTAAGTAAGTCTTATTTTCTGTGACACTCTAAGCTATGGTTGGGCACTTTATTTATAAAGTTCTAAATATATGTATTCAAACATTTATTTGCCTTGACTCAGAATGTTCAACTTTCCTTATTTCCAGACAGTCAGTTTCATATTTGGGATTATGCTTTAAATTATCAATCATTTTATTGCGTCATTTTTGGCGCGGATTTTTTTGGCGCAAAAATTCATTTCCGTTTCCGGCGTCATACGTGTCGCCGGAAGTTGCGTCATTTTTTGACGTTATTTTGCGCCAAAAATGTCGGCGTTCCGGATGTGGCGTCATTTTTGGCGCCAAAAAATATGGGCGTCGCTTTTGTCTCCACATTATTTCAGTCTCATTTTCATTTGCTTCTGGTTGCTAGAAGCATGATGTTTGGCATTTTTTTCCCATTCCTGAAACTGTCTTATAAGGAATTTGATTTATTTTGCTTTATATGTTGTTTTTTCTCTTACATATTGCAAGATGTCTCACGTTGCATCTGAGCCAGAAGATACTACAGGAAAACCACTGCCTGCTGGATCTACCAAAGCTAAGTGTATCTGCTGTAAACTTTTGGTAGCTATTTCTCCAGCTGTTGTTTGTATTAATTGTCATGACAAACTTGTTAAAGCAGATAATATTTCCTTTAGTGATGTACCATTGCCTGTTGCAGTTCCCTCAACATCTAAGGTGCAGAATGTTCCTGATAACATAAGAGATTTTGTTTCTGAATCCATAAAGAAGGCTTTGTCTGTTATTTCTCCTTCTAGTAAACGTAAAAAGTCTTTTAAATCTTCTCTCTCTACAGATGAATTTTTAAATGAACACCATCATTCTGATTCTTTGGACTCTTCTAGTTCAGAGGATTCTGTCTCAGAGATTGATGCTGATAAATCTTCATATTTATTTAAGATGGAATTTATTCGCTCTTTACTTAAAGAAGTACTAATTGCTTTAGAAATAGAGGATTCTAGTCCTCTTGATACTAATTCTATACGTTTGGATAAGGTTTTTAAAGCTCCTGCGGTTATTCCAGAAGTCTTTCCTGTTCCTAATGCTATTTCTGCAGTAATTGCTAAGGAATGGGATAAATTGGGTAATTCATTTACTCCTTCTAAACGTTTTAAGCAATTATATCCTGTTCCGCCTGACAGGTTAGAATTTTGGGACAAAATCCCTAAAGTTGATGGGGCTATTTCTACCCTTGCTAAACGTACTACCATTCCTACGTCAGATGGTACCTCGTTTAAGGATCCTTTAGATAGAAAAATTGAATCTTTTCTAAGAAAAGCTTATCTATGTTCAGGTAATCTTCTTAGACCTGCTATATCATTGGCTGATGTTGCTGCAGCTTCAACTTTTTGGTTGGAAACTCTAGCGCAACAAGTAACAAATCGTGATTCTCATGATATTATTATTCTTCTCCAGCATGCTAATAATTTCATCTGTGATGCCATTTTTGATATTATTAGAGTTGATGTTAGATTTATGTCTCTGGCTATCTTAGCCAGAAGAGCTTTATGGCTTAAGACTTGGAATGCTGATATGGCTTCTAAATCAACTCTACTTTCTATTTCTTTCCAGGGAAACAAATTATTTGGTTCTCAGTTGGATTCTATTATTTCAACTGTTACTGGTGGGAAAGGAACTTTTTTACCACAGGATAAAAAATCTAAAGGTAAAAACAGGGCTAACAATCGTTTTCGTTCCTTTCGTTTCAACAAAGAACAAAAGCCTGATCCTTCGTCCTCAGGAGCAGTTTCAGTTTGGAAACCATCTCCAGTCTGGAATAAATCCAAGCCTGCTAGAAAGGCAAAGCCTGCTTCTAAGTTCACATGAAGGTACGGCCCTCATTCCAGTTCAGCTGGTAGGGGGCAGGTTACGTTTTTTCAAAGAAATTTGGATCAAATCTGTTCACAATCTTTGGATTCAGAACATTGTTTCAGAAGGGTACAGAATTGGTTTCAAGATGAGACCTCCTGCAAAGAGATTTTTTCTTTCCCATGTCCCAGTAAATCCAGTGAAAGCTCAAGCATTTCTGAATTGTGTTTCAGATCTAGAGTTGGCTGGAGTAATTATGCCAGTTCCAGTTCCGGAACAGGGGATGGGGTTTTATTCAAATCTCTTCATTGTACCAAAGAAGGAGAATTCCTTCAGACCAGTTCTGGATCTAAAATTATTGAATCGTTATGTAAGGATACCAACGTTCAAGATGGTAACTGTAAGGACTATATTGCCTTTTGTTCAGCAAGGGAATTATATGTCCACAATAGATTTACAGGATGCATATCTGCATATTCCGATTCATCCAGATCATTATCAGTTCCTGAGATTCTCTTTTCTAGACAAGCATTACCAATTTGTGGCTCTACCGTTTGGCCTTGCTACAGCTCCAAGAATTTTCACAAAGATTCTCGGTGCCCTTCTGTCTGTAATCAGAGAACAGGGTATTGTGGTATTTCCTTATTTGGACGATATCTTGGTACTTGCTCCGTCTTTACATTTAGCAGAGTCTCATACGAATCGACTTGTGTTGTTTCTTCAAGATCATGGTTGGAGGATCAATTTACCAAAAAGTTCTTTGATTCCTCAAACAAGGGTAACCTTTCTGGGTTTCCAGATAGATTCAGTGTCCATGACTCTGTCTTTAACAGACAAGAGACGTCTAAAATTGATTACAGCTTGTCGAAACCTTCAGTCACAATCATTCCCTTCGGTAGCCTTATGCATGGAAATTCTAGGTCTTATGACTGCTGCATCGGACGCGATCCCCTTTGCTCGTTTTCACATGCGACCTCTTCAGCTCTGTATGCTGAACCAATGGTGCAGGGATTACACGAAGATATCTCAATTAATATCTTTAAAACCGATTGTTCGACACTCTCTAACGTGGTGGACAAATCACCATCGTTTAATTCAGGGGGCTTCTTTTGTTCTTCCGACCTGGACTGTAATTTCAACAGATGCAAGTCTCACAGGTTGGGGAGCTGTGTGGGGATCTCTGACGGCACAAGGAGTTTGGGAATCTCAGGAGGTGAGATTACCAATCAATATTTTGGAACTCCGTGCAATTTTCAGAGCTCTTCAGTTTTGGCCTCTTCTGAAGAGAGAATCGTTCATTTGTTTTCAGACAGACAATGTCACAACTGTGGCATACATCAATCATCAAGGAGGGACTCACAGTCCTCTGGCTATGAAAGAAGTATCTCGAATTTTGGTTTGGGCGGAATCCAGCTCCTGTCTAATCTCTGCGGTTCATATCCCAGGTGTAGACAATTGGGAAGCGGATTATCTCAGTCGCCAAACGTTGCATCCGGGCGAATGGTCTCTTCACCCAGAGGTATTTCTTCAGATTGTTCAATTGTGGGGGCTCCCAGAGATAGATCTGATGGCCTCTCATCTAAACAAGAAACTTCCCAGGTATCTGTCCAGATCCCGGGATCCTCAGGCGGAGGCAGTGGATGCATTATCACTTCCTTGGAAGTATCATCCTGCCTATATCTTTCCGCCTCTAGTTCTTCTTCCAAGAGTAATCTCCAAGATTCTGAGGGAATGCTCGTTTGTTCTGCTAATAGCTCCGGCATGGCCTCACAGGTTTTGGTATGCGGATCTTGTCCGGATGGCATCTTGCCAGCCATGGACTCTTCCGTTAAGACCAGACCTTCTGTCACAAGGTCCTTTTTTCCATCCGGATCTGAAATCCTTAAATTTAAAGGTATGGAGATTGAACGCTTGATTCTTGGTCATAGAGGTTTCTCTGACTCCGTGATTAATACTATGTTACAGGCTCGTAAATCTGTATCTCGAGAGATATATTAGAGTGTCTGGAAGACTTATATTTCATGGTGTCTTTCTCATCATTTTTCTTGGCATTCTTTTAGAATACCGAGAATTTTACAATTTCTTCAGGATGGTTTGGATAAGGGTTTGTCCGCAAGTTCTTTGAAAGGACAAATCTCTGCTCTTTCTGTTCTTTTTCACAGAAAGATTGCTATTCTTCCTGATATTCATTGTTTTGTACAAGCTTTGGTACGTATAAAACCTGTCATTAAGTCAATTTCTCCTCCTTGGAGTTTGAATTTGGTTCTGGGAGCTCTTCAAGCTCCTCCGTTTGAACCTATGCATTCATTGGACATTAAATTACTTTCTTGGAAAGTTTTGTTCCTTTTGGCCATCTCTTCTGCTAGAAGAGTTTCTGAATTATCTGCTCTTTCGTGTGAGTCTCCTTTTCTGATTTTTCATCAGGATAAGGCGGTGTTGCGAACTTCTTTTGAATTTTTACCTAAAGTTGTGAATTCCAACAACATTAGTAGAGAAATTGTGGTTCCTTCATTATGTTCTAATCCTAAGAATTCTAAGGAGAAATCATTGCATTCTTTGGATGTTGTTAGAGCTTTGAAATATTATGTTGAAGCTACGAAATCTTTCCGTAAGACTTCTAGTCTATTTGTTATCTTTTCCGGTTCTAGGAAAGGCCAGAAAGCTTCTGCCATTTCTTTGGCATCTTGGTTGAAATCTTTAATTCATCTTGCCTATGTTGAGTCGGGTAAAACTCCGCCTCAAAGAATTACAGCTCATTCTACTAGGTCAGTATCTACTTCCTGGGCGTTTAGGAATGAAGCTTCGGTTGACCAGATCTGCAAAGCAGCAACTTGGTCCTCTTTGCATACTTTTACTAAATTCTACCATTTTGATGTATTTTCTTCTTCTGAAGCAGTTTTTGGTAGAAAAGTTCTTCAGGCAGCGGTTTCAGTTTGAATCTTCTGCTTATGTTTTTTGTTAAACTTTATTTTGGGTGTGGATTATTTTCAGCAGGAATTGGCTGTCTTTATTTTATCCCTCCCTCTCTAGTGACTCTTGTGTGGAAAGATCCACATCTTGGGTAGTCATTATCCCATACGTCACTAGCTCATGGACTCTTGTTAATTACATGAAAGAAAACATAATTTATGTAAGAACTTACCTGATAAATTCATTTCTTTCATATTAACAAGAGTCCATGAGGCCCACCCTTTTTTGTGGTGGTTATGATTTTTTTGTATAAAGCACAATTATTCCAATTCCTTATTTTATATGCTTCGCACTTTTTCTTATCACCCCACTTCTTGGCTATTCGTTAAACTGATTTGTGGGTGTGGTGAGGGGTGTATTTATAGGCATTTTAAGGTTTGGGAAACTTTGCCCCTCCTGGTAGGAATGTATATCCCATACGTCACTAGCTCATGGACTCTTGTTAATATGAAAGAAATGAATTTATCAGGTAAGTTCTTACATAAATTATGTTATTTATAATTAGCAACTAATCTGATCAACTTTCATCTCAGAGCCAAGTTAAGGATGGTTTACGATAAATAAAATGATCTATACAAACACTGACATTGTATTATATGTTTTTTTTTAAGTTAAGAATACCTTCTAATTCCTCCATTGCAAATTGTAAACGTATTAAGTGCCATGAGTCAATAGCATATAATCAAGTTTGAGTTATTTAGTTCTAAGGAAGATAAACTTAGAAGTTTGCTTTCAGATTTAATTGTTACCCAAGTAGATAGATCTAAAGAAAGTTCAGTGAAAAATATGGATTTTCATTCCTTTTGTATATTGAAAAAAAACCTTGATTTGTAACATGCATTAAAGTCATGTTACATACAAACACATTAACTTACATCATGTCAGTGTTCATTGAAAGTTATTAGTATGCGCTACAGGACAAGGAACTCCAAATGTACATCCCCCCCCCCCCCGGAAACTGGTTATTTACAAACATTAACTGGATGTGTAATTGTATGTTTCTTTAGCTGCGGAACCTTGCGGCATTTTGCTCTTTTCGGAATTTCTTCATGTGAAAGAGCAACAGAACTACAATGTGGATCTACAAAGAGTGTGTTGCACCATCCCAAATTTTTTTTTTTTTTTTTTAAATCTGGCTCCGGGGGAAAAAAAAAAAAAAAAAGCCAAATGTCTCAAGCAGCCGCCTTCGGTAGCTAACAAAACTGAAATGCACATCCCTATGAGTTCTTTTTAGGAACTCCATTAGTAATAGACCAACATAATTAACAGAGCCAGATTTTCCAATCCGATCAATTCCATAATTCAAAATTCTTGTTTGGGTACTTTACTAGCTATGGGACCAAAAACACAGGAAAAAAAAAATGCTTAGAAACATTTACGGTTTGTGTTTTGTCCCCCCCCCGCCACCCCCCGGATAATTGTATAACCGTGTCTGAGCATTTTTTTTTTGTACACCAATTCAGTTACATAATTGACCAATATGTACATAGTGAACTTGCAAGATCCATACATTTCATTATTTAAAAAAAAAAAAAAAAAAAAAAAAAAAAAAAAAGTTTAAAGTCCGTTTAAGAATAAAGCTTACTAAAAACCCTGAGCTCTTATCACCTGCAGGGTGCAAGTCATAAAATATTAATTTTCCTTTGCTGCTTTAGCTGCATTCTCTAATATTTTCCTCTTCCATTCTTGATACTCTTGTTCGTTGACAGATGATGTACAAGGCTTCTTTTGTGGTACTTCCTCCCCCTCCTCAACTTCTGCAAAGAGACCAGGATTATAAAAAGATATAGAAGTTTAATTAAAACTATATTGCTGCTTACCAGAGGAAAGAGTCAGGCTAAGAAGCATGTTGCAGTTAGAGATGCTCAAATAAATTAACATTGTGCTCACTCCTGTGATCTGTATGGCACACATGAACTAGCATTGTTGATAAAAGTAAAAAGGAAAGTTGTTTAAAATTGCATGCCCTATCTGAATCATTAAGTTTAATTTTGACTAGACTGTCTCTTTAAATAATTTTATACCTACTTATTTTCTGCATAAGTTTCCAAAATGCTGCAAATCAAAATACTATACAAAACTGATTTCTTATAGGAGTGATTTAATCCAATTGACATTGATGAGTCAGCTTGGGCAGGGATAGAAGCATAGTATCAAACAAAAAGCACACACAAAAAAATAAGCCATAACCCCCATAATAGGAAATGCTTTGAGACGTGTAATCTTTAAAGGGACACTAAACCCAATTTTTTTCCCTTCATGATTCAGATAGAGCATGCGATTTTAAGCAACTTTCTAATTTACTCCTATTAATTTTTCTTCGTTCTCTTGCTTTCTTTATTTGAAAAAGGCATTTAAGCTAAATAGCCAGCCAATTTTTGGCTCAGTACAATGGACAGCACTTGTTTATTGGTGATCTCCAATCAGCAAGGACAACCCAGGTTGTGAACCAAGTATATTGGATACTTGCATATTTTATTTTAACTCTTTAGCCCAGCGCGCCACTCCTAACTTTTCTCGTTTATCTAATAATTTCTAACTGTGTTTGAGGGATCACAGTATACATTGGAGTTGGCCTCGAGTTATTTGAGGTATTAGTCCAGACCCATCTACTGTTTTTTATCTAGGTTGTGAACCAAAAATGTTCCGGCTTCTAAACTTACATTCTTGCTTTTCAAATAAAGATAGCAAAAGAATGAAGAAAAAATAGGAGTAAATTAGAAAGTTGCTTTAAATTGCATGCTCTATCTGAATCATGGAAAAAAAAAATTGGTTTCAGTATCCCTTTAAGACAATCACCAAGCAGCTGGATACAGGATCACTCATTTAAAGTAGGATTGTTGCATTCAAATAAGGGTTCTTCAGCTTTTCAATGTATTTGAGAAAGGGCAACATAGCTCAGACAAATGGGCATGTGACCATCTTATTTGAAAAAAGTATGTTCTAGGAGGAGAAGAAATCCCTCCTCATTTCAAAGGACAAAGAGAAAGTGAGATGGCATTCCCCCCTAAGTGCTGCTGCAAGTTACGGATGTTTTTACATCAGTCGCTTGCACCTTACATGAGCATATGAAAGGCTTTTATATGAGTTTCATGTCTTTCAAGTGATCTGTGGGCTGAAACAAGGGACTCTGCTACTGCAGGGTCTTCTAAAGAAATATTAAGTCCATTTCTCAGCACGAGTGCACCTGGGATTGATGAATATGTACAGGTTATACAAAAGCTATATAAATAAGAAGATGCTGAAGCAACCACACTCCCACACTGGGACAAGCTAAAATGACCATTTTCCATTGTTCTAAGTATTGGATTCAAATAGAGATAAGGAAGATTGTGTGTAAATATACATAGATAAGCTAATGAGGTCTACTCTCCATGCAAGCTCAGTCCATTTAATTAGGCTGTGGTTCAGCAGAGAAAGCTATTGCCATACAGAAAAATAAAACTTAAGGAACAATTTCCTATATAAATCTGCATTTGGTATAACAAGTTATTCTAAACAGGTTAAGGGAAAACAAAAATACAGTACACTTCCATTACCATTAAATTAGCTCATAGGCGTGAATAAAAATACCAATTCCATTACTTGTGGATATATAATAGAACCATATAACAATCTGCTCATGCACTATCTAAAAAGGTCAAAGGTCACAATTTGTTATTATAAATAACTGTAGGTACTTACATTTTCTAATTTCTTCACACCCATTAATAGCTTAGCCCTGCCTGGGGAGCAGTGCTCTGGCATGAGGAAAACCCCGATTAAAAGCAATACAGGAAGCAAACAATGTGAGGTAGTGTGGAGCTCATTTGCATATCCTTGCCCATAACTCCCAGCTCTAGTGGAAACACTGATGTTTCTATGAAAAAAGCGCTATACAGCTTTTACCTTAAAGGGCCATAATACCCAAATGTTTAAACATTTGGAAGTTATGTAGTATAGCTGTAAAAAGATGACTAGAAGATATCACCTGAACATCTCTATGTAAAAAAGAAAGATATTTTACCTCAAAAGTTTCTCAGTAGCCACATCCTATTGAAAAGGACTTCTAAGCAGCATATCAGTATGTCTGTCCCAGGACAGCGGAAGGAGCGAGCTTACGTGCACTCATCTTATTTCCCTATTCAGCTTAAGGAAGTTTACTATAAAACCTCGTGAGAGTTAAGTCAAATCTCATGAGATCACAGTAAAAGAGTTCATGACCTCAGCACTGTTGATGCCTATTGGCTGCTGTTCATTTCTTCATTTATTTTTTACCTGCAGCTGAGCAGCAGTCGAGTATAACTTTTTACACAGAACTTACTCTGCTGAGCTGAGGAGATTGTGAGGTAAAATATCTTCCTTTTTTACATAGAGATGCTCAGGTGATATTTTCCTGTCAGTTTTTTACAGTTATACTGCATCAGTTTCAAGTGATTTAGCATATGAGTATTATGTCCCTTTAAGGTGCAGAGAGATGTAAATGCCTTAAATGGCCAGTTTGGGGGAAAAGACTGAAGCTTTAACTAATTAAAGACAGTTTACGTTAACGTTTTCAACCCTTTAATTTGTTCCCAATAATCCAGTTTACCTTCTGGAGTAAACGTAAAAGTTTATATCGGCATTCATTTGAAATAGTCTATTTTGCCTGTGGTATCCATACCAGGGACGTGCAGTCATAGGAGGCAGGGGAGGCACTGCTTCCCCTGCCATATGGGGCCAAAGTGTAGTTAAATTTTAATTAAGAAAAAATTGTAAAAAAAAAAAAATCATTTTTTTCCACCCATGTAATGCTATGGAGAGGCATCATACAGGACTGCATCTCTTCATAGCAAAACATGGATACATTTCTTCAATAGCAGCAGCGCCACCCACTGGTGGTAACTTAAAACTACCTGAAGCAAAAATAATGACCAATAGGAGGCATCCCTCATGATGCCTCTTAGGGAGAGAGCCAATCAGAGAAGTAAAACTCTTCTTGGCATTATTAGTTATGCAGGGCTGGCCCTGTCTGATGTTCACTGACTTCCTGTTACTGTGATCCAGTCTGGGACCCTCCCACTAGCACAGGCTTCACTAGAAACAAGACAAGAGGGGAGAATAAGGACTGCAGGAAGAAGTGCACAGTAAGGGATAAGGTTCATAGCTTTCCTCATTCTGTTAAATCAGTGCTTTCCAAACTGTGTGTCGGGACACACTAGTGTGTCGGCAGCAGTGTGTAGGTGTGTCCCTGCTTCAGCACCAATTTCTTTTTAATTTTTTTTTTTTTGGTTTCTGACTTTCCGCCTGCCTGCTACGCATATCACATGGTTGACACGTGATTGATACCTAGGGGGATACAGATCATCTTAACCTATTGGCGCAGCTCAGTGGGAACTGAAACTATTCCCATTGGCAGCACATTGGCTCCTGACTGCACATGTAGTCTCCTTAATTGGCTCAT
Source organism: Bombina bombina (assembly GCF_027579735.1). Lineage (NCBI taxonomy): Eukaryota > Metazoa > Chordata > Amphibia > Anura > Bombinatoridae > Bombina > Bombina bombina. Next base: position 1,321,304,789 of record NC_069499.1, on the reverse strand, counting down.
GACTGCATGTGTAGTCTCCTTAATTGGCTCATGACTGCATGTGTAGTCAGTGAGTGGGACAGCAGTGTGTTTGCAGCGTGGGCAGTAGTCAATCGGACTCACCGAACTCTGAGGGCGGCAGCTTAAATGCTGAGCTGAAGTCAGTGGGTTTTTTGGCAACTAGCTCCCAGTAGTGCATTGCTTCTCCTGCTCTTGATATATGGATAGGAAGTGGAAGCTTAAAAATGCTTGATGATGAAATGTGAGTGTCTTTATCTAATATTCCACTAAATATTCAGAAATTGTGTTCATCCCATCAACCTCATACATCCCATTAAAATAGTAAGTAGCTATTTGTTTTATTAAACTTGTTTTTATTCTTGCAGATACTTACTGTTACTTGTAAATACATTACGTTATTATATCATTTATGTATGTGTCCGTATCTCTTAACACAAGTTAGTTTAACCTCCTTTTTGCTAGTACAACTGAATTAATGTGTCGCGAAATGATGTAGGTCTAAAAAGTGTGTCACCAACATAACAAGTTTGGAAAGCTCTGTGTTAAATGATAGTGTTAATATTAATGCTTTTATTGTGCTCTGTAAGCTTTCTACCTATTAACCCCTTAGTGACCAGAGCACTTTTCCATTTTCTGTCCGTTTGGGACCAAGGCTATTTTTACATTTCTGCGGTGTTTGTGTTTAGCTGAAATTTTCCTCTTACTCATTTACTGTACCCAAACATATTATATACCGTTTTTCTCGCCATTAAATGGACTTTCTAAAAATACCATTATTTTCATCATATCTTATTTACTATAAAAAAAATTATAAAATATGAGGAAAAATGGAAAAAAAAACACACTTTTTCTAACTTTGAACCCCAAAATCTGTTACATATCTACAACCACCAAAAAACACCCATGCTAAATTGTTTCTAAATTTTGTCCTGAGTTTAGAAATACCCAATGTTTACATCTTCTTTGCTTTTTTTGTAACTTATAGGGCCATAAATACAAGTAGCACTTTGCTATTTTCAAACCATTTTTTTTCAAAATTAACGCTAGTTACATTAGAACACTAATATCTTTCAGGAATCCCTGAATATCCATTGACATGTATATATTTTTTTTTAGAAGACATCCCAAATTATTGATCTAGGCCCATTTTGGTATATTTCATGCCACCATTTCACCGCCAAATGCGATCAAATACAAAAAATTGTTCACTTTTTCACAAATTTTTTCACAAACTTTCAGTTTCTCACTGAAATTATTTACAAACTGCTTGTGCAATTATGGCATAAATGGTTGTAAATTCTTCTCTGGGATCCCCTTTGTTCAGAAATAGCAGACATATATGGCTTTGGCATTGCTTTTTGGTAATTAGAAGGCCGCTAAATGCCACTGTGCACCACACATGTATTATGCCCAGCAGTGAAGGGGTTAATTAGGGAGCATGTAAGGAGCTTTTTGGGGTAATTTTAGCTTTAGTGTAGTGTAGTAGACAACCCCAAGTATTGATCTAGGCCCATTTTGGTATATTTCATGCCACCATTTCACCGCCAAATGCGATCAAATTAAAAAAAAAAACGTAAAATTTTTCACAATTTTAGGTTTCTCACTGAAATAATTTACAAACAGCTTGTGCAATTATGGCACAAATGGTTGTAAATGCTTCTCTGGGATCCCCTTTGTTCAGAAATAGCAGACATATGACTTTGGAGTTGCTTTTTGGTAATTAGAATGCTGCTAAATGGCGCTGCGCATCACACGTGTATTATGGCTAGCAGTGAAGGGGTTAATTAGGTAGCTTGTAGGGAGCTTGCAGGGTTAATTTTAGCTTTAGTGTAAAGATCAGCCTCCCACCTGAAACATCAGACCCCCTGATCCCTCCCAAACATCTCTCTTCCCTCCCCTACCCCACAAATGTCCCCGCCATCTTAAGTACTGGCAGAAACTCTGCCAGTACTAACATAAAAGGTATATTTGGGCTTTTTTGTGCATTTTTTGTTAGCATATTTACATATGCTTCTGTGTAGGGATCCCCCTTAGCCCCCAACCTCACTGATCCCCCACTAAACAGCTCTCTAACCCTCCCCCTCTGACTTAATGTGCGCCATCTTGGGTACTGGCAGCTGTCTGCCAGTACCCAGTTTAGTGAAAAAAATGCTTTTTTTAAATAAAAAATGTCCCTTTTCTGTAGTGTAGCTTTCCCCCCCCCCCCAAGACCAACCCCCCACCCCTTCCAGATCCCTTAGATGGTGAAAAAAAAAACACGTTTATTTAATGTTTTTTTTACTTTTCTTTCACTTTTTTTCTGTAGTGTAGCGGTTCCCACCCGCTCCCGCCCCGTGCACGCGCCCGCCACCCCCCGTGCACGCGCCCGTGCGCGCCCCCGTCGGCTCCGCTTCCGATCCCGCCCCCCTCCACCTTACGCATCTCACCGATGGCCGCCCACCCGCCTCCCAAGTCAGCTCCCACCCACCAACGATACCGGCCATCGATGTCCGGTGCAGAGAGGGCCACAGAGTGGCTCTCTCTGCATCGGATGGCCAGACAGTGTTATTGCAGGATGCCTCGATATCGAGGCATCGCTGCAATAACCGGAAAGCAGCTGGAAGCGAGCAGGATCGCTTCCAACTGCTTTCCAAACCGAGGACGTGCAGGGTACGTTCTCAGGCATTAACTGCCTTTTTTTTTTTTTGAGGACGTACCCTGCACGTCCTCGGTCATTAAGGGGTTAACAATGTTGTCTGTTGTGACTGAGGAGTGCTGGTAATGATAATAGCTTCCCACATTTTGCTGGCAGTTTATTTTAACTTTTTATTGTGAATATGTGTTTTTAATGTCATCTGGCAATTTGCTGCTTTTTAACCAGTTAACAACATTGACTGCAGAGCCTGCTTTATTACTACAGCTCTCAGTAAGTATTGTGTTGTCACTAGCTGGTGCCCTTGTGCAAAAAAGGAAAAGCTAGTGCCTTTTTTATGCAGGAACCTCTCCTTGTCTGTATAATAAATGCTTTATTACTACAGCTCTCAGTAAGTATTGTGTTGTCACTAGCTGGTGCCCTTGTGCAAAAAAGGAAAAGCTAGTGCCTTTTTTATGCAGGAACCTCTCCTGGTCTGTATAATAAATGATGCTTTATTACTACAGCTCTCAGTAAGTATTGTGTTGTCACTAGCTGGTGCCCTTGTGCAAAAAAAGTAAATGCTAGTGCCTTTTTTATGCAGGAACCTCTTCTGGTCTGTATAATAAATTATGCTTTATTACTACAGCTCTCAGTAAGTATTGTGTTGTCACTAGCTGGTGCCCTTGTGCAAAAAAGGAAATGCTAGTGCCTTTTTATGCAGGAACCTCTTCTGGTCTGTATAATAAACAATGTACATTCCCTCCTGTAAAACAGTCACTGCCGAGTACACTCCTATGTCACCCAAGATATAAGGTGAGATCTACTGGGTCTAGACACTTCTGAGTATCTTAGTTATGTGCACTGAAAACTAAAGAGAACAAAACTGTGCTGGTTTTGTTTCTATGTATGTGGATTAGATAGACTGATTGATTTAAGGTCAGTACTTCACTCTGTCATCCTAATGTTGTTTTCCTTCAATGAATAAACTTTTTTTTACTGCAGTTTCCCATGCTTTTGGGTTTTCCTGTTTATAACACATCACTTTTTATTGTCTTTCTGTAATATGATGATCTGTCTGTCATTTATTAAAAAGCATAGTTTTTATATTTTTAGTATTAAAAAATTATTTTATATGATATATTATTATTAGTGGTTTTCATATTAAATCCTCAAGTGAGCTGTGATATCTCTCAGTGAATGTATGGGGGCATGGAGTCTTGCATCTTGCCTGGTATATTGTGTCATTTAGCTGGCATTCATGTGAGTAGGGGAACTGATTGGCAGATTTAATATGGTATATGATGAGTGGCATAAATGAGGGAAGGGAGTCATGTGGCAGAAAACTGTAATAAGTGGTTGTAAAAGGCCCTTAATCTTAATCAAATGTAGTGTATTACTGGCACACAGTAAGTAGGAGCAGGGGGGCACTCCATCTTGTCAAGTACAACTGGCATATAATATTAATAAAACATTTTATTCAACTATTATATATTTAACTCATGTAAAAGTCACGTGGAAGTGTGTATGTGTGTGTATCTGAGTGTGTGTGTGCTTGTCTGTATATATTTGTGGTTTATCCAGCCTCTTAGTGTGTATTCCTGTGGGTGCTTGTGTATGTGTGAGTGATGATGTATGTGGCTTCTTGTCTGTGCTTTTTGGGTGCCTGTTTGTGTGCATGTGGTGCCTGGTTTTGTGTATGTTGGTTCCTATGTGTATATGGTATCTGATGGTGCTTGCGTGTCTGTGTGTGTCTGTGTGAGTCTTCTTGTATATCTGAGTGCATATTTCTGTGTGTGATTCTGTATGTGTCTGTTTCTGTGTGTGTCACTGTGTGTGTCTGTATGTGTTAATGCCTCTGTATGTCCTAGTGTGTTTCTGTGTGTATGTGAATCTATGTATGTGTGGGGGCCCTGATTAATGGTTTTGTAAGGGGCTGTACAAGGATGTCAGTAGTATGTTAGGACTGTACATGGATGTCAGCAGTTTTCTGGAAATGTACATGATGTCAGCAGTATGCTAAGGCTATACATTGATGTTAGAAAAAATATATATGTTTTTTTCCATTGAAATTCTGTTTTTATAGCCTTATTTCTATCATTTCTTAGGTGCTTTACTTTCCTTGTAATTTAACTATTAGATATAGAATTTCATAGTGGGCAGGGTTTCAGTACTTGGGCCACTGAATTGTACTCGCCCCCTGGTTCCAAAATTGCCAGTCATCCCCTGCATTTTTATGCATTAGTTGCATTAGGGAGTTTCTGGTTTTAACATGTGGTCAGATTGTTTGGAAGCCTTGTTTGTGTGCTTGTATTTCATCCTGCCTGGGTCAGAATTCAGTCTACACCAAAATCGCTATTTGAAAAGATAGATAACGCCTTTATTACCCATGCCCCAGCTTTGCACAATTAACATTGTTATATTAATATACTTTATAACCGTTTAATCTCTAAATTTCTGACTGTTTAAGCCACTACAGACAGCCTCTTAGACTGCTAATTTATGTGTGTATTATAGATAACATTGTTGTCTCTCCTGTGGGGTTGTGCAGGACACAGCACTAACTGGCTAAAATGCAAGTCAATAGATAATAAATAAATAGCCCTGAGATAAGGGGACTGTCTGCAGAGGCTTAAATACAAGATATTAGATACTATTCTAATCGTCATTGTGTAACCGGCTAATTTAATCGTAAATTTAAGTTACCTCTATTAGGTTCATATATGTGCTTCTCAGGCCTATCATAGCCACTGCCTCACTAGCCTCTGAGCTCACTGCACGTCACTGATCCATACCTATACTGAAGTATTGGCTATAGAAGAGTTGTGTAAAAATATAAATTTAAAGGGACAGTCTAGTCAAAATTAAACTTTCACGATTTAGATAGGGCATATAATTTTAAGCAACTTTCCAATTTACTTTTATTTTCAATTTTGCTTTGCTATCTTGGTATTCTTAGTTGAAAGCTAGAACTAGGTAGGTCATAAGCTATTTTTTTAGCCCTTGAAGGCCATCTTATCTGAATGCATTTGAGAATTTTTCACAGCTAGAGGGTGTTAGTTCATGCACGCAGTTACCTAGGAGTCGGCACTGATTGGCTAAAATGCATGTCTGTCAAAATAACTAAAATAGGGGGCAGTCTGCAGAGGCTTATATACAAGGTAATCAAAAGGTAAAAAGTATATTAATAGAACTGTTTTGGTTATGCAAAACCTGGGAATGGGTAATAAAAAGATTCTCTCTTTAAACAATACAAATTCTGGTGTAGACTGTCCCTTTAAGTAAATTAGAAAGTAGTTTAAAAATCACACTATGGAAAAAAAAAAAAAAAAAGGTTTCATTATACTGTAACGTATATTTCTGGGAGAAAAATTGCCTGTTTTACACAAGCTAAGAATTATGTTATGAAATATTTAGCCATGTTCATATCAAACATATTTGTTATTTAGGAGCGATATTCTTTTAACCTGTTACACAATCATTGTGGGCAGTATCCGGTCATGCTCTCTGCAAAACACAAAGTTTACCATGAGAGAGAGAAAAAAATAAAAATAGTATCATACCTGAATCTTTTTCTATACAGTCCATCAGGGTCTTTTTACGCGGCTTTTCAGTCATCTCAGCATTCTCAACTGTGTTAGAGAAACAATGGAGATCAGAGCAGTAGAGTAGACACTTTCTCACGCTTAGTTAGCTGGAACCATATTTTATGAGCTAAACAATTTAAAATGGCAAAAAAAAAAAAAAAAGCCTCTATAAACACACACAGTCATCTTGTGTTTTATACTTCTGCAGAGAATTTCACGTTTTATATAAATAAGAAAATCGTTGACTAGGATGTTAATAACCAGAAACCAGCTTTGTTAACAAGTATTGATCTAGGCCCATTTTGGTATATTTCATGCCACCATTTCACTGCCAAATGCGATGAAATAAAAAAAAAAAAATTGTTACCTTTTTCACAAACTTTAGGTTTCTCACTGAAATTTACAAACAGCTTGTGCAATTATGGCACAAAATGGTTGTAAATGCTTCTCTGGGATCCCCTTTGTTCAGAAATAGCAGACATATATGGCTTTGCTTTTTGGTAAACACACGTGTATGTATTAAGCCCAGCAGTGAAGGAGTTAATTAGGGAGCTTTTAGGGTTAATTTTAGCTTTAGTGTAGAGATCAACCTCCCACCCTCCTGATCCCTCCAAAACAGCTATCTTCCCTCCCCCACCCCACAATTGTCCACCATCTTAAGTACTGGCAGAAAGTCTGCCAGTACTAAAAGAAAGAATTTTTTTTTTTTTTTTTTTTAAATAACAGCTTTCTAACCCTCCCCCCCCCCCCCCAATTTTTATTTTTTATTTTTATTTCTGTAGTGTAGCTGCCCACCCCCCCCATACCCCCTTCCTCTCCCCCTCCCAGATCCTTTGATAATTTTTTCCCCAGGATCGCTTCCACTGCTTAAAACCCCAGACGTGCCAGGAACGCCCTTGGTCACGAAGGGTATTTTTTTGTAGGACGTTCCTGGCACATCCTCATACATGAAGGGGTTAAAGGACATTGACCCCAAGAGGGATTGAATGATGTGTTCAGAGCAAAGATTAGCCTGACAATTTCTTCATGCATTTTTAAAAATATTAGCTGTTTAAATATTGAAAAAATAGTAAAGTTAATGTCCATAAAGCAGTGGGTTCCACCTTATTGTAACTTAGTTTACCTTTTCTGTTGAGGCCAATTAGGAATGGTTATAAACGGCTTACTAGAGTTTGCAAACAATGACAATGTGTAATATAGCCGTGTCTGTATGTCTATGTATTGTATGGACTTTAAAAATTGCATGCTCTATCGAAATCATGAAAGTTTAAATTTGAAATTTACCATCCATTAAAAGAAATAAGTTTGTCACACAAACAAACAAAAATATAAAAAAATTATATATATATATATATATATATATATATATATATATATATATATATATATATATATATATATTTTTTTTTTTATTTTTTTTTAAAAAGGGACTACTAAATGCCACTGCCCTAACCAAATGACTAATCAAAGTATGCAAATCTTTAGGTACATAAGAGAACAGTAACTCACCTATGATCTGTGAGCCTAGCCTTTCCAGCTGAATGCAGAGACGGTCAAATATTCCTTTTTTCACCCCAGAGGCAGCTATGAACTTATTCTTTTCAGCTTTTAACTTGAGGCATCTAAAAAAAAAAAAAAAAAAAAAAATATATATATATAAAATGTGTATTTGTAAACAAATATTACTATTAAAAGGGACAGAGTAAGTGCTGACAGGGGATGCATACGTAAAAACAAAGATATGAAACAATGCTCCTTTAGTAAAAAAGCAAAAACATGTTGAATCCAAGTAAACATAAAAAACAGATTGTGTTAAACAACTTTTAAAAGTAAAATACTTTTAAAATGGTGAATACATACTGCAATGATTTCTATTATGTAGTGTTTAGTTTTTTTTTTTTTTATCAATGAAAAAAAAGACTGTTTTGTATCCCAAAATTGTAAACCATGTGGGTGCATATTATTGAACAGAAGCATTTTTGTAATATGTGTATTAGCAGAAATGTTTCTAAAAAAACGCTATAGCCGTTTCAAAGGTGTATTTAAGTATGCACCGTGCACCAGCATTTTAAACACCGCACTTGCTCAGAGAGCCTAAGGTGCTTGTACCATCTAGTAATGGACTCAGTTGCCGACATGATACAAGCCCCACTGGTGCTCAGAGCAGCTACACTAAAACAGTGTACCGTAGATACTCTAGTAGAACGCAAGATCTTTGAGACATAAAATAAGATACAAAGTGGAGGGGTCGCGGTATATTTGAGAGTTTATCCGATTTGATGCTGCCTTTAAGATGTGCACTAAACATGTCCCAAACATTATCAAACCAGAATTTCACTCAGTCTTTGTCCATCCAGCCTTTTGGTTGAACTCTCAACGATGATGGAAATTTCGCATGTGTGCGGCAGAGTTTTTAACTTAAAAATAACCAGTGTTTTCAGTTTTGTGCCAGCCATACAGGACAGAATGACTGAAGCGAGTTCTCATGACCCGTATTCTGCTGAAGCTATAAAATTCAAACACCAACCTCACCAGCTCGTCATACAATGCTTCATTTAAGCTAGATGTTAGAAGTGTCCGTATCAAGCAATAATTCAGCTACTGCTTGTCAGTTTGGTATAGCAGAGAGTACAGTTCGTTACTAGCGTAAAAAGAAAGCAGAACTAGAAATGATGCCGCAGACGGATATCATCTGCATATCCAAAACTGAAATCAACTTTATATGATTGAGTCATGGAGCACAGAAATAACGGCTATGCCATTTCACGAACCGCTATACATCTCCAAGCATTAAAACTCAAGAAGTCTGGTGAGGTTGGTGTTAATACGAATTTCGTAGCTTCAGCAGGATGGCGTACACGCTTTATGGAAAGGCAAAATTTAACGTTACGCCAAAGAACAAAGCTATCTCATAAACTGCCAAAGGATCTCTAAGCAAAGATTGACAGCTTTCACATATTTGTTCCTAAACTTCATTAACACCACAACTATGAGCCTGGTCAGATTGGCAACTTGGATGCAACACCCATGACGTTTGATTTGATGGAAACCGTTCTGTTCATACCAAAAGGAGAGAACACTGTTCTCGTGAAGACAACCGGTCACGAGAAAACTCACTTCAGTGTCGTTCTATCCTGCATGGCTGATGGCACAAAACTGAAACCACTGATTTTTAAAGGGAAAAACTCTGCCAATAAAATGCGAAATTCCCATCTGGTGTCCTTGTTCGAGCTCAACAAAAAGGCTGGTTGGACGAAAACAGAGTGAAATTCTGGCTTGATAATGTTTGGTGCTGTCGAACTGGCAATCTGCGCTGCAAAAGAGCATTACTGGTGTGGGACATGTTTAGTGCTCATCTTAAAGACAGCATTCAAATCAGCAATAAGTGCACTGACATTGCCGTTATTCCAGGTGGATTGACATCACAACTTCAACCGCTCAACGTTTGTCCAAACAAGCGATTTAAAGACAGACTTTGCCAGATGTGGGCCGATTGGAATGCACTGATGCGGTAACAACCACCACCAAGTCTGGCCTGCCTCAGATATCACTGTTTGTCGTTGGGTTAAAAAACCTGGGAATCAATGCCGCCAGAAATTCAGAAATCCTTCCGTAAAAAAGTGGCATAAGCAATGCCATGGATGGGAACGAAGATGATGCCATCTACGAAGATAAAGAAAATTTGGAGGATGAGACCAAGGATACTGTTGATCCTTATCTGGATACTGCAGAATCTCAAGATGACATAATTTCACTGTTTGCAGAAGAGGATTTAGACACCGATTTAGGATTTTAATATTCAGTACCGGAAGGCCTGTACTCAGTAGTTTACTATATTCCTTTGTTACTGTTTACCGTATGTTACAATTACGGTATGTACCGTAAAATTTTGTTTTCATTTTTTGATATTAAAATGTATACTTTTATGCTCCGTAAAATAGGTTTTTTTTTTTTTTATTATTTATACTTTTTTGCTCCTTGTGTCTTGAACTTTTCTCCCATTTCCAGATTATAGCTATCCCGTTGCATTATACACGAGTGGCGTTATACTAGAGTATCTACAATACATGTACAGTGTATATTGCAAATGTGTTTCTACTTGATGTTATTCATCTATGTGCATTTCAATTTTGACCGGAATATACCTTTAACTGCTTTTCTTCTACAAGCTTAAATGGAAAGGAAAGTCAAAATTAAACTTGCATGATTCAAATAGAGAATGTCATTTTAAGACACTTAAATTCACTTCTATTTTCAAATGTGCTTTGTTCTTAGTATCCCTTGTTAAAAAATGAATATGCACATTTACACTAATGGGAGCTGCTGCCAATTGGTGCCTGCAGACATTTGTCTCTTATAATTGGCTAAATAGATATTTTCAGTTTCCTATCAGTAGTGCAATGCTGTCCCTTCAGAAATGGATAACAAGAATGAAGCAAATTTGATAATCGAATTAAATTGGAAAGTTGTTTAAAATTTTATGTTCTATCTGAATCAAAAGAAAATTTTGGGGTTTACTATTCCTTTAATAGAAATTTGACTTTAGTACTACTTTACTGCTGTTCCCATCTGATGTAATAATGTATACAAACCTATAACATTGAGATCTGACTAATAAAAAAAATAACATTTGTAGCAATGTTATACATTGTTGTAAACACTTGCCATATAATGCTAAAGCCTTTTGCACACTCCCGAGACCTTATGAGCCTACCTAGATTCACTCTCCGAACAAGAGATCAAGAGAAGATAATTTTGAAAAGTTGTTACAAATTACAGACTGTATTGCGAATCTGAAAAACCTGAGTAGATTCAGTAGAGGTGGTGTACCTGTTCAAGGGGATTGCACTATTTCTTCCTTCAATTCGAGGTGTTTAATTCAAGACAAAGAAAAGTTTTGGACAGCGTATACTCCCATTGTGATATTATATCGCTATTTTGTTTTTGGTTTATATACCACTTTATATTATTTGTGATATTTGATTTGTCACACTTAACACTGTATTCTGTTGCAGTTTCGCATAAAGCACAATTTTTTCATTGTACCCGATTAAAGAGGATGTAGTTAAGATGAATTTGTTCTGTGGCTCATCAAGCATAGAAATTGTACACTCGTTTTAACGGGCAGTAAACTATTTTTATAATGCCTATGAACACCTCAAGCATACAGTATATTGGGGGAGGGGGGGGGAGATGTTTGCAGTACAGGAACATTTTACAAAAAACGCAAAATAATTGGAGTCTAAGCCGTATGTGTTCTACAATCTTTCTCCCCGATTTGTCAAGGACTTGGTAACAAGTATTTTCTCAGAATTTCTTGCCTCCCCCCCTTTTTTAAAAATTATACCAAGTATCCTCGGCCAAACAGCAGACATTTTTTCCACTTTCTGCGATGAGATTTTTTAGTAAAAAAAATAAAAATATTCTGCAGGTCATTTTGAAATGTAATTGCAATAACTATGAATTTCAAATAAAGATTTTTTTTCCAGACAAATTTATTTTTCATCTATTTACTGCCCCCCTGGTTCAAGTGTTCACAGGTACACATATGGCTTAGCAAGAGCTGGTGCCCCAGAAAGCGTATAGAATTAAAAAAAAAAATGCAACAGATAATAAAAGCAAGATTAGAAAATCTCTTAAAACTGCCTGCTCTGATTCGTTCAATTTAAAGGGACGCTAAAGTCAAAATTAAACAGAGATATAGATATAGATATAGATAGATATAGATATAGATAGATATAGATATAGATAGATATAGATATAGATAGATATAGATATAGATAGATATAGATATAGATAGATATAGATATAGATAGATATAGATATAGATAGATATAGATATAGATAGATAGATATAGATAGATAGATATAGATAGATAGATAGATAGATATAGATAGATAGATATAGATAGATAGATATAGATAGATAGATATAGATAGATAGATAGATAGATATAGATAGATAGATATAGATAGATAGATATAGATAGATAGATATAGATAGATAGATATAGATAGATAGATATAGATAGATAGATATAGATAGATAGATATAGATAGATAGATATAGATAGATAGATATAGATAGATATAGATAGATAGATATAGATAGATAGATATAGATAGATAGATATAGATAGATAGATATAGATAGATAGATAGATATAGATAGATAGATAGATATAGATATAGATATAGATATAGATATAGATATAGATATAGATATAGATAGATATAGATAGATATAGATATAGATATTTTTAAATGTAATATTATGTACGTTAAGAAAAAAAAGTTAAAATCAGATCATTGTAATTAAAATACAAATAAGAGCAGACTTCTGCTAAAGTTACACTTCAATGACTAATGGACCATTTAACCATAAAGCACCTAGCTACAGCCTCTCCATCATAACCTATTGCCCCTGGTAGCTAGAATTTGGAAAACAGTTAACCCTGTGATTGCCAGGAAGGGCTACAATACAATAGCAGTCCTCTCTGGCAGCCAGCATTAAAAAGTATCTCTGGAAGTTTTGTTTTTTGGTCACTCCAGCAGACTGAGCCTGCCGAGGTGAAGATAAACAGCAGACAGAAGTGGGAGAGGATCATTTTGAAATTCTGCTGTGCACACTGCTAGAGAACAAGAGCAGCTTTCCTCTGACTGTCAGAGGCTCAGAGCACATGGAGACCAGACATCCAGCAATAAAGGCAAACAGCACTGACACTAAGGCCTCGATGCAAAAAGCAGCATTAGCTGCTCCGGAGCCAATGAGGGCAGACTCGCATATGTGAACCTGCTTCCCATAACTCAAGAAGCAGTAGAGATTAGACCGCTGCTTCTTACACTTGCACATCAAAACTGGCAAAGAAAAATCACCTCAAACTCACTCAGGGTGATTGACAAGCCCTTCTCTCACAGGATTGGTCCCACAAGGGAAAGGGCAGGCTTTTCACGCTCACTATAGTGTGTAATGATATATAAGGGCAGCAGAAAAACCATGATGATTCATTGCCGGTATGCTGCGAAGGTGAGCAGACAACTTCTCAAGTTAAGGATCTTGTCTGCTCAACTTATAATACACGGAGCTACGTAGCACCAGCAGATAATTAAACAGGACATGATCATAGTCCTAGGACACAACGGTTGTAAACAGCAATAAAGTTCTCTCATATACATTAAAGGGACACTGAACACAAATTTTTTCTTTTGTGATTCATATAGAGAAAGCAATTTTAAGCAACTTTCTAATTTACTCCTATTATCAATTTTTCTTCGTTCTCTTGCTTTCTTTATTTGAAAAAGACATCTAAGCTAAGGAGCCAGTCAATTTGTGGTTCAGAACCATGGACAACACTTGTTTATTGGTGCTGTCCAATCAGCAAGGACAACCCAGGTTGTTCACCAAAAATGGGCCGGCATCTAAACTTAAATTCTTGCTTTTCAAATAAAAATACCAAGTGAATAAAGAAAATTTGACAATAGGAGTAAATTAGAAAGATTCTTAAAATTGCATGCTCTATCTGAATCATGAAAGAAAAGTACAGTGTCCCTTTAAGTATGAGGGAGATTACAGTTTCAATGGTAATTATTAACAAGAGAAACAGCATTCCCACTTTTGTACACAGCTCTGTATGTACTGCCCCAGGTTATGAAGCCTTCCTTAGCAGGTGATTAAAGGAACAGTAAAGTTCAAATTTAACTTTCATAATTCAGATAGGGCATGTCATTTTATACAATTTTTCCTTATACTGCTATTATCAAATTTGTTCTCTTGGTATTAGTTGAAAGCTAAACCTAGGTAGGCTCATGTGCCAATTTCAAAGCCCTTGAAGGCCGCCTCTTATATCAAGATATTTTACAGTTTTTCACAGCTAGAGGGCATTTGTGCCATATAGATAACATTGTGCTCACGCCCGTGGAGTAACTTATGGGGCACTTATTGGCTAAAATGCAAGTCTGTCAAGAACTGAAATAAGGGGGAAGTTTGCAGAGGCTAAGATACAAGGTAATTACAGGTAAAAAGTAATATAACTGTTGGTTATGCAAAATTGGGGGAAGGGTAATAAAGGGATTATCTATATTTTTAAACAATGAAAATTCTGGAGTAGACTGTCCCTTTAAAGGCTAATTTCTAAAACCAAGCCACATCCTCTCTCAGTTTGGCTGTGAATAGATAACAACATTTAATGTTTGTTCATGGGTGCCATATAGATAACATTGTGCTCACCCTAGTGGAGTTAAAGTCAGCACTAATTGTGTGAAATGCAAGTCTGTTAGAAGATCCGAGATAAGGAGTCTGTATGCAGAAGCTTAGATAAAGGGTATTCAGAGGTAAAAAGTACATTAATATAACCGTGTTGGTTATGCAAAACTGGGTAAATAAAAGGGGATATCTAAAAACATTTTTTTGTTGTTAATGTCCCTTTAACAATAAGGCTGGAGTTGACACTGATCAGAAGGGGAATGGCCCTGGGAGAATGAAATCTTGTTGGCCTCCGAACAAAGCCTAGAGTGGGCTAGAGATTAAGGGGAACTCACGGATGAGCTTTGACATTAGACACGGAATAGGTCTTGAGGACAAGAACCACTGAGAATTCTGATGGATGACATGGTGGTAACACTGATCCTATTTCTGACCAGGTCTCTTGTAGCAGCGAAGCTCAAATAAAGTGCATAGCCAGAAAGGGGACAACTGGCCTATTACTAAGCCTGTGCTACCGCCATGCTCCAGATAATTGTAAATTGAGGAAAGAAACTTTCCCTGTCAGGTATTTTGCTGCCTGGAGAGAAAGTTATTTGGCAACCCAGTTTAGCTGGACCCAAGCCCACAATTACTAGTGAAGCAGCTATTCAATATTATAAACCCTATCCCAAATATAACCAATAAGTATTACATAAGCATTATGTACTAGGAATCCATCACCTGGATGTATAAAGAACAAAAAAAAAAAACACAAACACTAAACCTATTCAATGTAAAATATTTATAATTTTTCTTCCATAGCATGTGCAGTATTAAGCGGTACCTGCAAGCAGAATAAAGTGCAGCAGTGGTGAATAGTGGTTTGGATAAATCAAGGTCTTCCTGTTGAGCTAGAGGCAGGGTTGACTCATATCTGTAAAACAAAAAGGTATATAAGATTTTGTACAAGTAATCCATGCTATGAAAGGTATATACTTATAATGAAACAGGGTGAATATGCAGACCGGTTGAGAATTTTCGATGCAGTATTCACAGCCTCCATGCAGCCATGTTGAACAGCTAGGTCTCGAATACCCAATTTGGAATCCAGACCTAGCAAGCACTCAAAGGATCTGAGACAGCTCTGGTACACTTGTTTATTCAGGCCAGATAACCTGACTAGGTAACCCTACAGGGGGAGGAAAGAAATTAAAAAGGTTTTATTTACTTTTAGTTACCTGTTTCATGAAGAAAACAATGGTAATATCCATTGGTTATTTAAAATGCATTAGTTGTAAAACAGCATTGATAATAGGGCTTATTTCACTTTGCTCTTTTAACGTGAAGGTCAATTTCGATGAATTAGTGCCCAGTTTTTAATAATCATATTTAATAAAAACAAGGGCACTTCAATTCACCAAAATTGACATTTCACTTGTTTTCTTCAAAAACTTACCTTTTAATCCCGACAGCCGCTGCAGCGCTTCCTCCGCCTGTCGCAACCCCTCTTCGCGGGTCCAAAATGACAAATCCGGCTTCCTCCAATCACAGGGTTGCCTGAGGCCATGATTCCCCCAGGGGGGGGAGCCGTGATTGGAGGAAGTCGGATTCGTCATTTCCGACGTATGAATAGGCTTCTGTCGGCTGGGGGGGGGGGGGGAATTGCTGGACAGGCTTAAGGATTAAAAAGGTACGTTTTTGGGAAAAAAAAAAAAAAAAAAAAAAAAGTGAAATGTCAATTTTGATGAATTAAAGTGCCCTTGTTTTTTTATAGGATTTTTAAAACCCGGGCACTAATTAATCGAAATTGATCTTCACTTTAACTAGTTGCAGATATACAGTAATATCACAGAAGCTTAAAAAGGGACACTAAACCCAATTTTTTTCTTTCACGATTCAGATAGAGCATGCAATTTTAACCCCTTGAGTGCTAATGACCTTGACTCATAAGCACTCAACTACCTTTTTTGCAATCTGGGGACCCCCACCCGCTACTTCCCGTTACGTGCAATGACGTCACTGCACAACTTTATTTCAAATTGTCAATACAAAGTATAGGCAAAGGGGGCATGCTGCTTAGAAACCTGTAGCTCAGGGATCTAAGCAGCTACAGACCCCCAAGACCCATCATTGGAAAGGTAATCGCCTAACCTTTCCAATGGTACACGCCTTGGGGATCTGGGGGGGTAGTAAAAAAAAAAAAAAAAAAAAAAAAAAAAGTTTCTTGAAAGTAGTAAAAAACAGAATATTAAATTCCGCTTAGCACTCAAAGGGTTAAGCAACTTTCTAATTTACTCCTGTGACAGACCCTTCTGTCAGGACTGAAGGAGTTAACTGTGTTTAGCTTTAAGAAGCTAATTTCTAAAGACAGGTTTGCTGGCCTCAGCTATTGTGTGCTATAATTACGTTTAAGTAATAAACATTCCATTGTTTAATCACATCTAGAGAGCAGACGCCTCAGTGATAAGAGAAGCCAAGTGTGTGTCTTGTGTTCAAGTTGTTATCAGCTTGAGCAAGGTATTCTATTGTATCATGTCAAAGGGCGTGTTCCCTCCATCTAATGTACAACAGTCTTTCAACCCCCCCATCTGGGGTCAAACCTGTATAAATACTAGGCATCTAGCCTTTAATAAAATGTCATTCTGTTGTAAACCTGATGTGAAGCCTGGTCTCATGTTTGAGGGGAAAAACTGGCTGGGTTGTGAGTTGCTGATTCCCTATGCAGGACATTGTTCATCTGGTGTTAACCCTTGGTATCCTGTTGGTACCGTAACAATTGGTGGCAAGCGACGGAATGAACCTTATCGCCCAGAAGAGCAACTACACAAGCCAGTAACCTCAGGAAGAGGGGAATTATTACAATACTGACTAAGATGGAAAGAGTACCAGGGACAGAAGGAACCAATGGGCCCAGCATATCAGACAGAACTCCTGAAGAAGCAAGCTTTGATCGGACGGTTAAATTAAGACTGGCATATTATGGCCCCAACCTATTTCGCCAAAGCGGCGCTGCAGCAAACCCAGTGGAAAAGAGAAAAGTAAGTTTTGCAGCTTTTAAAAACTTCCTGGAAACAGAAGGAGAGATTGATGGGTACCTTGCGGATTTTGAGAGGCAATGTGCACTACACAAGGTACCCGCAGAGGACTGGGTCACGATATTATCTGGAAAATTATCCGTGAGGCTTTTCGGGCCATTCCAGATGAGGAAGTCGGGGATTATAATACGGTAAAAGAGGCTCTGCTCTCCAGGTATGCGGTTACACCGGAGGCGGTTCAGAGACACTTAAATTAGCTGGAGATTCCTACCTTGAGTGGGCATGTAAGGTGCACTGCACAGCAGCTCACTGGATAGCGGGGTGCCAAGCCGTATCTGGGGAAGAGGTGCTGCAGCTATTCCTGTTGGAACATTGCTTCGACAAGTTACCCGCAGGAGTTCGAGAGTGGGTGCGGGACCGTAAACCCTCCACCCTGCAGGAAGCGGCTCGCTTGGCAGATGAGTATACGGATGCCCGCAAACTGGACACTGCTACCACTAAGCCCCCTGCTAGAGTGGAGTACAGACCCCCAGTAGCTGCCAGTTACCAAACCCCGGCGCACCGCTATACCACACGGCCTCCGGCCACGAACTACCCTCAGAGAGCCCGGTTCAATTCGCGGTGCTACTCACAACCTATTCGGTGCTTTAGATGTAAGCAACTAGGGCACAAAAGACCAGAGTGTCCCCTAAACGCAGCGAACCAAGCGCAGTCCTGGAGAAGACCCGCCGGCGGAATCCCACGTAATCCTCAGCCTGCGGCCCGCTACGTAGAGGTGCAAGAATGCTGGGGCATCCTACATGAGGCAGACCTTGTGCAAGCTGCCCACCGGAATAACCGGCAACTGGTTAAAGTGAATGGGAAGGAGGTCAGTGGTCTACGGGATACTGGTGCTACCATGACCTTGCTTCAAAAGAACTTGGTGTCTGAGAAACAGCACACTGGAGACACTGTGGCTGTGAGGATAGCAGGGGGCGATGTGTTCCGCCTACCTGTTGCCAGGGTACATTTGGATTGGGGAGTGGGCGCTAGACCTGTGAATGTGGGGGTCAAGAAGGACTTACCTGCTGATGTTCTTCTTGGAAATGACTTGGCCCCCCTTGTTTCTGCCTATGCTCCCATGGGTCCCGCTGATGTTAACCCTGTGACTACCCGTGCCCAGACCCGTGCCACCGAGACCGACCCACCTGCTGCTGAGACCCAGGTAAGACTCGCTCCCCCGACTTGTACCCTAGACCAGATCCCATTAAGCTGGGATACCCCAGAGACGTACGGGAGGGAAATCCGGGAGGATCCGACCCTTCAGAAATACAGGGCTAGGGCAGATGCTGGAGAAGAGGGGGTAGATGGGGAACGTTATGAGTGGGTGGGGGATCGGCTATATAGAATCCCCAAACCTGCCCAGAAAAGTACTGCCCCTCCACAGAATCGGCAGCTGGTGGTGCCTGCGAAATACCGGCAAGAGATTCTGCGGATTGGGCACGATGTACCATTAGCTGGACATCTAGGGTCCCGCCGCACCGCTCATAGGATCACCCAGAATTTCTTCTGGCCCAATTTTAACCGAGATGTGCGGGTATATTGTAGTACTTGTGACACCTGTCAACGGGTGGGTAAGCCCGATTCCTGCCTCATCTGCTATTTGCGTACAGAGAGGTGCCCCAGGAATCTACTGGGTTCTCTCCCTTTGAGTTACTCTATGGGAGAAGGGTCCGCGGCCCCCTGGATCTCATTAGAGGACACTGGGAGGGAGAGATAGAGCAGGAGGGAACCCCCATCGTGTCATATGTTCTGGAACTCCGGGACCGCATGGAGAAACTGTCTCTGATGGTAAGAGAGAATCTCCAGGTGGCCCAGGGGAGACAGAAGGGGTGGTACGATCAGGGTGCCCGGCAGCGGGTCTTCCAGGTTGGACAGAAGGTTTTGGTGCTCAAGCCTGTGAAGACCAACAAGATGCAAGCATCTTGGCAGGGCCCGTATAAGGTGTTCTCAGGTGTGTGATACTACCTATATTATAGCCAGCTGTGCAGATGAGAGGATCCAGCGATCCTTTAATGTGAACATGCTGAAGGAGTATCAGGAGAGGCCAGAGGATGTGCCCCTGCTGCAGACGACCCAGAGAATTTACCCCTAGCCGACTTATTAGAGAAGGACCCCCAGACTGACCTCACTAGTCTTGTGCAGCTAGGGGACCGGTTAAACCCTACCGAGAGGGTACAGGCAAGACAGCTCCTGTGGGAGAAGCAGGTGACGTTCTCCCAAGAGCCCGGCTGCACTACTCTAGCTGTACATAAGGTAGAGACACCTGGACAGAATCCCCTGCGACAGCCTCCCTACCGTATACCCGAAGCAGTCCGAGAAGGAATGCGGAAGGAGATACAGGAGATGGCTCAGATGGGAGTGATCGAGCACTCCGATAGTCCTTGGGCTTCACCTGTAGTCCTGGTACCTAAGAAAGATGGAACCACCCGGTTCTGTGTGGACTACAGGCGGCTCAACGAGAGGACCACCACTGAAGCTTACCCGATGCCCCGGGTAGACTAATTACTAGACCGTATTGCTAGGGGACGCTATCTGACAACCATAGACCTGTGTAAAGGCTATTGGCAGATTCCCCTGGCCGAGGATGCTATCCCCAAGTCGGCATTCGTCACCCCATTCGGCCTGTACCAGTTTAAGGTCATGCCCTTTGGGATGAGGAATGCTCCGGCTACCTTCCAGCGTATGGTGGATTGACTCCTCGATGGCTTCCAGGAATTTGCTTGTGCATACCTGGACGACATTGCGGTTTACAGTGAGTCCTGGGAAGAACACCTTACCCATGTAGGGGTGGTTCTGGACAAGATTCGGGCCGCTGGCCTGACCTTGAAACCAGACAAGTGCCATCTAGGTATGGCTGAAGTACAGTACTTGGGTCACCGAGTGGGGTGTGGGACACAGAGACCGGAGCCAGCCAAGGTAGAGGCTGTGGCTAACTGGCCCACACCTATCACTAAGACCCAAGTGCTAGCCTTCCTGGGGACGGCCGGGTATTACCGACGTTTTGTCCCAGACTACAGTACTATCACCAAGCCCCTGACTGACCTGACTAAAAAGAACCTCCCCAAACAGGTCCTGTGGTCTCCAGCTTGTGAAGCCGCGTTTCAGGCACTGAAGCAGGCCCTTGTGAATGCCCCTGTCTTGGCTGCCCCAGTCCCTAACAAACGTTTTCTCATTCATACAAATGCTTCCATGTATAGACTGGGGGCTGTACTGAGTCAAGTCGGGGAGGATGGAGGAGAGCACCCTGTCACATACCTAAGCAGAAAGTTGTTACCTCGGGAAGTGAGTTATGCGGCAGTAGAGAAGGAATGTTTAGCCCTGGTCTGGGCACTGAAGAAGTTGAACCCTTATCTATACGGACAGGAATTTTCCCTCATAACGGACCACAATCCCTTAGTCTGGCTTAACCGGGTCTCAGGAGACAATGGTAGATTGCTGAGGTGGAGTTTAGCCCTCCAGCCCTATAACTTCACCATCAGCTACCGGCCCGGTAAGCTAAACGGGAATGCAGATGGATTGTCCCGGCAAACTGACATGCCTACCACCTCCTAGTCCGGTCATCCCCAGGTTCCACAAGGGGGGAGCTATGTGACAGACCCTTCTGTCAGGACTGAAGGAGTTAACTGTGTTTAGCTTTAAGAAGCTAATTTCTAAAGACAGGTTTGCTGGCCTCAGCTATTGTGTGCTATAATTACGTTTAAGTAATAAACATTCCATTGTTTAATCACATCTAGAGAGCAGACGCCTCAGTGATAAGAGAAGCCAAGTGTGTGTCTTGTGTTCAAGTTGTTATCAGCTTGAGCAAGGTATTCTATTGTATCATGTCAAAGGGCGTGTTCCCTCCATCTAATGTACAACAGTCTTTCAACCCCCCCCATCTGGGGTCAAACCTGTATAAATACTAGGCATCTAGCCTTTAATAAATGTCATTTTGTTGTAAACCTGATGTGAAGCCTGGTCTCATGTTTGAGGGGAAAAACTGGCTGGGTTGTGAGTTGCTGATTCCCTATGCAGGACATTGTTCATCTGGTGTTAACCCTTGGTATCCTGTTGGTACCGTAACAACTCCTATTATCAATTTTTCTTCATTCTCTTGCCATCTATTTGAAAAAGGCATCTAAGCTAAGGAGCCAGCCAATTTTTGGTTCGGTACACAAGACAGCACTTGTTTATTGGTGCTGTCCAAACTGCAAGGACAACCCAGGTTGTTCACTAAAAATGGGCCAGCATCTAACCTTACATTCTTGCTTTTCAAATAAAGATACCAAGAGAATGAAAAAAAATTGATAAGAGTAAATTAGAAAGCTGCATGCTTTATCTGACTCACGAAAGAAAAAAAAAATGGGTTCAGTGTCCCTTAAAAAAAACAAAAACAAAAAAAAAACAAAAAAAAAAAAAGGACATAACCTGTTAATTTGTGTTGCCTCACATGCCAAAAACAATCTGTAACCTGGGTTTTCAAAATGCTCAAATTTGATTTGCAGCAGCTGTAATTTGCTTTTGTAGCCTTTCTAGGCCAACAAGCTGTTTAATTCCCTTTTAAATTACAAAGCATAAACCTGCCTTTCACTTATCCATATGTAAGTAACTCTTATGCGAACTCATACTAATCTACTATAAACACTTTTCCAACCACCACTAATCAGAAAAAAAAAAAAAAAAATTCCAAAAAATATATATATACTCTATGGAATTAACTATTTGCTACATCCAAGAGAATAATTTAAGATGTAGCTTGAACAATGCATGCTCCTATCAAATAATGGATAGGATAGGGCTATAGAACCCTAGAGAGGTGCAGTCATGAAAACAATAATGATATCCGGAAGTAATGATTCACAAGCATTCAGGGTGGCGCCAGCTCTCCCAATGATATGGTCAGATAGAGATCCTGTAGAACAGTATCATTAGGCAAACAGGAACAGACAATTTGCAACTCACATGAGAAGGGGGCACTCGTAGTGCCATTAACAGCAGGCCAGGACCTCTTAGTCGCCCGAAAGACTAAGCCACGATGTAAGGAATCCAATTACGTGGGAACGTCTCACCGATCAGGTAAAAGCAAGCTCCCAACGCCTTCAGATAGTAGCACTAATCGGCTGGATCAAAAGAGGGTGTGTGTGTGAGGAGCTCTACTGCCACTCGTAGAATTAAAAGTGCTCTAACAGCTCAGCACCACCAGTGAAACTTATTACACAGAGCAAGGGTGTGTATACTAAAACAAGTTTATTTAAAACAAGTTAAAAACAGCAACGCGTTTCTCGGCTACACAGCCATTTTATCAGGCTGTGAAGATTATTAAAACCCCTTGCCCTTTATACCTCCCTCTACCCAATCAGAATACCAAAAACAAACACGCCCTTATCAGAAAGAATTTCATTGGAGATATATACATTCAACATAATCATGCAATACATCAATAGCTTGCAAATTAATACCAAATTGTAACGTTACAGTAGCAAATACACAATATGAAAAAACATTGTGGTTGATACAATAAATGTATCCCCAATATACTAAACATTGATTACGGCACTTTCGCCTCTTAATGACAGAGTGCGTGTATTTAGCTAATCTTATAATTGAATTGCTGACTGCTATTTCCTTACATAGTGTCGCACCAACTCTAAAATCAACGAGTGCGACAAGTGCTATATGGTACGGAGTCTATGTTCTACACTAAGTAATGTCAGAATAGTATACTAATAATACTCAATCTAAAATGTAAACATTATGTTTATTTGTCAGACTAAAAGAAAGTCATTTACCTAGAACCCTAATCTCATCATCTGTGAAAGTATGAGATGATAGATTGAAGATGCCTTTACCTAGTCCCTGTAGTCTTGCCTTTTTGAGGGCTGTACTAAGTCCTGTGCACCTTCGTTTCCGTGGGGCCTTTTTCCCTTGTGGGACGGTGTTCTAGGTAACTGGCTATTGTCTTGTTTCCATGCTTGTTGTCCTAGACGTGATGATGGGTAAGTATTCGTGGCAGTGTGACCCATAAGAGAATTTGATGGCACGTTATAATATTGTTGGGGTTTGGTGTTGTTTAAAACACTATATCTGTTATGAGTATTGATACTTTCACAAGAAGGGGGTGCAGTATCAACAGGGCATGCGTACCTATCCTGAGTATTGGTACTCAACGGTACTCTTACATATGGTTGATTACTAATAGATTTGTGAGGGGTACTAGACCAATAGTTATTATATGATTGCATATATTGGTTACTATGATGTAGTATAGTGTCAAATCTCTGTTAATGGTAACCTATATTTTCTTTTGAGCCCTAACACTATGGGTTATATTAGGTTATACTAACTTCTTATATCTGAATTATTTTTAACATTAGCTCCAATTGAATATGGAGCATTAAGATTATGAGTATTAGTATACTATTCTGACATCACTTAGTGTAGAACATAGACTCTGTACCCTATAGCACTTGTCGCACTAGTTGATCTTAGAGTTGGTGCGACACTATGTAAGGAAATAGCGGTCAGCAATTCAATTATAAGATTAGCTAAATACACGCACTCTGTCATTAGGAGGCGGAAGTGCCGTAATCAATGTTTAGTATATTGGGGATAAATTTATTGCATCAACCATGATGTTTGTAACGTTACAGTAGCAAATACACAATATGAAAATTACAATTTGATGGTATTTATTTGCAAGCTATTTATGTATTGCATGATTATGTTGGATAGATATATAGATATATATCCCAATGAAATGCTCTCTGATAAGGGCGTGTTTGTTTTTGGTATTCTGAAAACCTCAGGATTTAGTTAAGAAGGGGTTAATTCTGTGTAGCTTGAACTCAAAACAGTTATTTGTTTTTCAAGAAGAAGTGTGACTTGTGTTTTCTTTGAAGTGCCAGGAGCCTCCTAAATAGCCCCACCAAATGTTATTGTGTATGCATTGAGTCATAAACCCACTCAAGCTCTTAGTTTCAGAAAATACACAGGAAAGGGTTTATGGCTTAGGCTGTCAATAGAATGCATGATGCAAAACAGGGCCTCCATCACAAAAACTGACCAGGTCACTGAAAGGACATTGGTATATTATGTACATATGTGTGTTAAAACTGTTATAACCTTAAATGAAGGTAAATATGACAACCTATGGCATATTTGATATCAAACCGATTCTCCCAATGAAACTAAGAGGTTCCCGATATGTAAATATAGAAATAGTTACCTAGCAGAAATTATAATGGATTGTATAATTTCAGGCAAGAACTTAGTCTATTGAAGGGCATAAAGACAGGGGGTGGGTTTCTTAGCCCGCCCAGGAGGGTGTGGTCAGGCAACCTGATCTCTGGAAAATGGTATAAGAATCTTATGTTTTTAGAAACATAGAAACATAGATATTGACGGCAGATAAGAGCCATAGGCCCAGCAAGTCTGCCCCACCTTACCTAACAGTATAAACTTATCTAGTTCGTAGGATAGCCCTATGCTTGTCCCATGCATTTTTAAAGTCCCCCACAGTGTTTGTTGCTACTACCTCTTGAGGAAGTTTATTCCATAAATCAATCACTCTTTCTGTAAAGAAGTGCTTCCTCAAATTACTCCTGAATCTACTACCCTTTAGCTTGAGCTCATGACCCCTTGTTCTTGAATTTTCCATTTTATGTAAAATACCCACAGCCTCAGTTTTACTAAACCCTTTAATGTACTTGAAAGTTGCTATCATATCACCTCTTTCCCTTCTCTCCTCTAAGCTATACATATTTAGGTCATTGAGCCTATACTGGTAAGTTTTATTTTTTAGACCATGTACCATTTTGGTAGCCCTCCTTTGCACAGATTCAAGTTTGTTAATATCCTTCTGAAGATATGGCCTCCAGAACTGCACACAATACTCAAGATGAGGCCTAACTAATGATCTATAAAGTGGCATAAGAACCTTACTATTTCTGCTGCAAATACCTCTACCAATACATCCAAGCATTCTGCTAGCCTTACTCGCTGCCTTACTACATTGTTTACTAAGTTTTAAATCATCTGAAATAATAATTCCCAAGTCCTGTTCCTCGTCTGTAACAGTCAGTAAAGTGTCATTGAGTCTGTAATTAACATTTGGATTTTTCTTCCCTAAATGCATTATTTTACACTTTGCTGTGTTAAACTTTAGATCCCAGTCGTTTGTCCAATCCTCCAATTGTTGTATATCAC
The DNA here is from genome assembly GCF_027579735.1 of Bombina bombina. Classification (NCBI taxonomy): domain Eukaryota; kingdom Metazoa; phylum Chordata; class Amphibia; order Anura; family Bombinatoridae; genus Bombina; species Bombina bombina. The sequence goes on along the minus strand of NC_069499.1, from coordinate 1,321,279,148 downwards.
TTCTCATTTTGTCTACCCCCCCCTGGAACATCCACTCTGTTGCAAATTTTTGTATCATCTGCAAAGAGACATACTTTCCCCTGTAGCCCTTTGCTGATATCGCAGATAAATATGTTAAACAAAACAGGCCCCAGAACTGACCCCTGAGGAACACCACTAGTAACAGCCCCCTCTGCTGAATGAACTCCATTTACTAAGACACTTTGTTTTCTGTCCTTAAGCCAGCATTCCACCCAGTTCACAATTTTTGAATCTAGACCAAGGAGATATAGTTTGTGAATAAGTTTATTGTGTGGGACGGTGTCAAATGCTTTGCTGAAATCTAGATATGCTACATCAACCGCTCCTCCCTTGTCTAATACTTTTGTTACATAATCAAAGAAGTCAATTAGATTAGTCTGACATGATCTCCCTGAAGTAAAACCATGCTGATTTTGGTCCTCTAAATTGTTTGTCTTTATGTAAGTCATAATTCTTTCCTTTAAGAGGCTTTCCATTAATTTCCCTACTACTGAAGTTAAACTAACTGGCCTGTAGTTGCCAGATTCTTCTCTACTGCCCTTTTTATGAAGAGGTATTACATTTGCTATTCTCCAATCATCTGGGACAGCTCCTGTTAATAGTGACTGATTAAACAGATCAGTTAATGGGACAGTTAGCACTGAACGAAGTTCTTTTAAAACCCTTGGATGAATATTATCAGGACCCACTGCCTTTGTAACATTTATTTTTGATAATGCTAACAAAACCTCATCCTCTGTAAAAAGATTACTGTTAAGCTTGTTTCTATTTTGCATAGCATCCCTTAATGTAGACATTGTATCTTCACAATCTTTAGTGAAAACTTTTAACAATAAGGTGTTCATTCTTACAAGGGGAGCTGTTTTGCAGAGTAAGGAGCCATCATTTTCATGCCAGCCCCTAGCACAGAGCTTGAATCTAGGAAAGTATTCAATTCTGTTTTTCTCCTTTTTATTTTAAAACACTGTTTGCGTGTGTAATTTTATTTGTAACAACTTTTTATTAATAATGCATTGTGCATAATAAATAATTCCTTTATTAAGTTTGGCCTTTGTCTAATAATTGAACCACGTTACTAAAAGAGACTAGAATATTAGAACTGTATAATTTAGGTTATTTTCTGCAAAATTGTATTTAGAGAGTTAATGTGTAAAGTCTGGGTTTTTTCTTAGGATTTTCCCTTTAATAAATTTTAAGTGGTGGCAGTATTGGAGCTATAGGATTGTTGGTTTAGTGTGGGTGGCATTAAAAGGGAGTTTAGGGCATTTCTCTTGCGTCTAGTACAGACTAGGGAGTGTGGTTAACCCTTGCACCCACTAAACTGAATCACAAGCTTGCCTGGTGTGGCTAGATTGTGACCTATTGGTGACAGTAAAAGGGGGCTGATAACCCTTTCTGTGCCAAATAAGTGACTGGCACAGGGTTGGATAACCTTGGTTCGTCACAGAGGTATAAAGAGCAAGGGGTTTTAATGATCTTCACAGCCTGATGAAACGGCTGTGTAGCCGAGAAATGCATTGCTGTTTTTTAACTTGTTTTAAATAAAAAAAATTTAGTATACACACCCTTGCTCTGTGTAATAAGTTTCACTGGTGGTGCTGAGCTGTTAGAGCACTTAATTCTACGAGTGGCTGCAGAGCCCCTCACACACAACCCCTTCTTTTGATCCAGCCGATTGGTGCTACTATCTGAAGGCGTTGGGAGCTTGCCGTTACCTGATCTGTGAGACGTGCCTACGTGATCTGATTCCGTACCTCGTGGCTTAGTCTGTCGGGCGACTAAGAGGTCCCGGCCTGCTGTTAATGGCACTACGAGTGCCCCTTCTCCTGCGAGTTGAGAATTATCTGTTCCTGTTCTATTTACACGACAATATTGTTCAATGTGGCGCCTCCTTCTCTGCTCCTGTCAAATAAAATCTCATTTTCTTGTCCAAAAGAGCGAGGGGAGTGGTTGTCAGCCAGTGAGCAATCTCATAAGATCAGTAACACACAGATTCATTTCCTGTAAGTTTCGTTATCAATGTAAACAGTTTTACCTGAATGTTGACATTCCAATTTTTAAATAGTGCAGTGGAATATTCAAGAGCTTAGAAATGAAAGAACCTTACCTGCACAATGTATTTTTTTTTTTAATAAAATGTTGAGGAAAAATCTAAGTTTCTATTTAAAAAACATAATTTATGCTTACCTGATAAATTTATTTCTCGTGATGTCCACGGATTCATCCTTACTTGTGGGATATTCTCCTCCCCTACAGGAAGTGGCAAAGAGAGCACCCACAGCAGAGCTGCCTATATGGCTCCCCCCTTAGCTCCACCCCCCAGTCATTCGACCGAAGGCTAGGAAGAAAAAGGAGAAACCATAGAGTGCAGTGGTGACTGAAAGTTTAAAAATAAAAATATATATGCCTGTCTTAATAAACAGGGCAGGCCGTGGACTTGATACATCACAAGAGAAATAAATTTATCAGGTAAGCATAAATTATGTTTTCTCTTGTAAGATGTATCGAGTCCACGGATTCATCCTTACTTGTGGGATACCAATACCAAAGCTTTAGGACACGGATGAAGGGAGGGACAAGACAGGGACCTTAAAAACGGAAGGCACCACTGCTTGAAGAACCCGTCTCCCAAAAATAGCCTCCGAAGAAGCAAAAGTATCGAATTTGTAAAATTTGGAAAAAGTATGAAGCGAAGACCAAGTCGCCGCCTTACAAATCTGTTCAACAGAAGCCTCATTTTTAAAAGCCCATGTGGAAGCCACAGCTCTAGTAAAATGAGCAGTAATTCTTTCAGGAGGCTGCTGTCCAGCAGTCTCATAGGCCAAACGGATGATGCTTTTCAGCCAAAAGGAAAGAGGTAGCCGTAGCCCTTTGACCTCTCCGTTTACCAGAATAAACAACAAACAATGAAGATGTTTGACGGAAATCTTTAGTTGCTTGTAAGTAGAATTTTAAAGCACGAACCCCATCAAGACTGTAACAGACGTTCCTTCTTAGATGAAGAATATTAGGACACAAAGAAGGAACCACAATCTCTTGATTGATATTCTTATTAGAAACAACCTTAGGAAGAAACCCAGGTTTGGTACGTAAAACCACCTTATCTGCATGGAAAACAAGGTAAGGGGAATCACTTTGTAAAGCAGATAGCTCAGAAACTCTTCGAGACGAAGAGAAAGCTACTAAAAACAAAACTTTCCAAGATAGAAGCTTAATATCTATGGAATGCATAGGTTCAAACGGAACCCCTTTAAGAACTAAGTTTAGGCTCCATGGCGGAGCAACAGGTTTAAATACAAGCTTGATTCTGACCAAATGCTTTAACGTCTGGGACATCTGCCAGACATTTGTGAAGTAGAATAGACAAAGCAGATATTTGACCTTTAAGAGAACTAGCACATAATCCCTTCTCCAAACCATCTTGGAGAAAAGACAATATTCTAGGAATCCTAATCTTACTCCACGAGTAACCTTTGGAATCACACCAATAAAGATATTTGCACCAAATCTTATGATAAATCTTCCTGGTGACAGGCTTTCTAGCCTGAATCAGGGTATCAATGACCGATTCAGAGAAACCACGCTTTGATAAAATCATGCGTTCAATGTCCAAGCAGTCAGACGCAGAGAAATTAGATATGGATGCGTGAACGGCCCTTGAATTAGAAGGTCCAGCCTCATTGGCAGAGTCCACGGTGGAACCGAGGACATGTCCACTAGGTCTGCATACCAAGTCCTGCGTGGCCACACAGGAGCTATCAGAATTACCGAAGCTCTCTCCTGCTTGATTCTGTCAACCAGACGTGGGAGGAGAGGAAACGGTGGAAATACATAAGCCAGAATGAAGGACCAAGGCACTGCTAGAGCATCTATCAGTACCGCCTTGGGATCCCGGACTTGGACCCGTAACAAGGAAGTTTGGCATTCTGACGAGACGCCATCAGATACAATTCTGGTGTGCCCCATAGCTGAATCAGCTGGGCGAATACCTCCGGATGGAGTTCCCACTCCCCCCGGATGAAGAGTCTGACGACTTAGAAAATCCACCTCCTAGTTCTCTACTCCTGGGATGTGGATTGCTGAGAGATGGCAAGAATAATCCTCTGCCCACCGGATTATTTTGGTTACCTCCATCGAGAACTCCTTGTTCCTCCTTGATGATTGATATAAGCTACAGTCGTGATGTTGTCCGACTGAAACCTGATGAATTTGGCCGCAGCAAGGTGAGGCCACTTCTGAAGCGCATTGAAAAATCGCTCTCAGTTCTAAAATGTTTATCGGGAGGAGAGCTTCCTCCCGAGACCATAAGCCCTGTGCTTTGAGGGAGTTCCAGACTGCACCCCAGCCTAGCAGGCTGGCATCTGTCGTTACAATCAGCCACTCTGGCCTGCGGAAGCACGTTCCCTGAGACAGGTGGTCGTGAGACAACCACCAGAGAAGAGAATCTCTGGTCTCCTGGTCCAGATGCAGTTGAGATAAATCTGCATAATCCCCATTCCACTGTTTAAGCATGCATAGTTGCAGTGGTCTGAGGTGTAGACGGGCAAAAGGAACTATGTCCATTGCCGCTACCATGAGTCCGATTACCTCCATACACTGAGCCACTGATGGCCGAGGAATGGAATGAAGAACTCGGCAAGTGGATTAGAGTTTTAACTTTCTGACCTCCGTCAGAAATATTTTCATTTCTACCGAGTCTATCAGAGTCCCTAGGAAGGAAACTCTTATAAGAGGGAAGAGAGAACTCTTTTATGTTCACCTTCCACCCGTGAGATGTCAGAAAAGCCAACACGATGTCTGTGTGAGACTTGGCTAGCTGGAAAGTCGACGCCTGAATTAAGATGTCGTCTAGATAAGGCGCCACTGCTATGCCCCGTGGTCGTAGAACCGCCAGAAGGGACCCTAGCACTTTTGTGAATATTCTGGGAGCCGTGGCCAACCCGAAAGGAAGGGCCACAAACTGGTAATGCCTGTTTAGAAAGGCGACTCTGGAATTGATGATGATCTCTGTGAATAGGGATGTGTAGATACGCATCCTTTAAGTCCACGGAAGTCATATATTGACCCTCCTGGATCAGAGGTAGAATAGTCTCCATCTTGAATGATGGAACTTTGAGGAACTTGTTTAGAATTTTGAGATCCAAGATTGGTCTGAAAGTTCCCTCTTTCTTGGGAACCACAAACAGGTTTGAATAAAACCCTAGCCTCTGTTCCTCCTTTGGGACTGGGCGAATCATCCCCCATGGTATGTAGGTCTTCTACACAGCGTAAGAACGCCTCTCTTTGGTTTACAGACAATCGAGAAATGTGAAATCTCCCCCTTGAATTCCAGAAGATATCCCTGGGACACAATTTCTAAAGCCCAGGGATCCTGAACATCTCTCGCCCAAGCGAAGAGAGAGTTTGCCCCCTACTAGATCCAGTCCCGGATCAGGGGTTACCCCTTCATGCTGTCTTAGAGGCAGCTGCAGGCTTCTTGGCCTGTTTACCCTTGTTCCAAGCCTGGTTAGGTTTCCAGACTGTCTTGGATTGGGCAAAATTCCCCTCTTGCTTTGTAGCAGAGGAAGCTGAAGCGGGACCACTCTTAAAGTTCCGAAAGGAACGAAAATTTTGTTTGGCCCTCATCTTAATTTGATCTATCCTGAGGGAGGGCATGACCTTTCCCTTCAGTAATGCCTGAAATAATCTCCTTCAGTTCAGGCCAGAATAGGGTCTTACCTTTGAAAGGAATGTTCAAAAGTTTAGATTTAGATGACACATCAGCCGACCAGGACTTAAGCCATAACACCCTGCGTGCTAAAATGGCAAAACCTGAATTCTTTGCCGCTAATTTAGCCAGTTGAAAAGCGGCATCTGTAATAAAAGAATTAGCCAACTTAAGGGCCTTAATTCTGTTCATAATTTCCTCTAATGGAGTCTCCATTTGAAGAGCCTCTTCTAGAGCCTCAAACCAGAAAGCAGCTGCAGTCGTTACAGGAACAACGCACGCAATAGGTTGAAGAAAACCTTGAACAAAAATTTTCTTCAGGAGACGCTCTAATTTTTTATCCATAGGATCTTTGAAAGCACAACTGTCCTCGATAGGTATAGTTGTACGCTTAGAGTAGAAATAGCTCCCTCCACCTTAGGAACTGTCTGCCATGAGTCCCTTATGGTGTCAGATATGGGAAACATTTTCTTAAAAACAGGAGGGGGAGTGAACGGAATACCTGGTCTATCCCACTCCTTAGCAATAATATTCACAATCCTCTTAGGGACTGGAAAAACATCAGTGTAAACAGGAACCTCTAAGTATCTATCCATTTTACACAATTTCTCTGGGACCACTATAGGGTCACAATCATCTAGAGTTGCTAATACATCCCTAAGCAATAAGCGGAGGTGTTCAAGCTTAAAATTTAAAGGCCGTCATATCAGAATCTGTCTGAGGAAGCGTCTTTCCTGAATCAGAAATTTCTCCCTAGGATAACAAATCCCTCACCCCTTCAAAGCATTGTGAGGGCATATCAGAAACGGCTATTAAAGCGTGAGACAGCTTAGCATTTTTCCTTAACCCAGAGCCAAGTGGCCATGTCTTGTAAAGTAAATGAATGTGACGCACTAGAGGTACTTGGCGTCACTTGTTGTGACACTTCGGGAGAGCTAGATGGCGAACCCTCATTTACTTCTGACTGAGAATCATCTATTGCTCTATTTTTAAGTGCTAATATATGTTCTTTATAATTTATAGACATATCAGTACATTTGGGACACATTCTAAGAGGGGGTTCCACAATGGCTTCCAAACATATTGAACAAGGATTTTCCTTGGTATCAGACATGTTAAACAGGCTAGTAATGTAACAAGCAAGCTTGGAAAACACTGTAATCAAAGTAAATAACACTTAGAAATAAAAACGGTACTGTGCCTTTAAGAGAAAAAAAGCTGCACAAGTTCTGCAAAACAGTGTAAAAAAGTAGTAAACTTAACGAAATTTTTACAGTATTATCTTACAGCCTTAGTAACTTTGCACAACTATGCAAATAAACAATTAACCCCTTAATAGCAAAACCGGATTGAAAAAAAAAAAAAAAAAAGACTTACAGCTCTGCTGTGGCGCCTACCTGCCCTTAAGAACGATTTGTGGGGAAAAAACTCCTTTACAGCCCTCAAACACAGCAGGAACCTCTAGAAAAGCAGTTGAATGACTCTTGGTAAAGAAACTGCGCAACTGAGGCGCGAAAATAGGCTCTTCCCACCTCACTCGATGTTTTGAGGCCTATTAGAAAAACACCCGAGTGTCTCTTAATTAACCATGTGGGTTAAAAAACTAACACAAACCACAATGACCCCTTCAGTCCCTTTCAAAAAACGTTATAATTGCATCATTTACTGAACAAACAAAAAACGTTTTTTCCTAACAGTGTCACCAGTAACAAATGAGCCCTTCAAGCAAGCTGAAATTCCTATCCAAGTGTCTGAATACAGCTTACCCTTTCCCCATAGGGATATTGCCAGCCTTTTCTAGAATAAACACAGTCTGTCTAGAAAAACAGACTGAACATACCTTAATGCAGTTTAGCCTGCAAACCGTTCCCCCAACTGAAGTTTTCCTGTACTCTTCAGCCCTTGTGAGAACAGCAGTGGATCTTAGTTACAAAGTGCTAAGATCATAATCCTCTTTGCAGAAATCTTCATCTCTTTCTCTGCCAAAGAGTAAACAGTACACACCGGCACCATTTAAAATAAACTTTTGCTTAAGATACTAAAAAACTAACATTTTTGTCACCACACTCGCTCTGCACTTCCTAGTTACTTAGAGTAGGCAAAGAGAATGACTGGGGGGTGGAGCTATATAGGCAGCTCTGCTGTGGGTGCTCTCTGCCACTTCCTGTAAGGGAGGAGAATATCCCACAAGTAAGGATGAATCCGTGGACTCGATACATCTTACAAGAGAAAACATTTTAGTCTAAGCGTTATTTATCCTGAAATATAGACTAGTTTTGAATTATACAGCAAGATGCTGTATATTCATGGCTGCATTGTATTTTTTTTTGGTATTAAATTAATTTAATCCATTTATGTCATGCTCTCCCAGTTTGTTAGATTATGTTGGGCAAAATTGCTATCTTGAAGATATCACATATTAAGGATTTCGTAGGTCTCAAAACTGAATTTGTGCCTGCAAAAACAACATGCCCCTTTCTTCACAGCACTATTTTTTTTTTTAAATAAACAGTTGAAATATAGACCTTAAAAAGGGACATAATGAAAGAAAACTTGGGTTTCATATAGAGCATACAGTTTTCAGATTTACTTCTATTATCAAATTTGCTTACTCTCCCGGTATCCTTTGTTGAAGGACAACTGGCACTGTCATTGGGTGAGACAGAGACAAGCAGCTAGTTCACAGTAGTGCTTTGCTTCTGAGGCTATGTATGCTTTTCAACAATGGATATCAAAAGAATGAAGCAAATTAGAATTTAAAAATTGTTCTCTCAATCATGAGTTTAAAATTTTGACTTTACTGTCCCTTTAAGGCCATTGCTCCACTGCAAATCAACCCATACTAAGTTTCGAGTAGCTTTGGAGTGGTATAGATCTACACAAGGACAAGTGTGAGGAGGGAGAGGGCAAGCATTAAAATAACGAATTTGTTAAGGTAATTTTTTTACTTCCAATAAAGTAGAACTGAAAAGTTTATGAAATATGAATGATTACCCTATTAAACTGGAGATAGTTTACCTCCCAATAATTTCAATTATCTATATCTATGCATACCTAATGATAAATAACCAAATGAGTAATGGTCTGATATAACTGGAAAAATAATCTGAAGAGTTATTCTAAAAATTAAAACCATTCGGACAAATCCACCCTTGATTATTTCTTAGATTGTCTTTTGTTAAAACATTAACAGAACATGAAACACAATCTTTCCCTCTTTCATGATATAAAAAGAGCATGCAATTTTAAAACAACTTTTCAAATTTTCTTTTATTATCTAATATGTTTAATTCTCTTGATATCCTTTGTTGAAAAGCATATCTAAATAGGTTCAGCAGCTGCTGGCTCACCCATGTGCATTACTATTTCTTCAACAAAGGACATCTAAAGAACGACACAAATTAGATAATAGAAGTAAACTGGAATGTCACTTTAAAAAGAAAAAAAAGAAAAAAAAGTTTAACACCATCTGAAACCAGATTTACAATGCCATTTTTATAGGGTTTGGTATTTTAATTCTTACTTTCGGCATAAAGTTAATGGCAGCAAAACTATACATACATAAGGTTGGTGTTTTTAGAAGGTAAAAAAAAGGAAAAAAAAAAAGAAGAAAAAAAGTCCAATTTGGAACCATAAAGTGAAATAAGAAATTGATAACTACAATGCAGTTTACAATCGTTTTGTTCCATAAAAGTGCCATTTTGTCATTTGTGTGTACATCAGCAAAGTGTGCAGCAATAAAATCGACATCAGTAAACAGGCGATACATTTCTCATTAGAAGGCGATTACCGTATATACATCGGAAACCAAGAGGGAAAAAAATACATTGGGCACAAACCATATGTAATGTGAGATTTTACCTTGTCGACTGGGTGCTTTAGTGATGTGGCAGCCAGCTGCAGACAAATCGCTGCATTACTAGTTGCTGTTGTTCTCCCAGAGAGTCCACTGCATTTCACCTGAGCAAGCCGTAAATATTCTTCAGCTTTTCTATAAAATATATAAATATATTATATACACACACATATGCTGAAAAATATTACTATAGTTTACTAGTCAGGAGTTAATAGCACAGAGAGAAAAAGTTGCGTTTTATTCGTAGCTCCTCTCCCAGAGGCGCGATCCAGGCTCACTTCCATGTGAGATAGGGGGGAGGTGGGATGTGTGCAAAGTGTATCCTGAATAAGCTCTAGTAAGCTAAAAAGGGGGACATGAAAGAGGACTCGTCCACATTCCTAAAATCAGGCATCACCAAGTTAAACAAAGTCTGTTCCTTATATTAAAATGTATTCAGGTTTTATTAAGTACAGTTTAAAAAAAAAAAAAAAAAATCTTTTAAGGAAACAGCAGAAAAAGCCATGGTGCACAAAGGCAGCAGCGGAAACGCGTTTGATGTAAGGAATACCAGTACGGTGTACCATGGCTTTGTTATCTTATGCCGTTTCCATCAAGATTTCAGTTTTTAAACTGTACTTAATAAAACTGACACTTTTTAATATAAGGAACGGATTCTTTGTTTAACTTGTTAAAAGGGACACTCAGGTTTTATTACATTTTCATGATTCAGATACAGCATGTAATTTTAAACAACTTTCCAATTTACTTCCATTAAAAAAAGTGCAGTCTTTTATATTTGCACTTTTTTGAGTCACCAGCTCCTACTGAGCATGTGCAAGAACTCAGACTATACGTATATGCATTTGTGGTTGGCTGATTGATATCACATGGTACAGGGGGAGTGGAAATATACATAACTTTGAAATGTGTTAGAAAAGAATCTACTACTCATTTGAAATTCAGAGTAAATGCTATTGTATTGTCTTGTTATCTTGCATTTGTTGATTATGCAAATCTACTGTGTTTAATGGTCCTTTAAGTGTTTTATACATCCTGGACTATAAATTGTGTGTATATATAGTTTCTTAGGTTGCTACTAGTGTGAACATATAACTGCTTTTAACATTGTGAATAAACTTTTTGGAATACTTTCAAAAAGTAAAGCGGTCAGTGAAAAGAACAGTGTGCTGTAATTGTTTTCCTCCCCTTTAGTGTGTTCCTAAATCTATTTTACTTACTGTAGTATATAACATTGTTTAAAAATAGCTCATTTTCATTTATCGTGATAGAGACATACATATACACACCACAAGGCAGAGATGGCCAACTGGAAGCTCATGGCCCACATGCAGCCCTCCATGTTTTTGTGACCCATGGGGAAGAGTGGGAATTATAAAGAACAATCAAACAAGTTGGCCACAACTCAAAAAAGCTCTTTGGAGAAAGAGTGTATCCTACAACTTTATCTAAATCCAACTGTGTCTCTGGACATTTTTAGGAAACATGATGTGTGTGTTTAACATACATATGCGGCACTTAAAAGGGACAGTCTACAATAGAATTTGTATGGTTTTAAAAAAAAAAAAAAAAAAAATAGATATTTCCTTTATTACCCATTTCCCTGTTTTGCATAACCAACACAGTTTTAATATACTTTTTACCTCTGTGATTACCTTGTAACTAAGCATTTTCTGAAAGCCCCTTGATCACATTACTTTATTATCTATTTACTTGCATTTAGTGCTAAATCTTAAATAACTCCTTGGGCACGAACACAATGTTATCTATATGGCCCACATGAACAAGCAGTCTCCTGTTTTGAAAAGCAAATAACAAAAGCATGTGATAAGAGGCTGTCTATAGTGGCTTAGAAACAGGAAGAAATTTAGAGGTTTAAATGTTATAAAGTATATTAAAGTGAATCTAAAGTTGAATGAATAAGTGCCCGGTTTCTAAAAATACTATTAAAAACAGGGGCCCTTTCATTCATTAAACTTTAAATCGCAGCGTTGTTTTTAAATACTTACCTTTATCCCTTAGCAAACCAAGACCGGCGATCCTCCACCCGCAGCCCCTCTGTACTTACCTCAGCAATGACAAAACCAACTTCCTCCAATCATGGCTTGCACCCCAGGGAGTCCATCTCAAGAAGCCATGCAACGATTGGAGGAAGCCGATTTCATCATTGCTGTGGTAAGTACAGAGGAGCTGCAGGCAGAGTATCGCCGGTCTTTGTTTCCTAAGGAAAAAGGCAAGTATTAAAAGAATGCTGCAATGTAAAGTTTCATGAATGAAAGTGCCCCTGTTTTTAATAGTATTTTTAAAAACCGAGCACTCAGTCATTCAACTTTACATTAACTTTTTAATATAGCAATGTTGGTTGTGCAAAGCTGGGGAATGGGTAGTAAAGGCATTATCTATCTTTTTAAACAATTTTAGTGTAGACTGTCCCTTTAATGCTCCAAAATTATTGATAAGCTGCCCTATGTTTAATGGAGTTGGCTATCACAGCCATAAAGTATTTAAAGGGACATGAAACCCAATTTTTTTTCTTTAATGATTCATAGAGAATACAATTTTAAACATTCCAATTTACTTCTATTATATAATTTGCTTCATTCTTGAGATATCCTTTGTCAAAGAAATAGAAATGCACATGGGTGAGCCAATCACATGAGGAATCTATGTGCAGCCAACAATCAGCAGCTACTGTGCCTATTTATAAATGCTTTTCAACAAAGGATATCAAACAATAGATTGCGTGCTCTTACTAAATAATGAAAGGGAAAAAAAAAAGTTTCATGTCCTTTTAAAATAATAGTAAAAAAATAAAAATCACCGTGGGCTTCTAAATGTTATGCATGATCAATATATCACAGTTAATACAATCTCAACTACATACATGGTAGCGCCTTATTACAGGGTACAATTACGTGAAAAACAACAAAAAGACGGACATTTTAAAATGATTGCTGCATTAGTTGAGGTTTTGCCCTTTAACAATTGTCCCCACTGGAAAAGATACTCCAGCACAACTAATTCAGTCCTGTAAAGTCACGCTTACATTACACCCCACTGTAACAACGGACACTCACAATAAAACTCTATCAGAAGTAATCCCTAATTTAGGAGCCAGTCTCTTCAGAGTCTCGTAATCCATAACCTGTGACAGCAAAACTCGACAGATCACTCGCAATAACTTTCGCGGGAAATTAGAAGTAATATGCACTGCAATTGGTTAGCGTTAGTACCGGATATGAAAGATCCGATTGGTGCGTTCCTGTCATGTGTTCTTCTGTATACGTATTTTTAATCCGTGACGTAAACCTTCTAGGCAAAGTTCTCTGAAGATGTTTAGAATCTTAACCATTTGGCTGCTTGTCCCTGAGAGAGAGTAATTAGGGGGAATATCGCGCTTGTGACGACTAATGGGTACAAATCATGCAACGAGGGTGTTGAAATGGTTATATCTACGATTAAAGGGACACACAAGTTAAAAAAAAAAAAGTTTCACTGTGTGCTGCCTGAACGCATCTGATCTGATAAGCAAATGTGCAGTCATCATCAATTTTCTCCCAGTGGTGCATTGCTGCTTCTGAGCCTACCTATAGGGAATGGTTCAAAAAGGATACTACTAAGTGAACGAAAACAGTTTTATAAAAGAAGTAAATTGAAAAGTCTCAAAATGGTATGTTCTATCTGAACCATGAAAGTTGGTGAAAACAGTTTGCAATGTAAAACACTTAAAAGGACATGAACCCAATTTTTTTCTTTCATGATTTAGAAAGAGCATGCGATTTTAAACAACGTTATAATTTACTTTTGATATCCTTTGCAGAAAAGCATATCCAGATAGGCTCAGTAGCTGCTGATTGGTGGCTGCACATAGATATCTCATGTAATTGGCTCACCAATGTGTATTTATATTTCTTCAACAAAGGATATCTAAATAATGAAGCAAATTAGATTATAGAGTTAATTGTAATGTTTAAAATTGTATTCTCTATCTGAATCATGAAAGAAATAAATTGGGTTTAATGTCCCTTTAAACCCCCCCCCAAAAAAAAAAAAACAAGAACATATGACGTAATATTATTGTGCAACACAATTTTTTAATGTATGGCAAAGGGGCATTATAGTGTAAAAATAAAATGCATAAAATGACAAGGAAGTTGGTTTCTTATTCAAGCTGTTTCTTATTCATGATATTCTGTTTTTTATTCATGGAAGTTGGTTTCTTATTCAAAAATGGTGGCCCAATGGTTATTAACCCTTTGAAAATATCAGTTACTTATTCAAAAATGGTAATTACAGCACCTATGCTAGTGTTGGTATCAATTTCTGTGCCCAAAACTCCATTGGGCCAGGCTAAAAACAATTTCATCTCATGAAGGGGGATCTACCGTGTGTATATTCATAGTGAAATCATTGGCCCAATGGTTAATAACCCTTTGAAAATATCAGTTACTTATTCAAAAACATAAATTATGCTTACCAGATCATTCCCTTTCCTTCTGTATGAGGAGAGTCCACGGCTTCATTCCTTACTTGTGGGAATACAGAACCTGGCCACCAGGAGGAGGCAAAGACACCCCAGCCGAAGGCTTAAATACCTCCCCCACTTCCCTCATATCCCAGTCATTCTGCCACGGGTACAAGGAACAGTAGGAGAAATATCAGGGTATAAAGGGTGCCAGAAGAATAAACAAAAATTTAGGTCCGCTCAACGGAAAAAAAACGGCCGGGGGCTGTGGACTCTCTTCATACAGAAGGAAAGAAAATGATCTGGTAAGCATAATTAATGTTTTCCTTCTTAATATGAGGAGAGTCCACGGCTTCATTCCTTACTTGTGGGAAACGTATACCCAAGCTCTAGAGGACACTGAATGAAAACGGTAGGGTAAAAGAGAGGCGGACCCTATTCTGAGGGCACCACAGCCTGCAAAACCTTTCTCCCAAAAGCTTCTTCAGCCGAAGCAAAAACGTAAAATTTGTAAAATTTGAAAAGGTATGTAAGAAGGACCAGGTAGTCGCCCTACAAAAATGCTCCATAGAGGCCTCATACTTAAAGGCCCAAGATGAAGCCACAGCTCTAGTTGAATGAGCCGTAATCCTCTGAGGAGGCTTATGTCCCGCTATCTCATATGCTAAGCGAATAATACTCCTCAACCAAAAAGATAAGGAAGTGGAAGAGGCCTTCTGCCCTCTAGGCTTCCCAGAATAGACAACAAACAAGGAAGAAATCTGTCTAAAATCCTTCATAGCTTGAAGATAGAATTTCAAAGCCCGAACCACATCCAAATTATGAAATAACCATTCCTTCGAAGAAGAAGGATTAGGACACAAGGAAGGAACCACAATCTCCTGATTGATGTTAGGATCAGAAACCACCTTAGGAAGAAAACCCAACCCAGTATGAAGAACAGCCTTATCAGCATGAAAAACTAGGTAAGGAGGCTCACATTGCAAGGCCGCCATCTCAGAGACTCTGCGCGCCTAAGCAATAGCCAGTAGAAAAAGAACCTTCCAAGACAGTAATTTAATGTCAAACGAATGCATAGGCTCAAATGGAGCCCTCTGCAAAACTTTAAGAACTAGATTTAAACTCCAAGGAGGAGCGGCAGGTCTAAACACAGGCCTGATTCTAAACAGAGCCTGAACAAAAGACTGAACATCAGGAAGCACAGTGAGCCTCTTGTGCAAAAACACAGATAGAGCCGAAATCTGTCCCTTTAGGGAACTAGCAGAAAGGCCCTTCTCCATACCATCCTGGATAAGGCCCTTCTCCATACCATCCTGGATAAAGGAAAGAATCCTTGACCTTATGCCAGGAGAATCCATGCTCTTCACACTAGAATAAGTAGGTCCTCCACACCTTATGATAGATGCGACGAGTGACAGGCTTTCAAGCTTAAATGAGAGTATCAATCACTCTCTCAGAAAAACCTCTCTTTACTAGGACTAAGTGTTCAATCTCCATGCAGTCAGCCTCAGAGTATCTAGATCTTGATGAACAAAAGGACCCTGTTCCAGCAGTTCCCTGCAACAAGGTAAGACATCCCCACCAGGTCCGCGAACAACATCCTTCGTGGCCACGATGGAGAAATTAGTAACGGGGGAGAAGTGGTAACGGTGGAAAAATGTAAGCTAGACTGAACCTCCAAGGCACTACTAATGCATCTATCAGCTCTGCCTGAGGATCCCTGGACCGCGACCTGTATCTGGGTAGCTTGGTATTGAGTTGGGACGCCATGAGATCTATCTCCGGCGTCCCCCATCTGTTGCAAATCTCCGCAATCACCTCGGGATGGAGAGACCATTCCCCCGGATGAAAGGATTGTCTGCTGAAGAAATCCGCCTCAGAGTTGTCCACACCCGGAATGTGGATCGCTGACAGCAAGTAGTTGTGGGCCTCCGCCTATTCCAGAATCTGAGATACTTCCTTTTATTGCTAGGGAGCTCCTCGTTCCCCCCTGATGGTTGATGTAAGCCACCAAGGTTATGTTGTCTGATTGGAATCTGATAAACTGTGACGAACCCAGAAGATGCCAAGCCTTTAGAGCATTGAAGATCGCTCGAAGTTCCAAAATGATGATCGGAAGGAGAAAGTCCTCTCGAGTCCACAGGCCCTGTGCCTCCCTGGCAATTACCTCCATACACCGGGCCACAGAGGGCCTTAAGGAGGGCTGTAGGGCCAGACAATTGGAAGTTAGCTTGTAACATCTCTGGTCTGTAAGAAATATCCTCATGGATATAGAGTCTATTATTGTATCCAGGAATTCCACCCTGGTATTGGGAACAAGAGAACTCTTTTCTAAGTTTATCTTCCATCCATGAGATTGAAGAAGAAATAGAAGAGCTTTTTAATGGTCCTCTGCCAGCTGACAGGATGGTGCCTGAACCAGGATGTCGTCTAAGTATGGCGCCACTGCTATCCCTCTGGTTCTCGCCACTGCGAGCAGAGCCCCCAGAACCCTTGTAAAGACTCTTGGGGCAGTAGCTAGACCAAATGGAAGTGCAACAAACTGGAAGTGCTGGTTCAGGAACGCGAATCTCAGGAACTTGAAGTATTCCTTGTGGATTGAAACATGAAGGTAAGCATCCTTCAAGTCTATCATAGTCATGAACTGTCCTTCCTGGACTAAGGGCAGAATGGACCTTATCTTGAACGATGGGACCGACAGGAACTTGTTTAAGCCCTTTAGGTCCAGAATCAGGCAAAAAGTTCCCTCCTTCTTTGGGACCACAAAAAGGTTTGAGTAGTATCCCAGACCTCTTTCTGCTAGAGGTACCGGTACAATTACTCCCAGGGAGGAGAGATCCCTCACGCACCCTAGAAAGGCCTCTTGTTTTTCTGGACTTGAAGACAGGTTTGACAAGAGGAATCTGCCTCTGGGTAGATGAGATCTGAAACCTATCCTGTACCCCTGAGCGATGACCTCAGGACCGAAGGGTCTTGCACATTCCCCAGCCAAGCCTCCAAAAAGAGAGATAGTTTGCCCCCCACAATTCAGGGACGGATCGGGGCCCGCCCCATCATGCTGACTTTGACTCAGCGGGCTTCTTGTTCTGCTTGGATCTATTCCAAGACTGAGTCATTTTCCAAGTTCCCTTGGGCTGATTAGGCTTCGCGGAGGGCTGCTGCAGTTGGGATTTATCTGAACGAAAGGGACAAGAATTAGGACCTTGTCCCTTAGATTTGTTCTTCTAATCCTGCGGTAAAAAGGCACCCTTGCCTCCAGTGAACGTGGATATGATTGAATCCAGGCCTGGACCAAAAATAATTTTCCCCTTAAATGGCAGGGAAAGAAGTCTAGATTTTGAAGTCATGTCTGCAGACCAAGACTTCAGCCAGAGTGCCCTACTTGCTAGCACTGAAAAACCTGACGTCTTAGCATTCAGGTGAATATTCTGCATATTTGCATCACAAATAAAATAATTAGCCACCCTCAAGGCCTTAGTTCTTTCCTGTATTGTGTCAAGGGGACCCTCCATCTTGATCACCTCAGATAAAGAGTCGCACCAATAGATAGCGGATCCAGCCACCACAGCAACCGCCGCTGCCGGTTTAAACAAATATCCTGTGTGCTGAAACATCTTTCTCAACAGAGTTTCTAGCATCTTATCCATGGGCTCTTTAAACGAGGAACTATTCCCAAGCGGGATAGTTGTGCGTTTAGCAAGCATAGAGATAGCGCCATCCACCTTAGGGACGGAGCCCCACAACTCTAATTGAGAGTCCAGAACCGGGAATAACTTCTTAAAGGAAGAAGAAGGGGAAAAGGAAGAACCAAGTCTTTCCCATTCATTCTTAATAATATTTGCCATCTTTACGGGAACCGGGAAAGTTTGTGATACAACCCTGTCCTCATAGACCTTATCTAGTTTAGGAATACAGGGTTCCTCAGGTAATTTTGGTTCTGGAACCTCTAAAGTAGCCAAAACTTCCTTTAATAGAAAGCGTAAATGTTCAATCCTAAATCCGCAGCTGGAGGCTTAGAGGCAGCAGATTCCGACCCAAAAAGAGCATCCTCTGAAGTATCAGAGGCGTCTTCATCATCGGATAATCTTGTATCAGATAAATCCAATAAGTTAGTAGATGACCCCTGGGAAGGATAGCAATATTTCACCTTTCTCTTGCGCTTAGCGGGGCGAGGTAAAGCTGTGCAATGGGAAACTGCATGTGTAATAGGAGATGATAGCAGGGAACGCACCTCACGGGACGGAGACTCCTCAGAGGTGGACGGCTCAGTGGTACTAAACATATTGGCTTTCTTAGATAAAATTACTTTATCAAGGCATGTGGAACATAATTGGGCAGGCGCATATACCATAGTCTCCTCACAATATAGACAGGTATTAGATTTAGGTAAAGAGGGAGTATCCTCCAACGTATCAGAGTCCTCCATAGCTTGCGCTTGAAAATGGACTATGGAAAAATAAATGGCACCTTTATACCCCCAATGGATGGGGCACTCACCACCTCCTATGACCCAGGCCCCACAGAGAAACCACTTTGTCTCCGGTAAACCGCACGATCAGGAAAAGAGGAAATCAGTGTGGCCACACCCGGTCTCGTGGTGCGCCATGCAGGACCGCCCCTGCTACAGGAAAAAGCGTGCCAAGCCTAACAGGCTGCACAGCTAACGAAAAACGAAAATAAAACCTGTACGTTCCAACATCCAAGAAAGACCAGCACTTGAACCAGGTGTACTGACACGTCTGTGAGCCACTGTCAAGCCCACTATCCAAATAGATAAACACAGCAATGAAGTGTCAGCATAAAAATCCCTTTATTATCCAAACATGGGGATCAGTACAGAACACAACGTTTCGGGGCGGTCCCCTTAGTCATGTGATATCATTGTGAGACTCAAAGCCTTAATTTATAACACTCTCAATTATTATTAAGTCACTTATTCAATTTACAGAATGTGCACAGGCTAAGAGTATATACATATCAAGCAAACCACATTGTTATGTACAAATAAAAATATAGTAACTATCTCTCTGTGTAATTACAACACTGCAACCAGGTTAATGTGTCTAAACATTTCACAACAACCTTAAAGGGACACTGAACCCAATTTTTTTCTTTTGTAATTCAGAAAGAGCATGCAATTTTAAGCAACTTTCTAATTTACTCCTATTATCAATTTTTCTTCGTTCTCTTGCTATCATTATTTGAAAAAGAAGGACTCTAAGCTTTTTTTTTGGTTTCAGTACTCAGTCTGGACAGCACTTTTTTATTGGTGGATGAATTTATCCACCAATCAGCAAGGACAACCCAGGTTGTTCACCAAAAATGGTCCGGCATCTAAACTTACATTCTTCCATTTCAAATAAAGATACCAAGAGAATGAAGAAAATTTGATAATAGGAGTAAATTAGAAATTTGCTTAAAATTTCATGCTCAATCTGAATCACGAAAGAAATTTTTTGGGTACAGTGTCCCTTTAAACAATCTATACATCTATTATATAGTATCAACTTGGATTTTTTTAGTATCAACATAGGTTTTTTGGTCAGGAAATACAATAAACCAATTTCTAAACAACCATAGAATTAAAAATGTACTAATAGAAAATGGACCAATCAATTTCCCTATTTAACCCTCTTGGTTCTAAAGTGTCTAACTTAAATATCCAAAAAACTTCACGTTTTTCAAGAGCAAATCCCTATTGCTTCTCGTCTTGGAGTCTCTATTTTTTCAATTACTTGAAAACGTAATTGATTTATCTGATAGCCAAATTCCAAAAAATGTGCCGCTACAGGTGCTGTCACAATCTCACATCTTATGTTGCTCTTATGTTCATTAATACGATTCTAAATACGTCTGGTGGTCTCCCCGACGTAACCACGCCCACAAGGGCATTTAATAAGATAAACAACATAAGTTGTGAGACATGTGTAATGTGCATTATGTTTGAATTTATGCCCAGTCAATGGATGTGTAAAATAGGGCCCTTTGATCACTGAACCACAGTTAATACTCCGAGGCAGGGGTAACAACCTACTTTTTCTTCTGTAATATATGATTGTTTTAAAGTTTTCTTGAAACCAATGGGGCCCATTTATCAAAGGGCTTGCGGACCTGATCCGACACTGTGGATCAGGTCCGCAAGACCTCGCTAAATGCGGAGAGCAATACGCTCTCCGCATTTAACATTGCACCAGCAGCTCACAAGAGCTGCTGGTGCAACGCCGCCCCCTGCTGACTCGCGGCCAATCGGCCGCCAGCAGGGAGGTGTCAATCAACCCGATCGTATTTGATCGGGTTGATTTCCGGCGATTCCTGTCCGCCTGCTCAGAGCAGGCGGACAGGGTTATGAAGCAGCGGTCTTTAGACCCCTGCTTCATAACTTGTGTTTCTGGCGAGTCTGAAGACTCGCCAGAAACACGGCCCTTCAAGCTCCGTACGGAGCTTGATAAATGGGCCTGAATGTCTGCTCTTATCAGTGTATCCCTCAAATTCTTATTTCTCTTAAAGGCTGGCATAGGTGGTAAAATAAATTCCTCTATATCTGCCATACACTCACCCAACAAATACCAATGTTTGTGTATTATCTTACGCCTAGATTTAGAGTTTTGTCGGTAAAGACCGGCGTAGCTAACGCAGCTTTTTTTCCTACTGCTGCTCCCAAACAACGCTGGTATTTAGAGTTGTCTAAAGGGCTGCATTAGGCTCCAAAAAGGGTGCGTTGAGCCGAATTTACTGCCACTTCAACCCTCAATACCAGCGTTGCTTACGGTAGCGGTAAGCTGGCAAAACGTGCTCGTGCACGATTCCCCCATAGGAAACAATGGGGCAGTTTGGGCTTAAAAAAAACCTAACACCTGCAAAAAAGCAGCGTTAAGCTCCCAACGCAGCCCCATTGTTTCCTATGGGGAAACACTTTCTAACAGGCCCATTTATCAAGCTCCGTATGGAGCTTGAAGGGCCGTGTTTCTGGCGAGTCTTCAGACTCGCCAGAAACACAAGTTATGAAGCAGCGGTCTAAAGACCGCTGCTCCATAACCCTGTCCGCCTGCTCTGAACAGGCGGACAGGAATCGCCGGACATCAACCCGATCGAATACGATCGGGTTGATTGACAGCTCCCTGCTGGCGGCCGATTGGCCGCGAGTCAGCAGGGGGCGGCGTTGCACCAGCAGCTCTTGTGAGCTGCTGGTGCAATGTTAAATGCGGAAAGCGTATTGCTCTCCGCATTTAGCGAGGTCTTGCGGACCTGATCCGCAGTGTCGGATCAGGTCCACAAGCCCTTTGATAAATGGGCCTGTCAGTCTGCACCTAACACCCTAACATGTACCCCGAGTCTAAACACCCCTAATCTGACACTTATTAACCCCTAATCTGCCGCCCCCGCTATCGCTGACCCCTGCATTACACAATTAACCCCTAATCTGCCGCTCCGGACACCGCCGCAACCTACATTATCCCTATGAACCCCTAATCTGCTGCCCCCAACATCGCCGACACCTATATTATATTTATTACCCCCTAATCTGCCCCCCCCAACGTCGCCGCCACCTAACTACACTTATTAACCCCTAATCTGCCGACCGGACCTCGTCGCTACTATAATAAAGTTATTAACCCCTAAACCGCCGCACTCCCACCTCGCAAACCCTATAATAAATAGTATTAACCCCTAATCTACCCCCCCAACGTCGCCGCCACCTAACTTCAAGTATTAACCCCTAATCTGCCGACCGGACCTCGCCGCTACTCTAATAAATGTATTGACCCCTAAAGCTAAGTCTAACCCTAACCCTAACACCCCCCTAAGTTAAATATAATTTTAATCTAACGAAATAAATTAAATCTTATTAACTAAAGTATTCCTATTTAAAACTAAATACTTACCTGTAAAATAAACCCTAAACTAGCTACAATATAACGAATAATTATATTGTATCTATTTTAGGATTTATATTTATTTTACAGGCAACTTTGTATTTATTTTAACTAGGTACAATAGCTATTAAATAGTTATTTACTATTTAATAGCTACCTAGTTAAAATATTTATAAAATTACCTGTAAAATAAATCCTAACCTAAGTTACAATTAAACCTAACACTACACTATCAATAAATTAATTAAATAAATTACCTACAATTAAATAAACTAAACTAAATTACAAAAACAAACAAACACTAAATTACAGAAAATAAAAAAATATTACAAGAATTTTAAACTAATTACACCTACTCTAAGCCCCCTAATAAAATAATAAAAAAAAAATAATAATAAAGGTCCCTACCCTATTCTAAATTAAAAAGTAATCAGCTCTTTTACCAGCCCTTAAAAAGGCTTTTTGCGGGGCATGACCCAAAGTAATCAGCTCTTTTGCCTGTAAAAAAAAATACAACCCCCCCCAACATTAAAACCCACCCACCCAAACCCCCCTTAAATAAACCTAACACTACCCCCCTGAAGATCTCCCTACCCTGAGTCGTCTTCACCCAGCTGGGACGAAGTCATCATCTGATGGGGCAGAAGAGGACATCCATACCGGCAGAAGTCTTCATCCTATTCGGGCAGAAGAGGACATCCGGACCAGCAGAGATCTTCATCCAAGCGGCATCTTCTATCTTCATCTATCTGGCGCGGAGCGGAGCCATCTTCTTCCAGCCGACATGGATCCATCCTCTTCAACCGACGCCTACTCGCCGAAGGTTCCTTTAAATGACGTCATCCAAGATGGCGTCCCTCGAATTCCGATTGGCTGATAGGATTCTATCAGCCAATCGGAATTAAGGTAGGAAAATTCTGATTGGTTGATTAAATCAGATTCAAGTTCAATCCCATTGGCTGATCCAATCAGCCAATCAGATTGATCTCGCATTCTATTGGCTGTTCCGATCAGCCAATAGAATGTGAGCTCAATCTGATTGGCTGATTTAATCAGCCAATCAGATTTTTCCTACCTTAATTCCGATTGGCTGATAGAATCCTATCAGCCAATCGGAATTCGAGGGACGCCATCTTGGATGATGTCATTTAAAGGAACCTTCATTCCGCGAGTAGACGTCGGTTGAAGAGGATGGATCCGCGTCGGCTGGAAGAAGATGGCTCCCCTCCGGATGGATGAAGATAGAAGATGCCGCTTGGATGAAGATGTCTGCCGGTCCGGATGTCCTCTTCTGCCTGGGTAGGATGAAGACTTCTGCCGGTCTGGATGTCCTCTTCTGCCCCATCGGATGATGACTTCGGCCCGGCTGGGTGAAGATGACTCAAGGTAGGGAGATCTTCAGGGGTGTAGTGTTAGGTTTATTTAAGGGGGGTTTGGGTGGGTTAGAGTAGAGGTATGTGGGTGGTGGGTTTTAATGTTGGGGGGGGTTGTATTTTTTTTTTACAGGCAAAAGAGCTGATTACTTTGGGGCATGCCCCGCAAAAAGCCCTTTTAAGGGCTGGTAAAAGAGCTGATTGCTTTTTAATTTAGAATAGGGTAGGGACCTTTATTATTTTTTTATTTTATTTTATTAGGGGGCTTAGAGTAGGTGTAATTAGTTTAAAATTCTTGTAATATTTTTTTATTTTCTGTAATTTAGTGTTTTTTTTTGTTATTTAGTTTAGTTTATTTAATTGTAGGTAATTGTAGGTAATTTATTTAATTAATTTATTGATAGTGTAGTGTTAGGTTTAATTGTAACTTAGGTTAGGATTTATTTTACAGGTAATTTTGTAATTATTTTAACTAGGTAGCTATTAAATAGTAAATAACTATTTAATAGTTATTGTACCTAGTTAAAATAAATACAAAGTTGCCTGTAAAATAAATATAAATCCTAAAATAGATACAATATAATTATTCGTTATATTGTAGCTAGTTTAGGGTTTATTTTACAGGTAAGTATTTAGTTTTAAATAGGAATACTTTAGTTAATAAGATTTAATTTATTTCGTTAGATTAAAATTATATTTAATTTAGGGGGGGTGTTAGGGATAGGGTTAGACTTAGCTTTAGGGGTTAATACATTTATTAGAGTAGCGGCGAGGTCCGGTCGGCAGATTAGGGGTTAATACTTGAAGTTAGGTGGCAGCAACGTTGGGGGGGGCAGATTAGGGGTTAATACTATTTATTCTAGGGTTTGCGAGGCGGGAGTGCGGCGGTTTAGGGGTTAATAACTTTATTATAATAGCGGCGAGGTCCGGTCGGCAGATTAGGGGTTAATACTTGTAGTTAGGTGGCGGCGACGTTGGGGGGGGCAGATTAGGGGTTAATAAATATTATGTAGGTGTTAGCGATGTTAGGGGCAGCAGATTAGGGGTTCATAGGGATAATGTAGGTGGCGGCGATGTGCGGTCGGCAGATTAGGGGTTACAAATATTTATTATAGTGGCGGCGATGTGGGGGGACATCGGTTTAGGGGTACATAGGTAGTTTATGGGTGTTAGTGTACTTTAGAGCACTGTAGTTAAAAAACGTTATAAACCGGCGTTAGCCCATGAAGCTCTTAACTACAGCCTTTCCATGGGCAGTAGGAGTCTTGTCAGTAGAGGGTGTACCGCTCACTTCAGCCAAGACTCTAAATACCAGCGTTAGGAAGATCCCATTGAAAAGGATATGCAATTGGCGTAAGGGGATCTGCGGTATGGAAAAGTCGCGGCTTGAAAGTGAGCGTTAGACCCTTTCCTGCCTGACTCAAAATACCAGCGGGCAGCCAAAAGCAGCGTTAGGACCCCTTAACGCTGCTTTTGACAGCTAACGCAGAACTCTAAATCTAGGCGTTAGTGATTTGATTACTCTCCTGGCAGTACTCAGAGACAAAAGTAAGTCTCTTATCTTTTACCCTACCAACCTTATTGGTGATTAATTCCTCCCTAGGGATAGATGAAACCTCTGTAATAACCTGATCAACCAAATTCTTAGGGTATCCTCGGGTCAGGAACTTATCCCCCATCTCCTTTAACCTTAAAGGGACAATTTTATAGTCAGATACAATCTTTCTTACCCTTAGTAATTGACTACGGGGAAGAGATTTTATGAGAGATTGTTGATGAGCACTATCATATTTCAATAGGCTATTATGGTTCATTTCTTTACAATAAATATCCGTACTGAAACCATTTCCTTGCTTAATCACTGATACATCAAGGAAATCTATCTTGGTCTCAGACCATGTCAGCTTGAACTTAATGTAGTTGGTTAACCTGTTAAGTTCATTAACAAACAACTCCAGGGCTCCAATGTCGCCAACCCAAACACCAAAAATATCGTCAATGTAGCGCCACCAGGTGGCGCCACATTGACGAAACAGTTCATTTTCGAACACAACTTTTTCCTCAAAGGAATTCATAAAAATATTGGCATAATTGGGTGCGACGTTGGAGCCCATGGCCGTGCCCTGTAATTGCAGAAAAAAGGAGTCCTCAAAAAGGAAATAGTTATTATACAGCACAATCTCCAATAGTTGTAAAAGGAAATGAATTTGACCATCATTATATAAGCCACAGGAGTGTAATACCAACCTCAGAACCTCATCTCACACATGTCGCAGCATAAAACATAATAAACTAATTAACCCTTGATTCCATACAGATAAAAGGAGTCACACTGTGATCCTATCTTCTTGTGTTATCATATGTGTATAAAAAAATGAAATGATCATACCGGAATCTCTGCCATGGACCCCCATCTCATCGCAGAAAATGTACCGTTTCTGCAGTTTTTTTTGCCTGCACTTTTAACTTCTGCCTGCAGGTGTCACTGTTCCATTCTCTCAATGTAAATATTTACTACGTTCCTCTCTCTTCAATTTCCTTCCCCTTCCTGAATTCCAGTGAGGTACAGGGTAACAGCACATTGCAGAAAAGGTAAGTCAGGGCTTAACAAATGTATTCTAGGAGCCAACCAAAATTCTAAGGAGCCAGATTTTTTGTGTGTTCTTTAATGTGTGTGTGTGTGTGTGTATGTATCTGTGTGTGTGTGTATCTCTCTTTGTGTGTGTGTGTATTTGTGTATGTATCTGTGTGTGTATGTATGTGTGTGTGTATTTGTGTATGTGTGTGTGTGTGTATGTATTTGTGTGTGTGTGTGTGTGTGTGTATGTGTGTATGTATGTACGTATGTATCTCTGTGTGTGTATTTGTTTATGTATCTGTGTGTGTATGTATCTCTGTGCGTGTATGTATCTCTGTGTGTGTGTGTATGCATCTCTGTGTGTGTGTGTATGTATGTATGTATCTCTGTGTGTGTATGTATGTGTGTGTGTGTATGTATGTATCTGTGTGTGTGTATGTATCTGTGTGTATGTGCCTGTGTGTGTATGTGTGTCAATTTCCTCCCCCTTCATGAACTCCAGTGTGGTACAGGGTAATAGCACATTGCAGAAAAGGTAAGTCAGGGCTTCATTTATTTTAAGTCTAGGAGCCAACCAAAATACTTTTAGGAGCCAGATTTTTTTTTTCTTTAATAAATGTGTGTTTGTATATATGTATGTGTGTGTGTATGTGTGTGTTTGTGTATATTGTATGTGTGTCTGTGTATATATATGTGTGTATGTATGTATGTGTTTTTGTGTATATGTGTGTTTGTGTGTGTATATTATATTTGTGTGTATATGTGTTTGTGTGTATGTGTGTGTATATATGTGTGTGTATATGCGTATATATATATTGTATGTGTGTCTGTGTATATATATGTGTGTATGTATGTATGTGTTTTTGTGTATATGTGTGTTTGTGTGTGTATATGTGTGTGTATATTATATTTGTGTGTATATGTGTTTGTGTGTATATATGTGTATATGTGTGTGTTTTTATATATATATTTATATATATATATATATATATATATATATATGTGTGTGTGTGTGCAGTGAGACACTGCAGAAAATTTTTCACTAAAAAAATCTCATCGAAGAAAATAAAAAAAAGTTCTGCCTCTGGGCTGTGGAACAGACACACAGCCTCTCAAGTTTGACAGTCTTGTAGCATTGCTCCTGACATGGACTTGAGTGATAGAAGCAGGCAGTGAAACTTATCAACTCTGATTGCTTAGGAGCTGTTAATACGAGTCTGGATGGATTTCAGAAAGACTCTCCCTGCATCCTAAGACCCCAACATTCTTCAATGCTCTCACTGAGAGGCTGATAAGACTACTTAAAACCCCAGTCCCATTCCGAAGGGTACTACCCTCCATAAGGAACTACTCCATATCTTCTGACACTTGTCTGCCAACCTCCTGTGACGAAACGCAAAGAATGACTGGGATATGAGGGAAGTGGGGGAGGTATTTAAGCCTTTGGCGGGGGGTGTCTTTGCCTCCTCCTCGTGGCCAGGTTCTGTATTCCCACAAGTAAGGAATGAAGCAGTAAACTCTCCTCATATTAAGAAGGAAACGGAAATTACAGGATCTATGCCAGGATTGGCATTCATTTCTGGGCCCAAAACACCATTGGGCCAGGCTAAACATAA
This sequence comes from Bombina bombina, assembly GCF_027579735.1. Classification (NCBI taxonomy): domain Eukaryota; kingdom Metazoa; phylum Chordata; class Amphibia; order Anura; family Bombinatoridae; genus Bombina; species Bombina bombina. The sequence goes on along the minus strand of NC_069499.1, from coordinate 1,321,251,658 downwards.
TTGCATGTCATGGAGGGTGATCTACCCTACATATATTAACAGTAAAAACAGTGGCACAATGGTCATTAACCCTTTGAAAATATCAGTTACTTATTCAAAAATGGGAATTGTAGTACCTATGCAAGGGTTGACATCAATTGCTGTGCCCAAAACACCATTGGGCCAGGCTAAAAACAATTGCATGTCATGGAGGGGAATCTAGGACAATAAATGTGTATAATCCCTAAGTGTATAAAAAGATTACGAAAATAACTCACTCACCCCTGAAGTGGCGTATACCAACTCTGTCACCAACGAGATATCTGTAGTATCATCCAGTACTCCCGGGAGTACTGGATGATACTACAGATATCTCGTTGGTGACAGAGTTGGTATACGCCACTTCAGGGGTGAGTGAGTTCTTTTTTTAAGCCCGGACACAGGAACGGTGAGCAATCTTGTTATACACTTAGGGATTATCCATTTAGGGATTATACACATTTATTGTCCTTTTTCTCCTATTTGGGTATCAACTGGTGATACCTGGATAATGGATATCCCTTTGAACTGCTTGCTTCGCTTTTGGAGGAACTTTACACACATAACAGAATACATTATGGAGGGTCCAGTGCAACAGTTCTTTTCCTTTATGTCTGCTACAGCATGTACCAACCCTGGATTAGATTGTGAGAAAATATTCTCGGATGATAAAGGGACTTTGTCATTGAGCACTTTGATTCAATGGAGAACACATTATTTAAAGAAATAAAGGCATGGACATTTGGACATTCCAATCATATATAAAAGTGAAAATGATCCCAAGAGGATTAAGAATTTACAAATTTCCCACTTTTGAGGTAGATGTTAATGATAAAGATTTTCTTAATTCTTGGAATAATGTTTTATCCGAATGTTCCTCTCAACTTATGCTGTTACTTATTCAATATAGAACACAACACCTTAATGAGATTAAATCTGAGATAAATGCACTCCAATCTGAATTAAACAAGCATAGTTTAGATCCTGATTTTGCAAAATTCGACAATATCTTACAAGATTATTTAGCCCAAGGTAAATTGCTTATTATGGAAAATAAACATCTGAAATTTATCAGAGATAAAACTGATTATTTGAAAAATTCGGTCTACATCTGGAATAGAAAACAGCGTAATGATTACAGACCCAGTTTACCTCAGTCTAAAAACAAAAGGGGCAACCACAGACGCAGAAATAGGCAGTCTAAGACAGTCACCTTCTCAGACAGCGATACTGATCGGTCAACTCATCAGATGAGAATTTATCAGCCAATGAGGACAACACAGGTACATTAGTCCAGACCAACACTATGTACAATCAACAACAAGTTATTCTTAAACATACACCAACACCTTCTATTATTACCAATATGGGTCCATGTCGTCAGGGTGCCAGACCAAAAGAAAAACCTACCACTGGGAATAATAGCAATTCTAAATATATCCCCACTAATGCTCATAACAGCCTGGACGGAGTTTATGCAATGAGTTCCAATATTTGTGAACAAACCCTACTGGACCAGGTTTTTCTGTTGGGTCAGGACCCTCAGGGAGTAGGGGGACCAACACTACTAGGCACACAGGGAATGCAAGAGAGATACCAATTGAGGGGCAACCGAACACAGAGCAAGTAAAAATGAATAATGCATTAAACTTATCTTCTATCCATCTCACTAGTGACCAATTAGAATTATTGGGACTAGGTCTGGGCTTTGCTCTGACTGCTCATTTCGATTTGTTCCAAACTATGGTAGATATTAATAATTTTATTAGGAATGTCACCCTTAAAAAGCATTTTTCCACTGATACTATGACTCCTGCAAAACATACTAGTGGCCCCACTGTTCATTTACCAGAATTTTAGAACTTTAAAGAAGATGTAATAACTTTGCATAGCTTAGCCTCAGAAACTGAGACAGCTACTGGTCAGGTGAACAGTGGAGCCACTTTTAAGGATAAGTCGAAATTCTATCCTATCCACAGCAGGGGACCAGTGATAGAAACTTTTTATGCCCGGGTTGAGGCTGACTTGCAGGCCTTGAGAGCCTATAGTGATTACACTGCCCTCATAGACTAGGTATTCCAAACATATTCTTAATCTGTTTGCTAAAATGAGATGGGAAGCCTCCTTTATCTGGGTTACTGTAGATGCAGTCTCTCTTTACTCCTCTATTCCCCACTCAAAAGGCATCAAGGCTGATGAGTATTTTTTTGAACAAACATACTGATTATACTGCAGAATTTCAGGCTTATGTTATCCGTGTTCTATCTTTTCTCCTGACTCACAATTTTTTCTACTTTGAGGGTAATTACTATCTCCAAAGATGCGGCACTGCCATGGGGGCGAAATTCGCCCTCCTCATATGCTAATTTATATCTTGGCAGATGGGAAATGGACAGCATCTTTGGAGATAGTAATCTCTTCAGGTCTTACATACGCTTTTTCAAGCGTTATATAGATGACCTGCTTCTAATCTGGTCTGGCCCTCAGCACCTCATTGGTTCTTTTATGGAATGTTTGAATAATAACGAAGTGGACCTTAGTTTCACCTTTACACCTGACCCCATCAGCGTAGACTATCTAGCTCTAAGTTTGGTAGGTAGTATGGATGGTAACATAGTTACTAAAGTATACCGTAAGCCTATCTCTGGCAATACTCTGCTGCATGTATCCAGCTGTCATCCCAAAAATACCTCTTATGCAGTAGCAAAGGGCCAGTTCCTTATGCTCAAAAGAAACTGCAGCAGACAGCAGGATTACTTGCAGGAAACAAAGTTGCTGGAGACTAGGCTCACTGAGAGAAACTATGTAGTCACATTACACAGGCTAAATATCAAGTGGGAAGGCTATCTAGAGAAATCCTTTAAACCAAAAGATAATGCTAGCAATTTTAAGGGGGTTCATTTTCTAACGGGCTACAGCGCCCAATACCCCAAAATTATCAAGAAACATTTCCCTCTCCTGGCTGCAGATGATAAGCTTATGGGCTTAGTCCAGGAAGGAATACGCTGTTCCTATAAAAAATGTCCAACGTTGGCATCTATCTTATCCCCGACTCAATTGAGACAGAACACTAGACCAGCTAGCTCTTGGCTCAAACATGTTGGCAATGTTTAAGTGTGGTCACAGGAAATGTAAACCCTGTGAATATGTACAGGTCACTGATGCCTTTACTTCTGCAGTGAGTGGACAAACATATGCAATAAAGAAATGCCTGAACTGTACTTGCACTCATGTGATATAACTCATTACCTGCATAAAATGCAACATACAATACGTTGGTCTCACCTCAAGAGACATTAATTTCAGTTACTTATTTAAACATGGGAATTACAGCACCTATGCCAGGGTTGGCATCAATTTCTGTGCCCAAAACACCATTGGGCCAGGCTAAAAACAATTTCATGGAGGGTGATCTACCCTGTATATATTCATAGTGAAATCAGTGGCCCAATGGTCATTAGCCCTTTGAAAATAGTTACTTATTCAAAAATAGGAATTACAGCATCTCTGCCAGGGTTGGCATCAATTGCTGTGCCCACAACACCATTGGGCCAGGCTAAAAACAATTGCATGTCATGGAGGGGGATCTACCCTACATCTATAAACAGTAAAATCAGTGGCCCAATGGTCATTAACCCTTTGAAAATTTCAGTTACTTATTCAAAAATGGGAATTAGAGCACCTATGCCAGGGTTGGCATCAATTGCTGTGCTCAAAACACCATTGGACCAGGCTAAAAACAATTGCATGTCATGGAGGGGGATCTACCCTACATAAATTAAATGTCAAATTAGTGGCCCAAAGGTCATTAACCCTTTGAAATATCAGTTACTTATTCAAAAATGGTAATTACAGCTCCTACGCCAGTGTTGGCATCAATTTCTGTGCCCAAAACTCAATTGGGCCAGGCTAAAACAATTTAATCTCATGAAGCGGGATCTACTGTGTGTATATTCATAGTGAAATCAGTGGCCCAATGGTTATTAACCCTTTGCAAATATCAGTTACTAATTCAAAAATGGGAATTACGGCATCTATGCCAAGATTGGCATTCATTTCTGGGCCCAAAACACCATTTGGTCAGGCTAAACACAATTGCATGTCATGGAGGGGGATCTACCCTGTATGTATTCATAGTGAAATCAGTGGCCCAATGGTTATTAACCCTTTGAAAATATCAGTTACTTATTAAAAAATGAGAATTACAGCACCTTTGCCAGGGTTGGCATCAATTTCTGTGCCCAAAACACCATTGGGCCAGGCTAAAAACAATTGCATATCATGGAGGGGAATCTACCCTACATATATTAACAGTACAATCAGTAGCCCAATGGTCATTAATCCTTTGAAAATATCAGTTACTTATTCAAAAATGGGAATTGTAGTACCTATGCCAGGGTTGGCATCAATTGCTGTGCCCACAACACCATTGGGCCAGTCTAAAAACAATTGCATGTCATGGAGGGGGATCTATCCTACATAAATTAAATGTAAAATTAGTGGCCCAATGATCATTAACCCTTTGAAAATATCAGTTACTTATTCAAAAATGGTAATTACAGTACCTATGCCAGTGTTGGCATCAATTTCTGTGCCCAAAACTCAATTGGGCCAGGCTAAAAACAATTTCATCTGATCATGAAGCGGGATCTACTGTGTGTATATTCATAGTGAAATCAGTGGCCCAATGGTCATTAACCCTTTGAAAATATCAGTTACTTATTAAAAAATGGGAATTAGAGCACCTATGCCAGGGTTGGCATCAATACCAATGCCCAAAACACCATTGGGCCATGCTGCAAACAATTGCATGTCATGGAGAGGTATCTATGTTTATATTCATAGTGAAAACAGTGGATTAATGGTTATTTATTAAAAATGAGAATTACAGCACCTATGCCAGGGTTGGCATCAATTTCTGTGCCCAAAACACCATTGGGCCAGGCTACAAACAATTGCATGTTTTGGAGGGGGATCTACCCTACATATATTAACAGTAAAATAAGTGGCCCAATGGTCATTAACCCTTTGAAAATATCTGTTACGTTTAAAAAAATGGGAATTGTAGTACCTATGCCAGGGTTGGCATCAATTGCTGTGCCCAACTCCATTGGGCCAGGCTAAAAACAATTTCATCTCATGGAGAGGGATCTACCGTGCGTATATTATTAGTGAAATCAGTGGCTCAATAGATAATTACCCTTTGAAAATATCAGTTACTTATTCAAAAATGGGAATTACAGCTTCTATGCCAGGATTGGCATTCAATTCTGTGCCCAAAACACCATTGGGCCAGGCTAAACATAATTGAATGTCATGGAGGGGGATCTACCCTGTATATATTCATAGTGAAATCAGTGGCCCAATGGTTATTAACCCTTTGAAAATATCAGTTACTTATTCAAAAAAGAGAATTACAGCACCTATGCCAGGGTTGGTATCAATTTCTGTGCCCAAAACACCATTTGACCATGCTAAAAACAATTTCATGTCATGGAGAGTTATATACCCTGTGTATAGTCCTCGTGAAATCAGTGGCCCAATGGTCATTAACCCTTTGAAAATATCAGTAACTTATACAAAAATTGGAATTAGAGCACCTATGCCAGTGTTGGCATCAATTTCTGTGCCCAAAACACCATTGGGCCAAGCTAAAAACAATTGCACTTTATGGAGAGTTATTTACCCTGTGTATATTCATAGTGAAATCAGTTGCCCAATGGTTATTAACCCTTTGAAAATATCAGTTACTTATTCAAAAATGGGAATTGTAGTACCTATGTCAGGGTTGGCATCAATTGGTGTGTCCAAAATACCATTGGGCCAGGCTAAAAATAATTGCATGTCATGGAGGGGGATCTACCCTGTGTATATTCATAGTGAAATCAGTGGCCCAATGGTTTTTAACCCTTTGAAAATATCAGTTACTTATTAAAAAATGGTAATTACAGCACCTATGCCAGTGTTGGCATCAATTTGTGTGGCCAAAACACTAATTGGTCAAGGCTAAAAACAGTTGCATGTCATGGAGAGTTATCTACCCTGTGTATATTCATAGTGAAGTCAGTGGCCCAATGGTTTTTAACCCTTTGAAAATATCAGTTACTTATTCAAAAATGAGAATTACAGCACCTATGCCAGGGTTGGCATCAATTTCTGTGCCCAAAACACCATTGGGCCAGGCTAAAAGCAATTTCATGTCATGGAGGGGGATCTACCCTATATATATTAACAGTAAAATGAGTGGCCCAATGGTCATTAATCCTTTGAAAATATCAGTTACTTATTCAAAAATCGTAATTACAGCACCTATGCCAGTGTTGGCATCAATTTCTGTGCCCAAAACTCCATTGGACTAGGCTAAAAATATTGCATGTCACGAAGGGGGATCTATGCTGTATATATTCATAGTGAAATCAGTGGCCCAATGGTCATTAACCCTTTGAAAATATCAGTTACTAAAAAATGGGAATTAGAGCACATATGCCAGGGTTGGCATTAGGGTTGCCACCTTTTGCCCAGAAAATTCCTGGACACTTTTTAAGTGGGCGTGGATAGGGTGTGTATCAGGGCGTGGCTTCTCGCGGCCTCAAATTCATTATGAAATCAATATATATATATATATATATATATATATTTCTGGCCCTAACAGAAACCTGGCTCTCTCCCCTAGACACAGCATCCACTGCTGCTCTGTCACATGGGGTCTCCACTTCAGCCACACTCCTAGGTCTGGTAATAGACAAGGAGGTGGTGTAGGTATTTTACTTTCCTCTCGTTGCAACTTTCAACAAATACATCCCATCTCTTCACTCACATTTCCCTCATTCGAAAACCCACATGATTCGCTTATTCTCCCCTCTCTCTGTACGTGTTGCAGTCATATACCGACCCCCTGGCTCCTCATCTCAATTTCTAGATCACTTGGCTGCCTGGCTACATTATTTCCTTTCCTCAGACACTCCTGCCCTCATTCTTGGCGACTTCAAAATCCCTCTTGACAATCCTACTGCCTCATCTGCAAAACAACTTCTGCAACTCACTTCCTCTTTCGGTCTGTCACAATGGACTGATTCTCCCACTCACAAAGACGGTCACTCTCTTGACCTGATCTTTAGCTATTGATGCACTCTCTCAAACTTCACAAACTCCCCCTTTCTTCTTTCTGACAACTATCTCCTTACTTGCAACATATCATCCCTCCCTACAACTCTGCCTCCTTCTTCTCCTCACACCAAACTTCACAGAAGCATTATGTCATTAGATCAGCAACAGTTTGCTAATTCACTCAAACCTCTCCTCTCATCCTTCTCCTCCTTTTCCTGCCCTGAACAATCTATCTGCCACTATAATTCCACCCTTATATCCGTCCTTGACAATCTCGCCCCTCTTACCATAGCTCGGAAATCACACACTCATCCTCAGCCCTGGCATACTCCTCTGACACGGTACCTATGCAGATGTTCCCGTACTGCTGAGCGGCACTGGAGAAAATCTCGGAGTTCAGCTAATTTTCATCATTACAAATTCATCTTGAACTCCTACTATTCTGCCCTTAATCTCCATAAGCAACACTACTTCTCTACTCTTATCTCTAATCTTTCTTCAAACCCAAAACGTCTGTTCTCCACTTTCGATACTCTCCTCCGCCCTCCCCCACCTCCTAATACAACTACTCTGTCATCTCAGGACTTTGCCAGCCACTTCAATAACAAAATTGACTCCATCAGAAATGAAATCAGCTCTCAACATATTTCCATTCTCTTACCCCCTCAAATGCTCTCACTCAACCACAACCCACATAACCTTAAACTTAGCTCATTCTCCCCTGTTACTGAGGAAGAAGTTTTTGCGCTCTCACCTCACTACCTGTCCCCTTGACCCTATCCCCTCACAGCTACTCCCCTCCCTCTCTGCTACCCTTACCCCTATACTTACACACATTTTCAACCTCTCCCTCAGCACAGGTTTATTTCCCTCATCGCTGAAACATGCACTGGTCACACCTATCCTCAAAAAAACTTCCCTTGATCCTACCTCTCCATCCAACTACCGCCCTATTTCCCTCCTCCCTCTTGCCACAAAGCTTCTTGAAAAACTAGTATATGCACGCCTATCCCATTATGTTAAACTCCCTTCTTGACCCATTGCAATCTGGATTTCGTCCCCATCACTCCACAGAGACAGCTATTGTTAAGGTCACCAACGACCTACTTACAGCAAAACCAAAAGGCCACTTCTCTCTGCTTATCCTCCTTGATCTGTCAGCAGCCTTTGACACTGTTGACCACCCTCTCTTGCTCCAAACCCTCCAATCCTTCGGCATCTGTGACACAGCCCTTTCGTGGCTCTCTTCCTACCTGTCAAACCGTACCTTTAGTGTAGCCTTCTCTGGGGCCTCCTCTGCCCCATCACCACTTTCTGTCGGAGTACCGCAAGGCTCTGTCCTCGGTCCCCTTCTCTTCTCAATCTACACGTCATCACTAGGTTCCCTAATAAAGTCCCACGGTTTCCAATATCATTTGTATGCCGACGACACCCAAATCTACTTCTCTGCACCAGATCTATCTCCTTCCTTGCTAACCCGTGTCACTAACTGTCTCACATCTCTTCCTGGATGTCCTCTCACTACCTCAAGCTAAATCTCTCCAAAACTGAGCTCCTCATTTCCCCCCCTTCTTCCAAAATCTCCACCCCCAATCTCTCTATAACTGTCGACAACTACATCATTACCCCTACCCCGCATGCCCGATGTCTCAGGGTCACATTTGACTCAGATCTTTCTTTAACTCCTCACATTCAGTCCTTGGCTAAAGCCTGCCACTTCCACCTTAAAAACATCTGGAAAATTCGACACTTTCTTACACAAGACACAACTAAGATTTTAATCCACTCTCTCATTATTTCCCGCCTTGATAACTGCAACTCTGTTCTCTCTGGTCTCCCTACCTGCCGCCTAGCTCCTTTACAATCCATAATAAATGCCTCTGCCAGACTCATCTTCCTTACACGTCGCTCTTCATCTGCTGCACCTCTCTGCCAATCCCTTCACTGGCTTCCTCTTGCCTCTAGGATCAAACACAAAATTCTCACTCTGACATACAAAGCCCTCAACTGCACTGCTCCCCCCTATATCTCAGACCTTGTCTCCAGATACTCTCCCTCCCGTCCCCTTCGCTCTGCTCATGACCTCCTACTCTCCTCCTCTCTGGTTACCTCATCTCACTCCCGTTTACATGACTTCTCCAGACTGGCTCGCATCTTGTGGAACTCTCTGCCTCGCTCCACAAGACTCTACCCTAGTTTTGAAAGCTTCAAGCGCTCCCTAAAGACTCTACTGTTCAGGGATGCTTACAACCTATGCTAACCTTACTTTATACTGTCATGAATTCTCCGTTCATCGCCGTGTCACCGCGGCTCCCGGAGCTTCTCAGTGTGGATGACGTCACGTCGCTTAGCAACGTGACGCATCCTCTGACACACCCCTCTGTATTCGTCACCGCTCCTGCCTTTAAACTCCGGCGGGAGATCGTACTCGGGGCCTGTTTGTTTGATTCCCCGGCATCTGTGAGTACTTGAATATATATTGCTTCTCTTGTGTACCGACTTCTGCCTGCCTGACCTAGCTCTTGTCTAATCCCTTCTACTGTTGTTTGAATACCGACTCCTGCCTGCCTGACCAAGCTTTTGCCTTACCCTATTACTGTTATTTTGGATATCGACTACTGCCTGCCTGACCTAGCTTTTGCCTGATCTCTGCTTCTGATTTTTGGATACCGACTTCTGCCTGCCTGACCTTGCTTATGCCTTATCCTTAAACCTTCTCTTGGATATATGTCTTTTTGTTTGTTACAAGCCTGCTTAAAGGGACATTTACTTTTACAAGCTGCAAATGAGAACTTTGTCTTTTTGTTTGTTACAAGCCTGCTTAAAGGGACATTTACTTTTACAAGCTGCAAAAGAGAACTTTGTCTTTTTGTTTGTTACAAACCTGCTTAAAGGGACATTTACTTTTACAAGCTGCAAAAGAGAACTTTGTCTTTTTGTTTGTTACAAACCTGCTTAAAGGGACATTTACTTTTACAAGCTGCAAAAGAGAACTTTGTCTTTTTGTTTGTTACAAGCCTGCTTAAAGGAACAATTATTATTTCTTGAAACCTATCTTGTCTGTTTCCTGAGTGGGTCACGTCCTGGTTATTTCTCAGTGTGCTAGCGTGTGTTTTTCTATTCACACTAGCAGTTGGGTTACACCCCGGACTGATTCCTATACGGCTGACATTACAAACAGGCCAAAAAATGGACCCCACTGAATTATCCATGGCCGTGGCCCACCAGGGACAGTTACTAGGATCTCATGCCACTCACTTACAATCCCTGGACACTAAACTTGATCAAATAACTGCTTTATTACAAAATTTGGTTGCTACTACACCTCCCAATCCTAATCCCAATCCTAATCCTAATGAGGCATTACCCCCTTCGATTTCAAACAACCAGTCTCAGGTACAACTGAGTCCCAGGATACCCCTTCCAGATAAATATGATGGGAATCCTGAAGAATGTAGGGGCTTTCTCAATCAATGTCGTCTCCATTTCCGAAATAGCCCTACTCTGTTTGCTACTCCCTCTTCTAGAATAACATTTCTTATATCCTTAATGAAAGGAAAAGCTTTGGCTTGGGTATCACCTTTGCTTGAAAAGAATGACCCTATACTTCTGGATGTTGATACTTTTCTCTCTGTATTTTCAAATGTATTTGATAAACCTGGAAGGTCATCCGCTGCTGAAGCTACTCTCTTGGATTTACGTCAAGGTAGTCAACCAGTTTCTCAATATGCAATTGAGTTCCGCACCCTGGCCTCTGAAACTACCTGGAATCAGGGAGCTCTTAGAGCCGCTTTTCGTAAAGGACTTTCGGAGCGTCTCAAGGATGAATTGGTGTATCGGGAGCTTCCAGAATCCTTGGAAGCCTTAATAAATCTTTGTATCAGTCTCGACGCCAGATTTCGTGAACGCCAACAAGAAAAAGGATAGAACACAGAGGTCATCATCTCGAACTCCTTTTCGTTTGGCTCCTCGTTTTTCTAATCCAGTCACTCCTGCCTCTCCTACTCCAGATCAGGCTGAACCCATGGAAGTGGGAAGTATAAAATTAACAGAGACTGAACGCTTGAGAAGACGTTCTCTTGGCTTGTGTTTGTACTGTGGCCTTAAAGGGCATTTATTAAGGGATTGTCCTACCAGGCCAGTAAAAGCCAGGGCTTAACTCTAGTCCAGGGAACTGGGTTAAGCCAAAACAGTAGTCATTCCCTATACAAGAAACTTTTTGTTCCAGTAACCCTTCAAACCGGACATAGTAAGATTCATACCCAAGCTCTTATCGACTCTGGTGCTGGAGGAGTGTTCATTGATTCCACATTCGTCTCTACTCACTCTATACCTTTACTAAAGAAAGAGTATTCAATTTCAGTTTCTACGGTCAGTGGAGATCCATTGGGTTCCGGATACATTCAGTTTGCTACTCAACCTTTACTTCTCACTGTAGGAATACTTCATTCCGAGACAATCTGTTTCGATGTCATTCCCACTCCTCAATTTCCCATTATCTTGGGACTACCCTGGCTCCAAGTGCATAATCCTACTTTTTCTTGGACTTGTGGCGAACTCACCTCCTGGGGATCTACATGCCTGACTAAATGTCTTCAAAAGATCACCAAGTTACCACTCACTATTGCTCTCACAATCGAAACTCCCGATTCTCTACCTATGCCTTATCATGACTTTGTGGATGTTTTCTCCAAAAAGGAAGCTGAACGTCTTCCTCCTCATCGCCCTTTTGATTGCCCCATTGATCTCCTTCCTGGGGCTACCTATCCTCGAGGCAAGACATATCCACTTTCTAAACCTGAAAACGTGGCTTTGGAAGAATATATTAAGGACAATCTGGCTAGAGGATTTATTCGACCCTCCTCTTCCCCTGTAGGGGCTGGTTTCTTTTTTGTAGGAAAGAAGGATGGTGGATTACGACCCTGTATTGATTACAGAGGATTAAATCAGATTACCATCAAGAACAGTTATCCTCTACCCCTTATTCCTGAACTTTTTACTTATCTTCAGGGAGCTACTATATTTACTAAACTTGATCTACGTGGTGCATACAATCTTATCCGTATACGACAAGGAGATGAATGGAAGACTGCTTTTAACACTCGATTTGGGCATTACGAGTATTTGGTCATGCCTTTTGGGCTATGCAATGCTCCAGCGGTTTTTCAACATTTTGTGAACGAGATCTTTCGTGATTTTTTGAATATTTTTGTCATCATATACCTTGACGATATCTTGATTTTTTCTCAAAGTCACCAAGATCATGTGCACCACGTCAGGAAAGTACTTCAACGTTTAAGAGATTACCATCTGTTTGCTAAACTGGAGAAATGTTCTTTCCATCAAAAATCCATACCCTTTCTGGGTTATGTAATATCGGCATCTGGATTTGAAATGGATCCTACTAAACTTTCTGCCATCTTGGAGTGGCCTAGACCTGATTCTCTGAAGGCTTTGCAACGTTTTCTGGGCTTCGCCAACTATTACAGGAAGTTCATCAAGAATTTTGCTACTATTACTTCTCCCCTTACTTCTCTCACTAGAAAGGGGCAAAATTGCAAAAAATGGCCTCCTGAGGCTATAGAGGCTTTTGAGTCTCTCAAAGAAGCTTTTTCTTCTGCACCTATTCTCCGTCACCCAAATCCAGATTTTCAGTTTATCCTGGAAGTTGATGCTTCTTCTGTTGCTGCTGGAGCTGTTCTCTCTCAACGAATACCAGAGACTGGAATGATTCATCCTGTTGGATTTTTCTCTAAAAAATTCACTCCTTCTGAATTTAACTATGACGTAGGCAATAAAGAGTTGCTTGCCATTAAAATGGCCTTGGACGAATGGAGGCATTGGCTGGAGGGTACTTCTTTGCCGTTTACCATACTCACTGATCATAAAAACCTTCTTTATCTCCAAACGGCCAAACGATTGAATTCCAGGCAAGCACGCTGGTCGTTATTTTTCTCCCGGTTTCACTATAATTTGTCTTACATACCTGGTTCAAAAAATATTAAGGCAGACGCCCTTTCCAGACAATTTCAAGATACCCCAATTCCTGAATCTGGTACCATTCTCCAACCTCATGAAGTCATAGCCCAGCTAACAACTTCTTGGTTACAAGAATTACAGTCCGCTCAAAGGAATCTTCCTTTGTCCTGTAAACCTCCTGATGGTTTACTCTTTGTTCCTGAACGCCTTCGTTCCAAGCTTCTATTTTGGGCTCATGATAGTCCCCTTTCTGGACATCCTGGTATCAGTATCACCATTCGAAATCTCAAACAGCATGTCTGGTGGCCTACTCTCTCTCAAGATGTTAAAGATTACGTCTCAGTATGCACACAATGTGCCATAAATAAGACTCCTCACCAACTTCCTTCTGGGTTGCTCCAACCGTTGCCCATACCTCATCAGCCTTGGACGCATATATCCATGGACTTCATTACCGACCTTCCTTTGTCATCTGGAAACAACACTATTTGGGTAGTGGTCGACAGGTTCACTAAGACTGCTCATTTTGTTCCCTTACCAGGATTACCGTCTGCTAAAAGACTTTCTGAACTTTTTATTTTGCATATTGTAAGAATCCATGGATTTCCTCTGGATATTGTTTCAGATAGAGGGGTACAGTTCGTTTCCCGATTTTGGAGGTCACTTTGTAAACATTTTGGAACTTCAATTTCCCTGTCTACTTCTCATCATCCACAATCTAACGGCCAGACTGAAAGGGTAAATCAGTGTCTTGAAACATATCTCAGACATTATGTGGATCATTTTCACTCTAACTGGACTTTTTACCTTCCTTTGGCTGAATTGGCTCATAACGCCCGGTATAATTCCTCCCTTCAGACATCTCCTTTTCAGGCGGCTTACGGATTTCAGCCCAGAACATTTCCTTTGCATACTTCTTCCACAGAAAATCCTGCTTCTGATCTTTCTGCCCGAAGATTAACCCGACATTGGCGAAGAATACATCGTATCCTCTCTGTAACTTCTAAACGTTACAAGTTCTTTTCAGATCTTCGACGGAAGAAGGCTCCCAAGTATCGTCCTGGCGATAAAGTTTGGATTTCCTCTCGTTTTCTTCGCCTGAAACAACCTTCTACCAAACTGGGACCACGATACGTGGGTCCTTTCCGAATACTGGGTCAAGTGTGTTCCACTGCTTACCGAGTGGCTTTACCTAAGACTCTCAAAGTCCATCCGGTATTCCACGTTTCTCTTCTAAAACCCATGATGTCCAACAGGTATTCTAAACCCCTTTCTAAACCTCCACCTCTGTTTGTCCATGGACATCCTGAGTTTGAGATCAGTCATATTCTGGATTCCAAACTCCGTGGCAAGAAATTGTATTATCTCATTCATTGGAGAGGTTATCCAGTCACGGAACGTTCCTGGGAGCCAGCTCATCAAGTAAATGCTCCTGCTTTAATAAAGGCCTTCCACAAGTCTCATCCTGCTAAACCTGGTCCTATTCCCCGGAGGGGTTCTTGAGGAGGGGGGTGCTGTCATGAATTCTCCGTTCATCGCCGTGTCACCGCGGCTCCCGGAGCTTCTCAGTGTGGATGACGTCACGTCGCTTAGCAACGTGACGCATCCTCTGACACACCCCTCTGTATTCGTCACCTGCTCCTGCCTTTAAACTCCGGCGGGAGATCGTACTCGGGGCCTGTTTGTTTGATTCCCCGGCATCTGTGAGTACTTGAATATATATTGCTTCTCTTGTGTACCGACTTCTGCCTGCCTGACCTAGCTCTTGTCTAATCCCTTCTACTGTTGTTTGAATACCGACTCCTGCCTGCCTGACCAAGCTTTTGCCTTACCCTATTACTGTTATTTTGGATATCGACTACTGCCTGCCTGACCTAGCTTTTGCCTGATCTCTGCTTCTGATTTTTGGATACCGACTTCTGCCTGCCTGACCTTGCTTATGCCTTATCCTTAAACCTTCTCTTGGATATATGTCTTTTTGTTTGTTACAAGCCTGCTTAAAGGGACATTTACTTTTACAAGCTGCAAATGAGAACTTTGTCTTTTTGTTTGTTACAAGCCTGCTTAAAGGGACATTTACTTTTACAAGCTGCAAAAGAGAACTTTGTCTTTTTGTTTGTTACAAACCTGCTTAAAGGGACATTTACTTTTACAAGCTGCAAAAGAGAACTTTGTCTTTTTGTTTGTTACAAACCTGCTTAAAGGGACATTTACTTTTACAAGCTGCAAAAGAGAACTTTGTCTTTTTGTTTGTTACAAGCCTGCTTAAAGGAACAATTATTATTTCTTGAAACCTATCTTGTCTGTTTCCTGAGTGGGTCACGTCCTGGTTATTTCTCAGTGTGCTAGCGTGTGTTTTTCTATTCACACTAGCAGTTGGGTTACACCCCGGACTGATTCCTATACGGCTGACATATACCAGTTCCACTCCTCCATCGCTATCCCCTGAACCCCATTAGCATGTAAGCCTAAGAGTCCAGCTGTTTGTAGATCACCTTCTTAAGAGCTGACTTCAACAGTGCGACTCTTGGCAGGGCCCTCTACCCATTTGATCCCTATATTTGTTTTGTTGTAATCCTCCTTTGTTTATAGCGCTGCAGAATCTGTTGGAGCTCTACAAATAACCGATAAAATAATATATAATATAATATATATATCTATAATATATAATAAATATATAATATATATATAATAAATATTATATTTATATATATATATATATATATATTATATTATATATATTATATATATATAATATTATATATTTACACATAATTAAGCCCCCCCCCCCAAAAAAATGACCATACCAATTACCAATAAAAAACAGCAGAAACAGCCAAGTATTACTCACAGTTTCTCTATGGCTGCAGTGCACTTGTTGGCTTAGGGCCAAAGGCTGCTGCTGCAGAGGACCTACAGACGGAGGTGGTGGAAAAAGGTGGTCTACATGAAGGTAACTGGCCATGTTTCGGCATGCAGCCCGCAGCCACCACACCAACACCTGATCTCTCTCTGCCGCTCTCAGCAGAATGTGACAACTTCCCCCTCCCACTGTCCCACACCATCCTCCGTCTCTCCTCCAGACTCCATCTACACGGTATTTTAGTAACCCCGGGCTAAGCACTCCCCTGGCCAGCTAATTTTTTTAAAACTCTGTGCTCACTGCTGCTTGCTGCACCAGGGGAGCGCTTAGCCCGGAGTATTTGAGGGAAATTCCGGGACACGGGACACACCGGGACTGCCCCGGTGATACTGGGGTGGGTGGCAACCCTAGTTGGCATAGATCTCTGTGCCCAAAACACCATTGGGCCAGGCTAAAAACAATTGCATATCATGGAGGGGGATCTACCCTAATATATTAACAGTAAAATCAGTGGCCCAATGGTCATTAACCCTTTGAAAATATCAGTTACTTATTAAAAAATGGTAATTACAGCACCTATGCCAGTGTTGGCACTAATTTCTGTGCCCAAAACTCCATTGGGCCAGGCTAAAAACAATTGCATGTCATGAAGGGGGATAAACCCTGTATATATTCATAGTGAAACCAGTGGCCCAATGGTCATTAACCGTTTGAAAATATCAGTTACTTATTCAAAAATGGGAATTACAGCATCTATTCCAGGATTGGCATTCATTTCTGTGCCCAAAACACCATTGGGCCAAGTTAAAAACAACTGTATGTCATGGAGGGGGATCTACCGTACATATATTAAAGTGAAAGTAAATCCTAGCGTTTTAAAAATGCTAGGATTTACTATTGAAACAAATAAAGGGGACTTTCATTCATGAAGTATAAGATACTTCATGTAGAAAGCTCCTTTATTTGAATCAAACGATCGTTGTTTTTACCTTGTACAGCAGCCCACAGCAAAAATAAAATTTGGCTAAGAGGTGACGTTTTCACCTCTTAGACAATAGCTGTGCGGTAAATCTGGCTTGGCGCCCATGGAAGCCGGATTTACCGCATGGCTATTGGCTAAGAGGTGAAAACGTTACCTCTTAGCCAAATTTTTTTTTTGTTGTTATTTAGATAATTGTATTTTGTTAATTTAATTTATTGTAATGTTAGGTGTTAGTGTAACTCAGGTTAGGTTTTATTTTACAGGTAAATTTGTATTTATTTTAACTAGGTAGTTATTAAATAGTTAATAACTATTTACTAACTAGTCTACCTAGTTAAAATAAATACAAACTTACCTGTGAAATAAAAATAACACCTAAGCTAACTACATTGTAACTATTAGTTATATTGTAGCTAGCTTAGGGTTTATTTTACAGGTAAGTTTGTATTTAGTTTTAAATAGGAATTATTTAGGTAATAATAAAAGTATATTTGTTAGGGGGTGTTAGGGTTACATTAGGGTTAGGTTTAGGGGTTACTAGGTTTATTATAGAGGCGGAGTGGGCGGACGGCAGATTAGGGGTTAATTATATTTAAATAGTGTTTTTTATGCGGGAGGGCGGCAGTTAAGGGGTAAATAATTTTATTATAGTGGCGACGACGTTGGGGAGCGGCTGAATAGGAGTTAATACATGTTTTAAGTGGCGGCGATGTCCGGAGCGGCAGATTAGGGGTTAATAATTTTATTTTGTGATGCGGGAGGGCCTCGGTTTAGGGGTTAATAAGTAGTTTATGGGTGTTAGTGTACTTTGTAGCACTTTAGTTATGAGTTTTATGTTACAGCTTTGTAGCGTAAAACTCATAACTACTGACTTTAGATGGCGGTACAGATCATTTTAGGCTGTACCGCTCACTTTTTGGCCTCCACGCAAAACTCCTAATACCAGCGCTATGGAAGTCCCATTGAAAAAGGACTTTTTTAAAAATGTGGTACTGACGTTGCGTGACAGCCAAAAAAGTGAGTGATACAGCTATTCTGACAAGACTTGTAATAGCAGCGTTAGGGAAAAAGCATCGTTATGGGCCATAACGATGCTTTTTCACTCATAACGCCAAACTCGTAATCTGTTTGTTTGTTATTTAAATAAAACCTATATTTTTATTTTAAAGTCAATTTAAAGTAGTATGACAAAAAAATTTGAAAAAGAAACCAACTTCCATGAATAAGAAATATAATTTCACGTATAAGAAACAGCTTGAATAAGAAACCAACTTCCTTATCGTCCTATATATATATTCCCTGTGCACAAATTAGCTTATTTCCAGGCTGTGCAAGATTGATTTATTCCCCCGTGTAGTGTGACCAGCGAAGGAGGTTCCTTCTGTGTTTCTCTAATCTTCACAGAATATATAAATGTAGCAAACTGACAGAATTTCTTATTCGTCTGTTGCACTTAGCAATGTCACTGTTATGCTCTGGTGAAGGATGGGTTAACTAGTATAACTACACATTCTTGAAACTATGACCTGCGCTTAACATCGCGTTATACAGATTTGCTAATGTAACTATCAATCCTATTTCTGCACAGCCAATGATGTCTGTTTCCTGCTAAAGTTGGGCTAACTCGCCAATGGGATTGTCGGAATTCTGACTGAGGGCGGAGAAGTGCTTTGAGTCACATGACTGGAAGCTTGTCCCAGTGCTGGCGGTGCAGTGACCATGGTGAGTTTTCTATTGAATATTTGATTCTAAGGGCCCTGGACACAATGGGACCTGTGCAGTGAAGTTGTAGGGAGCTAGGAATGTACGGGGAGCACCTAGGGACGCAATGATATAGTTAGAAGCTCTAGGATATCTGCGTGGCCTGGTCAATGGGGCGGGGTGGTAGGAATTGGCCCTATTTAGTGACAGGGACGTAGTATGTATATCATGATAACTACCTAAACTTCCCCTTGTGTGACAGTTTATTTTGCATTATATATAGCTTTCATGTATGAATGTAGAACATACATAGAATATGCCACATGCATTACACTTAGTATTCCCTGTAAGTGATTACCTATGTGGAATAGGCACCACTAAATATGTTATATGGTTGAAAACCTAGCTCAACCTTTGTGCGATACATAATTACCTGTCACTATCAATCACTCCACATATACATTGTAATTTATACCCAATGTGTCCCTTTATATAGAGTGATATATACTCAAACTTCAATTAAGTGAAAGGCCCTCAGTGTATGCAGCATGAAATATCGTTGACTTTTCTCAAACCTTTAAGGTTGTGACACACTGCAAGCGATGCGGCGCAAGGCGAAGCAGCTTCTTCGCTCCGCTTCTGAAGATCAAATATTTCATCTCTGAGCGCTCAGCTACGCCACCTGACGCAGCAGAGTGCTCCGAGAAAAAGCAGGACACATTGAGCGCGCACAGCCGCATGTACGCGCTGCTCTGCTTGCAGTGTGTCACAGTCTTTAGTGTATATTGTGCAAATATACCAAACCCAGTGTGACGAGCATTTTATCTCTGTCTCTCTCTCTCTCTCTCTCTCTCTCTCTCTCTCTATGGGCCTTGCATCCAGACTTGTCTGGGGTTAACGGCCTGGGACAATGCAGCTACTGTGAGTGCTATTGAGCACCCAGGGCTGTGCATGTTGCAGGGTCATATGATGTGTACCCAGTCCAGGTTAAAAGTGCAGTCCCCTTCCGTGTTTTGTATATGACTGGGGTGATTACATAAGCCTGTGCACTCTTCACTTGTCCCCAGTTTGTTTGATTGAGAGCTTGCATTGTATGGCTGTATTAGGGACCCAGGTTTTGGGAGAGACCATGACGTGGTGCCTGGGCTTTTCCCATTTGGGCAGATGCTGTTACTAACTCTTCCAGTTTTGCTTATCTTAGCTGAGAGCTTGCAAGTGAGTGCTAGACTTCCTCTGTGTGTTGTATTAATTTGTTTTATAATTTTCCCTATGGGCCTTGCACCCAGACTTGTCTGGGGTTAAAGGGACAGTCCGGTCAAAATGTAAATGCACATATATGAATTGCATCTGTGAATAGATGTAATTGGAATATACATACATGTGTTGGCAAAAATGTTTCTAGTAAAAGTTATCATTGTTTTACTGTTAAAATTTTTCTGTGCATGTGAAGCATAGCTAGATATTCTCAGTGCACCAGCATTTTAAATAATGCAGCTGCTTAGAGAACCAGTGGGGCTTGTATCATCTCAGCAATTAACAAATTGAGTCATTATCAGATGATACAAGCACCTTACCCTCTGTGAGCAAGTGCTTTGTTTAAAATGCTGGTGCACAGTGCATACTTAAAGGGACATTAAACACTAAATAGATGCTAGATAGAATGATGCATTCAAAGAAAAGATTAGCCCATGACTAACATGTAGATTTATTTTGTAAAGTTTCATTAGTTGTTTAAATAGTGAGAAAATAAGTGTAAAGTTTTAGTGTCTATAAAACAATGGGAGCTGCTATGTTGTAACTTGTTACCTTCTCTGCTGTGGCCAATTAGAGACAGTTATAAATAGGTCACTAGAGTGTGCAGCCAATGGCTGTGTGGGATATAACAGTGTTCTGCACTTCCATTTCTAACAAGAACTGAAAAGCTCACAATTTCAGAATGGAATTACAGGCAAATAGGACAAAATAAATAATGAAAGTATATTGCAGAGTTGTTTTATATATACAATTTTTCATTTCATATTACTATCTCAAAGTGTTTAATGTCCCTTTTTAAATACATTTTTAAACCAGCTATAACTTTTTATTAGAAGCATTTTTGTATATATATATATATATATATATATATATATATATATATATATATATATATATATATATATATATATATATGCAAAAATGCTTCTATTCAAAAGTGAAATACATTCATGTGGATTCCAATTTCGACTGGAATGTCCCTTTAACTGCCTGGGACTCTGGGGACAGTGCAGCTACTGTGAGTGCTATTGAGCACCCAGGGCTGTGCTTGTTTAAGGGACATAAGATGTGTACCAAGTCCTGTCTGAGAGTGCAGTCCCCTTCCGTGTTTTTGTGTGTTTGTATATGTGTGTGTGTGTATGTATGTGTGTGTGTGTATATATATATATATATATATATATATATATATATATATATATATATATATATATATATATATATATATATATATATATATATATATATATATATATATATATATATATATATATACACCCCAGCCCAGAATCTGTATTATTGGCGCTAAGTGCATGTGACATGATATTTATTAGACCTTCGCTGTGTGAAAACATTGTTTATACAGCATGATATTTGTGACATGCTCACCACGTGTAACATGTCCTCAGTGTATATAGTGTCAAATTTAGCCAGGCCTCCCTATATGTGAAAGGCACTGATTGTTTGAAACCTTATATTTTTGGTCAGGCTTTCCAGTATGTGGTAGGTGCTCATATGCATTCAGTGTGATATATATCAAGCTCTCTGTCATCACTCTTTGTTTTTACCTTTTCTTTACTGCATGTAAAATAGTCAGTGTATATAGCATGATACATACTTAAAGGGA
This sequence comes from Bombina bombina, assembly GCF_027579735.1. Lineage (NCBI taxonomy): Eukaryota > Metazoa > Chordata > Amphibia > Anura > Bombinatoridae > Bombina > Bombina bombina. The sequence goes on along the minus strand of NC_069499.1, from coordinate 1,321,230,130 downwards.
CACTCATGTAAAAATTAAACTCTCATGATTCAGATAGAGCAGCAATTTTAAACAACTTTCCAATTTACTTCAATTAACAAAACGTGCACAGTCTTTTTATATTTACACTGAGTCACCAACTTCTACTGAGCATGTGCAAGAATTCACAGCATATACGTGTATGCATTTGTGATTGGCTGATGGCTGTCACATGATATAGGGGGAGTGGAAAGAGACATAACTTTGCAATTTATTTAACAAAAATCTACTACTCATTTGAAGTTCAGATTAAGTGCTATTGCATTGTCTTCTTATCATGCATGCATTTGTTGATTATGCAAATCTACTGTATTGACTGGTCCTTTAACCCTCACTATATCTGATAGCATTTAGTGTATATGTTATGATACATATTGAACTGTCACTGCCTAGGGGAGGCACTCACTGTACACAGTGATATATACAAGAAGGCCTCCCTGTGCGTGACAAATGCTAATTTTACAAAGCTTGATTTAAAGACTGCCCTTTTTGTATGATATAAAATGTGATTGTTTACCCAGTTCTCCCTATGCATGACAGGAACTCGGGGTGAGTGATATATACCCTCCCTACCTGCACATGACTTGAACTTTAGATACCCAGCCTCCTTGCTTGTGATAGGTACAATTTAGTTGTAACGTTATTAAGTTTGTATTGATCCAGTTAAATATTGTATGCCTTGTGATAGTAAGTGTAAGAACAATCAGGGGTCTTATATAAATAAAACCTATTCTGCTGTCACAAAGTAATAGGAAGCAGACTTGCGCAATGAGGAGCTATAATCAGTACTTCCTGATGTAATGGAAGAAATCTTTCTGTGTCTTGTTTGCTTTTTTCAGCAGGAACTCTAGAACAACATGAGGAAGTTTCTAAATAAGAAATCTTATTCCCATGTAGTTGCTGTGATTAATATAACTTTTCAGAAATTACTAACTAAATATAAAATTATGCTCTGTGGATTCCATAAGCTTTGTAAAGCATAGAAAATCTTGATCTGATCCAAGAACCACAGGAGAGGGACAAATTAACAGACATAAATATGATAAAGCAATTGAGTGTTGCCAAGGGAAGAATAGAAGCATGATAGCACACGAGACAATCACATTAGAGAAGAGTGCAAATTTGCTAAATCTTTCTTCAAGGGACATATATATATATATATATATATATATATATATATATATATATATATATATATATATATATATATATATATATATATATATATTTTGTTTGTAAATTTCTTATACCTCTGCCTGGGGGGTTCAAGGAAGGCTCCCTACCTATCCACTGGCATCCACCCCAAGTGAACCTTGGGGAATGAGGTTTACAAGGGGGGCTTCACCTCCCTTGAAACCCCCCCCCCCAGACAGAAGCAAAAAAAGATTGTGAAGATGTTGGAATTACAGTGCATGCTATATATGTTTGATGCAGTTACTTGCACTCTTCGCAGCCGGAGAAGCTTCACCCGCTCAGAGATCCTCTCTTCACACATCAGCAATGACTAATCCGGCTTCCTGCAATCATGGCATGGCCTCAGGCAATGATTCCCCTGGGGGGAAAGCCATGATTGGAGGAAGCCGGATTTGTCATTGCTGACTTGTGAAGAGACGATCTCCGGGCGGGTGAAGCTGCTCCTGCTGTGAAGAGGAGATGGGTAAGTTTTTTTTTTTTTTTTTATTATTATTTTTATAAACAAAAGGCTGCTTTCTAAACTTTTATGAATGAAAGTGCCCCTGTTTTTAATAGTATTTTTAAAAACCGGGCTTTCATTTATCAGTTTACCTTCACTTTAAATATGATTCTGTCAGATGTGTTACTTTCAATAAAAGTGTGGTTATTTTATTGGCTTGTTGTTTTTCCATTTTGATTCTTTTGAATTCATGAAATTAATTAATTAAAAAGTATAATAGTAATACAAAAAAAATATAAAAATATTTAAAAAAAAAATGTGAAAAGAAAAGTAATTTTCGTTTTTGGCCCAGAATTTGCTTTTGGGATATATATATATATATATATATATATATATATATATATATATATATATATATATATATATATATATATATATATATATATATATATATATATATATATATATATATATATATATATATATATATATATATATATATATATATATATATATATATATATATATATATATATATATATATATATATATATATATATATATATATATATAATATCAAATTGCAGTAAATAGGTCAGATGAGAGGAAAAACAACAAGGAAAAAGAAGCCAATACAGGTAGCCCTCAGTTTACGCCGGGGTTAGGTTCCAGAAGGAATGGTTGTAAATCGAAACCCAGTTTATAATGTAATTCAATGGGAAGTGAGGGAGAGAGGTTCCAGGTATCTCTCAAAATTGTCATAAGTAACACCTAATACATTATTTTTAAAGCTTTGAAATGAGAACTTTAAATGCTAAACAGCATTATAAACCTAATAAAATAATCACACAACACAGAATATATAATTAAACTAAGTTAAATGAACAAAATCATTTGCTAAACAGCATCATAAACCTAAAAAAATAATCACACAACACAGACTTCACTTGCATTTTTCTGCAAACAGTTCTTTCTATGCATTCCAATCTGGACTGATTTATAGACAGGAAGATCTTGTTCCTTTGAAATCTGCTCTATAGCTCAGGTCTGGTTAAACTGATTAATTTCAGATTGCTTGGCTTTGCTGCAACACAAGCGGACAGCGCCACCTACTGGCTATTTTAATAAAGGCACTGCTTCTCAATGATTTTCAATAGCAATCACATGACTGGAAAAAAAAGTTGTTATTCTGAAATGGTGTAAATTGAACCGTTGTAAAACGAGGGCCACCTGTATAGGACAATAAGATGAGAGATTATAGAAAGTTATGGTAGTGTGTGAGAAAGCCAGAGTCTACATTAAGTCCTTCATTTCTGGTATTCTGGTACACAGAATGGCACTGCACAATGCAACAAATCACTCTGCAAACTGTGTCAACATTTATGTGACAACAACACAGCCAGACACCACAACGTGTCATACAATATTAAAGGATCCTATTCGTGCTCATCTGCTAATGTGGTGTGCATGATACAGTGTACAGCGTGTGACAGAGGTTGCTACATTGGAGAAACTGGCCTAAAGCTGCATCTCAGAATGAATCTACACAGACACTCGATCAAAAACCACAAGGGAAATGAATATTGTACCCCTGTTGGTCATCACTTCACCCAGACTGGTCACTCCATCCTTAACCTCAGGATTAAAATTCTTAAAGGGAATTTCAAAGACTCTCATGAACGAAAGACGTTTGAGATGAAAATGATCACACATTTCAATACCAGAAATGAAGGACTTAATGTAGACACTGGCTTTCTCACACACTACCATAACTTTCTATAATCTCTCATCTTATTGTCCTATATTGGTTTCTTTTTCCTTTTTGTTTTTCCTCTCATCTGACCTATTTACTCTCCTCTGTTCTTTCTGGCTATTCTCGGCTATTTTCTCCTTCAGACACATTCTCTGCTTTTATGACCCCCCCTCTCACCCCCCTTCCTCCCTTCCATTTGTTGTATGTGATGTGTATCTATATCAGAATGATCAGTATTGCTTTAGACCTGAGGAAGAGAGGAAAACTCTCAAAAGCTTGTCTTTTAATTATTATGTTAGTCCAATAAAAAAAGGTATCACTGCATACTGCAATACTTTGTTTTTTGAGCATCTATGTACTGGACTAACACGGCTACTCCAATCTTCACTATATATATATATATATATATATATATATAAAAAATTATATACACACACATATACATACACAGTACGGTGAATTGTAAAAATAAAAGTGCTATCATGCATCTAAAAATTTCTTTAGTTGTAGCGCAGCTGTATTTGCAACATTCTATAACATTACTACAAAAAATGTTTTTGTCAACACTGCTGCTATAAAGTGTTAAAGATAAGTGTATGTTTCGGTAAACCAACATAGTTTCAATCTTCAACCCCGGATACCACAAGTACAAAGCAAATTAGATTATAGAAGTAATTTTAAAAAGTGTTTTTTTTTTTTTTTTTTTTTTTTTTGCTTGCTCTACCTAAAATTTTAAAGGGACACTGAACCCACATTTTTTCAAAGAAATGCAAGAATGTAAGTTTAGATGCCGGCCCATTTTTGGTGAACAACCTGGGCTGTTCTTGCTAATTGGTAAATGATTTCATCCACCAATAAAAATGTGTTTCCAGAAACCCCCCCCAAAAAAAGTTAGATGCATTCTTTTACAAATAAAGATAGCACAAGAACGAAGAAAAATTGATAATAGGAGTAAATTAGAAAGTTGCTTAAAATTGCATGATCTATCTGAATCACGAAAGAAAAAATTTGGGTTCAGTGTCCCTTTAATGTTAATTTTACTTTCCCCTTTAATAAGCTTAAAAAGATCCAAATTAATTTCTAAAAATTAATCTCCTCATTGAAAGGAGGCTTTAATGCTTGCTCCCTTTTGAGTTTAAAAAGAGGAAGAAGTCTAAAGGACCTTCTTATTTGGGCTGACATGTTGGGATGCCAGGTTGCTATCATTCTGATGGTTGTTTTACCTGCAATAGCTTAATTATTGGCAAGTGTTCTTGCAGGTTTTTTCATATATTCACCATATGTGGTTTATAGACCTATATAAAATAAAATTGATTTAGTTAAGCTTAAATTTTTAAAATAAAATATTTTAAAATGATAAAAATAATAAATATATATATATATATATATATATATATATATATATATATATATATATATATATATATATATATATATATATTTTTTTTTACCTGGGCAGAAAAACATAAGGAACGTGAGTGCTTGGTGACACAAATTTTGGGTATATATATGAAGATTGGTATCAGAGCGCACTGTTCAGGTGAAAGATTACAGATATGTATCAATATATTTGACAGAGGATGTGTAATATCAATTACCACCACATATTAATATGTGGTGGTAATTGATATTACACATCCTCTGTCAAATATATTGATACATATCTGTAATCTTTCACCTGAACAGTGCGCTCTGATACCAACCTTCTCATTCACATTTTTTTAATAAATTTGAAATAGGAAAGTGTTAGGTGGGGACCTTTCATTTTTCCATATTTCAGGTATTAGGCAGCCAGTTCATTTTTTAGTAGCTTTAATATCGGTCTGGGGGCATTACACTTAGCGCTGATTCTCTATAGCTCTCTTTCAAATTATATTAAAATATATATAATCAGTGTTTGTGCATGTCAAATGATTCAAAATTGCATTAGCTTATGCATTACTTGTGTTACAGTAGGGTATTTTCTCTTATGTAAAAAATAAAAACTAACAGTTTAGATTTACTATATTAAAATATAGCCCCACAGTAGAAACTCAACTAAAGTCAGTACATCTTTCATTACTGAGATTTAAATTTTTTATTTTTTTCAATTCTTTGCATCTCCACCATTATTTTTGATGATAGACTCGGCACACATTACTGGAGAGATGTTCTGCTATTCTTAAGACATTTTTTTTCAGCTGCTCTTTGCTGGAGGGGTTGTGTTGCTCTACCTTTCTCTTTAAAATACCCTAAAGGTGTTCTGTTGGATTCAAGTCAGGCGACATACTTGGCCAGGCCATAGTTTTCACTTTTTTCTTTCATGATTTTGGCAGTGTGCTTTGGCTTGTTATCATGCTGCAATATTCCTCTACTGACAAGCTTCTAGAGACTGGAAGATATCTTGTCAGACAGTATTTCAGCATGTTGACAGGTATTTATGGTGCCATTTATAAATGTCATCTCCCCAACACCTTTTTCACTCGGGCAGCCACGTATCACTGCACTCCAACCACAGTGCTTCACTAAGAGGCGGGCGGACAGCTTCTTAACTCGCGAAGCTGTCCGCCCGACCGCCTCCGCTAAACACGGGCAGAGGATCTATTGATCCGCTTGCCCGTATGTACCATTACACACTCAGCGGAGTGTTTAATGCCTGCCCCTTCAGTCGCGCGACCAATCACGCGACTGAAGGGGCTGTCAATCACCGAGAGCGAGCGATCTCTCGGTGATTTTGCTTCGCCACCTAAGAGGTGGCGTAGGGTGTAGGAAGCAGCGGTCTAATGACCGCTGCTTCTTACATTGCGGGAAGCAGGCTCGCATATACAAACCTGCCCCGCAAAGGCTCCGGAGCAGCTTTCGCTGCTTCGTACATGGAGCCCTATGCATTTACTGTAATAATCCTGACCAGATTTACGCCAAACATGCTGGACCCCATCTAACATCTAAGCTGAACACATTTATCTTGGTCTCATCTGACCAAAGAATGTGCTCCCAATATTCACCAGGCTTCTTTTTATGTTCAGCAAAATTTAATCTTGCAGTTTTTATGCTGAAGAGCCAGCAAGGGATTGTTTTTCTTGGAAGCTGTCCATAGTGGTTGACATTATGAAATGTCCTTTACACTGTCTGAACTGTTACATAGACTAATTTCTATTGATAACCCTGAGCCAAGTCTGAAGCACTTGCCCATCTTTTTTTCAGAGCAAGATTGTGCAAGTAGCGCATTGTCCGTGGTGTCATTTTAGGAGGATGGCCAACGCCGGCTCTGATTAGTGCTTCTATGGCTTGTTCTGTACCTTCTGATTACTGCTGCAACTGATTTTTAATTGGTCACCAATCATTCTGTATAATATTTTTCAATTACTCTGGCAATTCTTTTCCATGTGGAGCCATGATGCAGATAGACACAGCCCATAGGTCCAAAATTGAGAAAGTTCTGGTGTTCAGAGGTCATTTTGTAACCATGTTCATGCAGTTAGGCTAATTGGAAATCATAGGTGAACTCAATTTTGTTTCAATGATCTAACTTGTGTGTCAGTGATCACAGGTGTATTCACTTTTGTTGCATTGAGTTTCTACTTTGGGGGCCTGTATTTTCAATATATTATAGTATTTAATTTTGATCATAAGAGGAATACCCTACTTATCATCTTAAAAATAATTTAATTATTGAGAGATTATATAATTTTGAATAATTTGACATTCGAGTGATATTGCACATATATGATAATGTTGCAAAGGTTCTGTGTGTTAAACACATAGTAGAAGTACCACTCAGGACTTGCAGAGCACTACTGGTCCCGAACAAAGTGCAGCTGATCCAATCAGCAGCACTAGTTACACTGCTAAATCTTTGCAGTGGTTAAACACGAAGTTTGCAGGGTCGCTAGTCTTAAAATTACATTCTGTAATGAATTGTATTATGTAATGTATTGATGATTATGGCCCTTTATAAATAATTTATATGGCAATCTAATTCTGTTTAATATCCCTTTTTAAGCTTAGATTTGAAGGAAATATGTGCAGGCTTGATGGGTCATCTTGCCTATTTTTTTTTTAACCCTTTCGTGTCTGTTCTTAATTTTTGTAAACAAATTGAAATCATGCGATTGTGCATACGATTGTGAGATTTCAATGATGGGATTGTGTCGGGGGGAGTGCCTATGATGCTCGGCATGCCCTCCATGCCACGATCACAATCTGTAAGCGCAGTTAGGACAGCATTGAACGCCCTAACGGCAGCAAAAAGAAAGTATTTCCGTGCTAGGCTGGATGCAGCTTGTTACTGATACTGCAGTTTGTATTGTGCGCAAGCATTTGTCTCCTACAAATGATCTGAATACCAGAGCTATTATGGGGGAGGGTTAATTGTTTAAGGAGCCACCTTCATTTGCAGCAGGCAGAGGCGTAACTAGAAACCACAGGGCCCAGGTGCAAGAATCTAAGAAGGCCCCCCCCCCAAAAAAAAAAAAAAAATTGAATTTGATACATATCATTTTTTTTTTTTTTTTTACATTTAACACAGCAAAAAAAATTTGAATCAGATTACATGTCTGCAAAAGGAGGTACCCTTTGCCCACAGTCTGTGAGATGGTCTGACCCCATATTACTGTATATAGTGACACTGTTTAACCCCCCAGTACTGTATTTAGTGAAGTCAGTGACACAGTCTGTATTCTGCCAGTGAGATGGCTGGCCTGACCCTACCCGCCCCAGTACTTTATAAAGTGACCACAGTAGTCTTATGACATGGTCCAGCCCCCCCATACTGTATATAGTGGTATTGTATAGTGACACTGTTTACCCCCTGCCCCCCATACTGTAGTAACAAGGTCTGTAATTTGCGGGTTCCACAAACATATACACACACACACATGCATAAATACACACAGAGTCATATATATATATATATATATATATATATATATATATATATATATATATATATATATATATATATATATATATATATATATATATACACACACACACAGAGACACAAGTGAAGCATCATGTCACACTCACATGATATCAGTGCAGGCAGTGGCAGGCAACGTTTTTTAAGCTGGGCCCCCACCCTTGGGGGCCCAGTCGCAATTGCGACCTCTGCACCCCCTGTAGTTTTGTCTCTGGCAGCAGGTCAGTTTTGCTTATGTGTATATTGCAAACATGCTTGTAATAATATGTGAAGTGTCCTGCTGTTGATTTCAAATACAGCATTTATATTGTTTTATGGGTTTACATGCTGACTGATGAGTCATTCATTTAAGGCACGTTTTAATGCAAAAATGATTTTTTGAGAGAGTTAGTAAATTAGATTCAGTAATGAAACATTTACAATGTTCTAGATTGCAAGTAGAGTGCAACTGATAACGCTTGCCTTATTTTGTGCTCAGTCTTCTGCAAAACCCCCCCCCCCCCCCCAACATATTTGTGTATAAAATGTTGATGAATGAAATGCAGTTTAACCAAAGTAGCTATATGGGTCAGATAGATAAATCCACCACTCACTGTTGGTTTTGTGCTTGTGTGCTGCAACCACCCGGATACATTTTATATCAGTATTCCGGTAAAATTAGCTAATATTTCAAATTGATGTTAATTGCACAAATTATCATTAAATACGTTTGTTAAATTATGCAAATATTACACTGCCTCACCGGGCTTCTTTAGGTAGATGCAAAGCCTTATGGCTATACAATTTCTTTTCAGAAAAACTAGAAGTGCCACAGATAATCTGTGCCTTATACTTAAAGGGGCAATTTACTCAAAACATTTCTCCTCTTTAATTTGTCCCCAATGATCCACTTTACCTGCTGGAGTGTATAAAATTGTTTACAAGTATTTCCATTACCCTTATATTGGCGTTTAAATAGTTTATTGAGCCTTTGGTATCCCCACCCATACTGAAAGTTTTTGGCCTCGAGGCCAAGCTGTGTTAACACAGCCAGTAGGTTATAAAAGAGATAAGGTAATACAATGTTAATTTTACATTGTTCTCTTCCAGTATTGGTTTATGGATAGATATAAGATAATGAAGCAGGTATATGTACACAATGTGATACAGTAATGAGATCTGATTATACCTACAAGCTCAACCCATTTTATTAGGTTATGGCTTCAAAGCACATAATCAGCTAATTCATATACACAAATAAACCTTAAAAAAGCAGATCTCATACATTTTATACTCTACAGCTGGTAAAAAAAGTTATTGGAAACACATTAAGGGAAAAACTATTTTATAGTATGCTGTCCCTTTTAAGGGAACATATAAAAATAACCTCCTTCAATACAATAGCTTTCTAGTAGAGTCCTTACCCAGAAGTCAGCTCCTCAGGGTTAACAGGATAGTCCGTCCTAATGACAGTAAAACCATTAGGTTTAAAGAAATGAAGAAAAAGTTTACAGATAGGGGTTACCCTAGCAAATTATTAGAGAAAACCTTAGAGAACCTAGAGGAGACAGCTGTCAAAGTACCTGATAAGAAAAGGATCAGAATGGTTTTTGTAAGCCAATATAACCCACTGAGTAACAAAATAGCCAAATTAATCCGCCAAGATTGGCATATTTTAGAAGAATGTAACAAGGAGGTAATACAATTCAGGGATCCCCCACTAATGGCCTATAGGAGTGAAAAGTTTTAGGGACCAGCTAGTGAGAACGGATGTAGGTTCCACAAAGATGTCTAAACAATCTTTTATGGGCAGTAAGAGAGTTTCGGACCGCAATTTTAATCAAGAAATTGTTGTTTCTTCGTTCTGTCCTAATCCTCCACAGAAGGAACGTCTGTTGCACAGCCTGGATGTGGTGCGTGCTCTGAAGTTATATCTGCAAGCAACTAGGATTTCATCAATCCTCTGCCCTTTTTTGTTGTATTCTCTGGTTAACGGAAGGGTCAGAAGGCCACTTCTTCCTCTTTCCTTTTTGATTGAGAAGTGTTATTCGGTTGGCTTACAAGACAGCTGGACACCAGGCTCCTGAGAGAATTACGGCTCATTCCACTAGGGCTGTCTTTTTCTTAGGCCTTTAAAAATGAATCTTCTGTGGAACAGATCTGCAAGACTGCCTCTTGGTCCTTGTTTGCATACTTTTTTCCAAATTTTACAAATTCGATGTGTTTGCCTCAGCTGAGGCTTCTTTTGGGAGGAAAGTTCTTCAAGCGGTGGTGCCTTCTGTTTAGGTCTAGATGTCTTGTTCTCCCTCTCTTCCATTCTGTGTCCTCTAGCTTGGGTATTTTTTCTTTTATGATTCAAATAGAGCAGACAACAATTTTTGTCTTCCAATGTTCCCTTCTTACCTTGTGAATACAACTGGAAGTTCATTTTATTTGTATTTTTGTTTTGCAATCAGATGTACCTTCTGCCTCAGACTTTTTAATATGCAGTTTGCTGTAATGTGTTGTATGCATGGAACTGTGTAATAATAAAATGCTCTAAATATGAGTTTAAAGCAGGGATGGGGAACCTTGGCCCTCCAGATGTTTCAGAGCTACATTATACATTCCCATGATGCTCAACTGGCCTTCAGAGTGCCTAAGCATCATGGGTAGTGTAATTCTGAAACATCAGGAGTGTCAAGGTTTCCCATCCCTGGTTTAAAGGGACATAAAACCCCAAAATGTTCTTTCTTGGTTAAGATAGAATATATGATTTTCATTTTTTTGTTATCCTTTGTTGAAAAGCAGGGAGGTAAGTACAGGAGTGTGCATGTGTCAGCAACACTATATGACAACATTGTTATACAATAGCAAGAGCACTAGATGGCAGCACTATTTCCTGTCATGTAGTGCTTCAGGCATGTGCACGCTACCTATCTAGATATATCTTAACAAAGAATAACATGAGAATTAAGCAAATTTGATAATAGAAGGAAATTGGAAACTTTTTTTTAAATTGTATTCTCTATCTGAATCATAAAAGAAAAATTTGGGTTTTCATGTCCCTTTTAAAGCTGTTAATTACATAGCTAAAGTCCACCCTAGAACATCAGTGCACTACTGGGAGCTAGCACATCCGTTGATCCAATAATAAGAGCCAAATGTGTTTAGGCAGCGATCAGCAGCTAGCTCCCAGTAGTGCATTGCTGCTCCTGACCCTACCTAGGTATGCTTTTCAGCACAAGAGAACAAAGTAAATTTTAATAATAGAAGGAAATTGATAATTGCTGTCTGTTGTGTCATGTTGACTTTCATGTCCCTTTAAAAAATGTGAACATATGTAGTTGTAACGCGGGTTTAGGTTTTTCAGAGGATCCTGATAAGAGAAGAGTATTTTCTTTTGATTGCAGTGGTTGTTTTTAAGTCCTGGGGCTATTTTGAAGTACAGTGGGTTATAAAAAGTTCTATTTATTTTGGGAAGCACTACTGTGTTCCCATGCATTTGTGAGTTCTGATATTCAATATTCTTTGCGTGTTTTAAAGGACCAGTAAATACAGTAGATTCACATAATCAACAAGTGCATGATAAAAATGCAATAGCACTTAGGGGTCGATTTATCAAAGGCTTTGCACCCCTACAACTGCAGAGGTGAGCTGCGGCAGACAGGGGCATGTACGTCTGCCGTAGCATGATAAATCGACCCCTTAATCTGAACTTCATATGTGTAGTAGATGGGTTTTTCTGACAAATTTCAGTTATGTCTATTTCTAATCCTGTATCATGTGACAGCCATCAGCCAATCACAAATGCATAATACAATATTCTGTGAACCTTGCACATGCTCAGTAGGAGCTGGTGACTCAAGTGTGAATATAAAAATACTGTACACATTTTGTTAAGGGAAGTTAATTGGAAAGTTGTTTAAAATTGCTGCTGTATCTGAATCATGAAAGTTTTTAATTTTGACTTGAGTGTCCCTTTTAACTAGTACAGTGGATTTCCAACATTATTCTCAGATTAGCACAGACAACAGTGACTAAACCTGATCATAATAGGAAGTACACTTTTTTATAAGTCTGGTATTTTTCATATGTACCCTCTAATTAAAAGTATGAGACACTCCTACATATCTTTCATCTTGACAGATTGTCGATTCTATGAACCAGGGCAGACATTTTTGTGAAATATTATTTGTATAAGTTTTGATCATTTTAATGTCTTCTAAATCAAATTAGGGTAAGTATTCTCTGTTCCTCCATTATGCTTTGCATAATGACGGTAATGGCCCCTTTGTGGTTAGGGTTTATAATTTACTGTGCCATTTTTTTAAATTTATTTTTTTGTCTTTAAAGGTTCAAATGGATATGAAACCCAGAATATTTTAACCAACTTTCCAATTTACTTCTGTTTTATAATTTGCTTCATTCTCTTGGTATCCTTTGTTGAAAAGCATACCAAGGTAGGTTTAGGAACAACAATGCACTACTGGGAGCTATCTGCTGATTGTTGGTTGCACAGGTATACCTCGTGTCATTGGTTCACCTGTGTTCAGCTAGCTCCCAGTAGTGCATTGCTGTTCCTTCAACAAAGGATACCAAGAGAATGGAGCTAATTGATAATTGAAGTAAATTGGAAACCTGTTTAAAAGTACATGCTCTATCTGAATCATAACATAAAAATTTGCGGTTCATGTCCATTTTAATCAATGCTGTTGGTACGATATGCAGTCATAGTTTCAGTGTCCATATTAAATCTAATTTTTCAAATTCTGGTAACTTCAGATTGCTGTAGCTGGTTGTAAATTAGTATTTAAATAGTAATTGTTAATTGCCCCAAAAGCGGGAAATTTCAAATAAATTGGTTGCAATTTTCAAGATATTGAGCTTTACCCACTGACTTGCTATGCTATGCACATGTTTAGCCATAACTAAAATGCATACAACTAAAATAATTTTTATGACAATATGTATAGAAAAAGACCTTTTGTTTAGAAAACATGATATTTACTTTTCCAAGGTGAAAACAATAAAAATACCATATCCTCGTATGATTAATTTATTTTTTTTGAGCATGGATAAGGCCAGATTAATGTGTTTCCAGAAACTAACATACGCTCTTAATAAAGTTTGTTTTAAATGTGCACATATGTGTCGTAGATGTTTTATATGCAGATGTCCAGTCTAGAGATATAACATAACTTTTATACATGGGTATGTAGAAATTGATTAGCAAATCTAAAATAATTTCTCTTGTAAAGGTGTATCCAGTCCACGGGTTCATCCATTACTTGTGGGATATTCTCCTTCCCAACAGGAAGTTGCAAGAGGACACCCACAGCAGAGCTGTCTATATAGCTCCTCCCCTAACTGCCAACCCCAGTCATTCTCTTGCAACACTCAACAAGAAAGGAAGTATCAAGAGATATGTGGTGACTTATTTTTTACCTTCAATCAAGAGTTTGTTATTTTTAAACTTTACCGGCGTTGTACTGTTTTACTCTCAGGCAGAAATTAGAAGAAGAGTTCTGCCTGGAGATTTGATGATCTTAGCGGTTTGTAACTAAGGTCCATTGCTGTTCTCACACATAACTGAAGAGTATGGAAAGAAAACCTCAGTTGGGGGGACGGTTTGCAGATCACCTGCTTTGAGGTATGTTCAGTATATTTTTTTCTAGAGAGATGGTAAAGTCTAGAAAATGCTGACAGTGCCTGGTATATTTGAGGTAAGCCTGATACAGTGATTTAACAACGACTGGGATCATGCTTACAAGATAAGGGTAATATTCATGTCAATTCTCATATTACTTAGTGTAAAAACGTTTGCATAACTTACAGAAAAAACGTTTTCTTTCATGTAATTAACAAGAGTCCATGAGCTAGTGACGTATGGGATATACATTCCTACCAGGAGGGGCAAAGTTTCCCAAACCTTAAAATGCCTATAAATACACCCCTCACCACACCCACAAATCAGTTTTACAAACTTTGCCTCCAAGGGAGGTGGTGAAGTAAGTTTGTGCTAGATTCTACGTTGATATGCGCTCCGCAGCAAGTTGGAGCCCGGTTTTCCTCTCAGCGTGCAGTGAATGTCAGAGGGATGTGAGGAGAGTATTGCCTATTGAATGCAGTGATCTCCTTCTACGGGGTCTATTTCATAAGGTTCTCTGTTATCGGTCGTAGAGATTCATCTCTTACCTCCCTTTTCAGATCGACGATATACTCTTATATTTACCATTTCCTCTACTGATTCTCGTTTCAGTACTGGTTTGGCTTTCTACAAACATGTAGATGAGTGTCCTGGGGTAAGTAAGTCTTATTTTCTGTGACACTCTAAGCTATGGTTGGGCACTTTATTTATAAAGTTCTAAATATATGTATTCAAACATTTATTTGCCTTGACTCAGAATGTTCAACTTTCCTTATTTCCAGACAGTCAGTTTCATATTTGGGATTATGCTTTAAATTATCATATTTTTTCTTACCTCAAAAATTTGACTTTTTTCCCTGTGGGCTGTTAGGCTCGCGGGGGCTGAAAATGCTTCATTTTATTGTGTCATTCTTGGCGCGGACTTTTTTGGCGCAAAAATTCTTTTCCGTTTCCGGCGTCATACGTGTCGCCGGAAGTTGCGTCATTTTTGACGTTATTTTGCGCCAAAAATGTCGGCGTTCCGGATGTGGCGTCATTTTTGGCGCCAAAAGCATTTAGGCGCCAAATAATGTGGGCGTCTTATTTGGCGCCAAAAAATATGGGCGTCGCTTTTGTCTCCACATTATTTCAGTCTCATTTTTCATTTGCTTCTGGTTGCTAGAAGCTTGATGTTTGGCATTTTTTTTCCCATTCCTGAAACTGTCTTATAAGGAATTTGATCTATTTTGCTTTATATGTTGTTTTTTCTCTTACATATTGCAAGATGTCTCACGTTGCATCTGAGCCAGAAGATACTACAGGAAAACCACTGCCTGCTGGATCTACCAAAGCTAAGTGTATCTGCTGTAAACTTTTGGTAGCTATTCCTCCAGCTGTTGTTTGTAATAATTGTCATGACAAACTTGTTAAAGCAGATAATATTTCCTTTAGTGATGTACCATTGCCTGTTGCAGTTCCCTCAACATCTAAGGTGCAGAATGTTCCTGATAACATAAGAGATTTTGTTTCTGAATCCATAAAGAAGGCTTTGTCTGTTATTTCTCCTTCTAGTAAACGTAAAAAGTCTTTTAAATCTTCTCTCTCTACAGATGAATTTTTAAATGAACACCATCATTCTGATTCTTTGGACTCTTCCGGTTCAGAGGATTCTGTCTCAGAGATTGATGCTGATAAATCTTCATATTTATTTAAGATGGAATTTATTCGCTCTTTACTTAAAGAAGTACTAATTGCTTTAGAAATAGAGGATTCTAGTCCTCTTGATACTAATTCTATACGTTTGGATAAGGTTTTTAAAGCTCCTGCGGTTATTCCAGAAGTCTTTCCTGTTCCTAATGCTATTTCTGCAGTAATTGCTAAGGAATGGGATAAATTGGGTAATTCATTTACTCCTTCTAAACGTTTTAAGCAATTATATCCTGTTCCGCCTGACAGGTTAGAATTTTGGGACAAAATCCCTAAAGTTGATGGGGCTATTTCTACCCTTGCTAAACGTACTACCATTCCTACGTCAGATGGTACCTCGTTTAAAGATCCTTTAGATAGAAAAATTGAATCTTTTCTAAGAAAAGCTTATCTATGTTCAGGTAATCTTCTTAGACCTGCTATATCATTGGCTGATGTTGCTGCAGCTTCAACTTTTTGGTTGGAAACTCTAGCGCAACAAGTAACAAATCGTGATTCTCATGATATTATTATTCTTCTCCAGTATGCTAATAATTTCATCTGTGATGCCATTTTTGATATTATTAGAGTTGATGTCAGATTTATGTCTCTGGCTATCTTAGCCAGAAGAGCTTTATGGCTTAAGACTTGGAATGCTGATATGGCTTCTAAATCAACTCTACTTTCCATTTCTTTCCAGGGAAACAAATTATTTGGTTCTCAGTTGGATTCTATTATTTCAACTGTTACTGGTGGGAAAGGAACTTTTTTACCACAGGATAAAAAGTCTAAAGGTAAAAACAGGGCTAACAATCGTTTTCGTTCCTTTCGTTTCAACAAAGAACAAAAGCCTGATCCTTCGTCCTCAGGAGCAGTTTCAGTTTGGAAACCATCTCCAGTCTGGAATAAATCCAAGCCTGCTAGAAAGGCAAAGCCTGCTTCTAAGTTCACATGAAGGTACGGCCCTCATTCCAGTTCAGCTGGTAGGGGGCAGGTTACGTTTTTTCAAAGAAATTTGGATCAATTCTGTTCACAATCTTTGGATTCAGAACATTGTTTCAGAAGGGTACAGAATTGGTTTCAAGATGAGACCTCCTGCAAAGAGATTTTTTCTTTCCCATGTCCCAGTAAATCCAGTGAAAGCTCAAGCGTTTCTGAATTGTGTTTCAGATCTAGAGTTGGCTGGAGTAATTATGCCAGTTCCAGTTCCGGAACAGGGGATGGGGTTTTATTCAAATCTCTTCATTGTACCAAAGAAGGAGAATTCCTTCAGACCAGTTCTGGATCTAAAATTATTGAATCGTTATGTAAGGATACCAACGTTCAAGATGGTAACTGTAAGGACTATATTGCCTTTTGTTCAGCAAGGGAATTATATGTCCACAATAGATTTACAGGATGCATATCTGCATATTCCAATTCATCCAGATCATTTTCAGTTCCTGAGATTCTCTTTTCTAGACAAGCATTACCAATTTGTGGCTCTACCGTTTGGCCTTGCTACAGCTCCAAGAATTTTCACAAAGATTCTCGGTGCCCTTCTGTCTGTAATCAGAGAACAGGGTATTGTGGTATTTCCTTATTTGGACGATATCTTGGTACTTGCTCCGTCTTTTTAGCAGAGTCTCATACGAATCGACTTGTGTTGTTTCTTCAAGATCATGGTTGGAGGATCAA
The DNA here is from genome assembly GCF_027579735.1 of Bombina bombina. NCBI lineage: Eukaryota > Metazoa > Chordata > Amphibia > Anura > Bombinatoridae > Bombina > Bombina bombina. The sequence continues at coordinate 1,321,212,876 of NC_069499.1, read as the reverse complement.
TTTACCAAAAAGTTCTTTGATTCCTCAAACAAGGGTAACCTTTCTGGGTTTCCAGATAGATTCAGTGTCCATGACTTTGTCTTTAACAGACAAGAGACGTCTAAAATTGATTACAGCCTGTCGAAACCTTCAGTCTCAATCATTCCCTTCGGTAGCCTTATGCATGGAAATTCTAGGTCTTATGACTGCTGCATCGGACGCGATCCCCTTTGCTCGTTTTCACATGCGACCTCTTCAGCTCTGTATGCTGAACCAATGGTGCAGGGATTACACGAAGATATATCAATTAATATCTTTAAAACCGATTGTTCGACACTCTCTAACGTGGTGGACAGATCACCATCGTTTAATTCAGGGGGCTTCTTTTGTTCTTCCGACCTGGACTGTAATTTCAACAGATGCAAGTCTCACAGGTTGGGGAGCTGTGTGGGGATCTCTGACGGCACAAGGAGTTTGGGAATCTCAGGAGGTGAGATTACCGATCAATATCTTGGAACTCCGTGCAGTTTTCAGAGCTCTTCAGTTTTGGCCTCTTCTGAAGAGAGAATCGTTCATTTGTTTTCAGACAGACAATGTCACAACTGTGGCATACATCAATCATCAAGGAGGGACTCACAGTCCTCTGGCTATGAAAGAAGTATCTCGAATTTTGGTTTGGGCGGAATCCAGCTCCTTTCTAATCTCTGCGGTTCATATCCCAGGTGTAGACAATTGGGAAGCGGATTATCTCAGTCGCCAAACGTTGCATCCGGGCGAATGGTCTCTTCACCCAGAGGTATTTCTTCAGATTGTTCAATTGTGGGGGCTTCCAGAGATAGATCTGATGGCCTCTCATCTAAACAAGAAACTTCCCAGGTATCTGTCCAGATCCGGGATCCTCAGGCGGAGGCAGTGGATGCATTATCACTTCCTTGGAAGTATCATCCTGCCTATATCTTTCCGCCTCTAGTTCTTCTTCCAAGAGTAATCTCCAAGATTCTGAGGGAATGCTCGTTTGTTCTGCTAATAGCTCCGGCATGGCCTCACAGGTTTTGGTATGCGGATCTTGTCCGGATGGCATCTTGCCAGCCATGGACTCTTCCGTTAAGACCAGACCTTCTGTCACAAGGTCCTTTTTTCCATCCGGATCTGAAATCCTTAAATTTAAAGGTATGGAGATTGAACGCTTGATTCTTGGTCATAGAGGTTTCTCTGACTCCGTGATTAATACTATGTTACAGGCTCGTAAATCTGTATCTCGAGAGATATATTATAGAGTCTGGAAGACTTATATTTCTTGGTGTCTTTCTCATCATTTTTCTTGGCATTCTTTTAGAATACCGAGAATTTTACAGTTTCTTCAGGATGGTTTAGATAAGGGTTTGTCCGCAAGTTCTTTGAAAGGACAAATCTCTGCTCTTTCTGTTCTTTTTCACAGAAAGATTGCTATTCTTCCTGATATTCATTGTTTTGTACAAGCTTTGGTTCGTATAAAACCTGTCATTAAGTCAATTTCTCCTCCTTGGAGTTTGAATTTGGTTCTGGGAGCTCTTCAAGCTCCTCCGTTTGAACCTATGCATTCATTGGACATTAAATTACTTTCTTGGAAAGTTTTGTTCCTTTTGGCCATCTCTTCTGCTAGAAGAGTTTCTGAATTATCTGCTCTTTCGTGTGAGTCTCCTTTTCTGATTTTTCATCAGGATAAGGCGGTGTTGCGAACTTCTTTTGAATTTTTACCTAAAGTTGTGAATTCCAACAACATTAGTAGAGAAATTGTGGTTCCTTCATTATGTCCTAATCCTAAGAATTCTAAGGAGAAATCATTGCATTCTTTGGATGTTGTTAGAGCTTTGAAATATTATGTTGAAGCTACGAAATCTTTCCGTAAGACTTCTAGTCTATTTGTTATCTTTTCCGGTTCTAGGAAAGGCCAGAAAGCTTCTGCCATTTCTTTGGCATCTTGGTTGAAATCTTTAATTCATCTTGCCTATGTTGAGTCGGGTAAAATTCCGCCTCAAAGAATTACAGCTCATTCTACTAGGTCAGTATCTACTTCCTGGGCGTTTAGGAATGAAGCTTCGGTTGACCAGATCTGCAAAGCAGCAACTTGGTCCTCTTTGCATACTTTTACTAAATTCTACCATTTTGATGTATTTTCTTCTTCTGAAGCAGTTTTTGGTAGAAAAGTTCTTCAGGCAGCGGTTTCAGTTTGAATCTTCTGCTTATGTTTTTTGTTAAACTTTATTTTGGGTGTGGATTATTTTCAGCAGGAATTGGCTGTCTTTATTTTATCCCTCCCTCTCTAGTGACTCTTGTGTGGAAAGATCCACATCTTGGGTAGTCATTATCCCATACGTCACTAGCTCATGGACTCTTGTTAATTACATGAAAGAAAACATAATTTATGTAAGAACTTACCTGATAAATTCATTTCTTTCATATTAACAAGAGTCCATGAGGCCCACCCTTTTTTGTGGTGGTTATGATTTTTTTGTATAAAGCACAATTATTCCAATTCCTTATTTTATATGCTTCGCACTTTTTTTCTTATCACCCCACTTCTTGGCTATTCGTTAAACTGATTTGTGGGTGTGGTGAGGGGTGTATTTATAGGCATTTTAAGGTTTGGGAAACTTTGCCCCTCCTGGTAGGAATGTATATCCCATACGTCACTAGCTCATGGACTCTTGTTAATATGAAAGAAATGAATTTATCAGGTAAGTTCTTACATAAATTATGTTTTTTCTCTGAGGGTGATAAATCTTTATTTGGGGCCTAGTTTTCCACATGGCTTCTTAGATTACTCCTAGGAGTACTTTTTTAAGGCCCTCTGACATTGAGTGCATGGTGGGAGGGGCCTATTTTTGCGCACTTTATGCGTAGTTGATATTCAGACTGAGACATCCAGCTTCCCTAAAGGAGTCCTCTGGCATCTAGGACCACTATAAGAGGGTTTTTTTCCTGCAAAAATCGTGTTTAAGGGCAGGTAGGAGCCACAGCAGAGCTGTGGCAGTGTGTTTGACTGTTTTTTAACGGTTTTACCGTTTTTCTAATCCGGTTTGGGGCATAAGGGGTTAATCATCCATTTGCAAGTGGGTGCAATGCTGCTTTAGTGTCTTATACACACTGTAAAAATTTCGTAGAGTTTACTACTTTTTAACACTGTTTTGCAGTTTATGTGGTAGTTTTTTTCTCTTAAAGGCACAGTACCGTTTTTGTTTGCTTTTTCACATTTATTAAAGCGTTTTCCAAGCTTACTGGTCTCATTACTAGTCTGTTAAACATGTCTGACATAGAGGAAATTCCTTGTTCATTATGTTTAGAAGCCATGGTGGAACCCCCTCTTAGAATGTGTACCAAATGCACTGACCTTTCTATAAGTTATAAAGATCATATTATGGCTTTTAAAGATTTATCACCAGAGGTTTCTCAGACTGACAAAAGGGAGGTTAAAACACCTAGCTCTCCCAATGTGTCAGAACCTATATCTCCCGCGCAAGTGACGCCAAGTACATCTGGTGCGTCCAATGCGTTTACCTTACAAGACATGGCGGCAGTCATGAATCATACCCTCACAGAGGTATTGTCCAAACTGCCAGGGTTACAAGGAAAGCGAGACAGCTCTGGAACTAGAACAAATACAGAGCTTTCTGACGCTTTAGTAGCTATGTCTGATATACCCTCACAATGTACAGAAGCCGAAGCAGGAGAGCTTCTATCTGTGGGTGACATTTCTGATTCAGGGAAGGCGTTACTTCAGTCTGACTCTGAAATGACAGCATTTAAATTTAAGCTTGAACACCTCCGCTTATTGCTCAGGGAGGTTTTAGCGACTCTGGATGACTGTGACACCATTGTAGTCCCAGAGAAACTGTGTAAAATGGACAAATACTTTGCAGTGCCTGTTTACACTGATGTTTTTCCAATCCCTAAGAGGTTTTCAGAAATTATTACGAATGAATGGGATAGACCAGGTGTACCGTTCTCTTCCCCTCCTGCTTTTAAAAAGATGTTTCCCATAGATGCCGCTACACGGGACTCGTGGCAGACGGTCCCTAAGCGTACAACTAAGCAAAGCGTACAACTATCCCCGTCGAGGACAGTCACTGCTGCAGCGGCTTTCTGGTTCTAGTCTCTTGAGGAGGCTCTACAGGTGGAGACCCCGTTGGATGATATCCTAGACAGGCTTAAAGCTCTTAAGTTAGCCAATTCATTTATTTCTGACGCCGTTTTTCGTTTAACAAAGCTAACGGCTAAGAATTCAGGTTTTGCCATTCAGGCACGTAGGGCGCTATGGCTTAAATCCTGGTCAGCTGACGTTACTTCACAGTCTAAGCTTCTCAACATCCCCTTCAAAGGGCAGACCCTATTCGGGCCTGGACTGAAGGAGATCATTTCTGATATTACTGGAGAAAAAGGCCACGCCCTTCCCCAGGATAGGTCCAACAAATTAAGGACCAAACAGACTAATTTTCGTTCCTTTCGAAACTTCAAGAGTGGCGCAGCTTCATCTTCCTCTACTGCTAAACAAGAGGGAAATTTTGCCCAGTCCAAGCCAGTCTGGAGACCTAACCAGGCTTGGAACAAGGGAAAGCAGGCCAAAAAACCTGCTGCTGCCTCTAAGACAGCATGAAGGAGTAGCCCCTGATCCGGGACCGGATCTAGTTGGGGGCAGACTTTCTCTCTTCGCCCGGGCTTGTGCAAGAGACGTCCAGGATCCCTGGGCTCTGGAGATTGTTTCCCAGGGATATCTTCTGGATTTCAAAGCCTCATCTCCAAAGGGGAGATTTCATCTCTAACCATTACCTGCAAACCAGATAAAGAGAGAGGCATTCTTATGTTGCGTTCAAGACCTTCTGGTTATGGGAGTGATCCTCCCAGTTCCAAGGGAGGAACAGGGGCAGGGATTCTATTCAAATCTGTTTATAGTTCCCAAAAAAGAGGGAACTTTCAGACCAATCTTGGATCTCAAGATCCTAAACAAATTTCTCAGGGTCCCATCCTTCAAGATGGAGACTATTCGAACCATCCTACCTATGATCCAGGAGGGTCAATATATGACTACCGTGGACTTAAAGGATGCTTATCTGCACATTCCGATACACAGAGATCATCATCAGTTTCTCAGGTTTGCCTTCCTAGACAGGCATTACCAGTTTGTGGCTCTTCCCTTCGGGTTAGCCACGACACCAAGAATCTTTACGAAGGTTCTAGGGTCCCTACTGGCGGTTCTAAGGCCACGAGGCATAGCGGTGGCTCCTTACCTAGACGACATTCTGATACAGGCGTCGACTTTTCAAATCGCCAAGTCCCATACGGACATTGTTCTGGCATTCCTGAGGTCTCACGGGTGGAAGGTGAACGAAGAAAAGAGTTCTCTCTCCCCTCTCACAAGAGTTTCCTTCCTAGGAACTCTGATAGATTCAGTAGAAATGAAGATTTTTCTGACAGAGGTCAGGTTGTCAAAGCTTCTAACTTCCTGCCGTGCTCTTTATTCCACTTCTCAGCCGTCAGTGGCTCAGTGTATGGAAGTAATCGGCTTAATGGTAGCGGCAATGGACATAGTTCCGTTTGCCCGTCTACATCTCAGACCACTGCAATTTTGCATGCTCAATCAGTGGAATCGGGATTACACAGATTTGTCCCCTCTGCTAAATCTGGATCAAGAGACCAGGGATTCTCTTCTCTGGTGGCTATCTCGGGTCCATCTGTCCAGGGGAATGAGATTCCGCAGGCCAGAATGGACTATAGTGACGACAGATGCCAGCCTTCTGGGCTGGGGCGCAGTCTGGAACTCTCTGAAGGCTCAGGGTTCGTGGACTCAGGAGGAAGCCCTCCTTCCGATAAACATTCTGGAACTAAGAGCGATATTCAATGCTCTTCAGGCTTGGCCTCAGCTAGCTGCGGTCAGGTTCATCAGATTTCAGTCGGACAACATCACGACTGTAGCCTATATCAACCATCAGGGGGGAACAAGGAGCCCCTTGGCAATGTTGGAGGTTTCAAAGATAATTCTATGGGCAGAGGTTCACTCTTGCCATCTCTCAGCTATCCATATCCCAGGAGTAGAGAACTGGGAGGCGGATTTCCTAAGTCGGCAGACTTTTCATCCGGGGGAGTGGGAGCTCCATCCGGAGATATTTGCCCAGTTGATTCAACTATGGGGCAAACCAGAACTGGATCTCATGGCGTCTCGTCAGAACGCCAAGCTTCCTCGTTACGGGTCCAGGTCCAGGGATCCCAAGGCAGCGCTGATAGATGCTCTAGCAGCGCCCTGGTCCTTCAGCCTGGCTTATGTGTTTCCACCGTTTCCTCTGCTCCCTCGTCTGATTGCCAAGATCAAGCAGGAGAGAGCTTCAGTGATTTTGATAGCTCCTGCGTGGCCACGCAGGACTTGGTATGCAGATCTGGTGGACATGTCATCCTTTCCACCATGGACTCTGCCGCTAAGGCAGGACCTTCTACTTCAAGGTCCTTTCAAACATCCAAATCTAATTTCTCTGCGTCTGACTGCTTGGAGATTGAACGCTTGATTCTATCAAAGCGTGGTTTTTCCGAGTCGGTCATTGATACCTTAATTCAGGCTCGAAAGCCTGTCGCCAGGAAAATCTATCATAAGATATGGTGTAAATATCTTCATTGGTGTGAATCCAATGGTTTACTCATGGAGTAAAGTCAGGTTTCCTAGAATCTTATCCATTCTCCAAGGAGGATTGGAGAAGGGATTGTCAGCTAGTTCCTTAAAGGGACAGATTTCTGCTCTGTCTATTCTTTTGCACAAACGTCTGGCTGAGGTTCCAGACGTTCATGCTTTAGTTAGAATCAAGCCTGTGTTTAAACCTGTTGCTCCGCCATGGAGTTTAAATTTTAGTTCTTAGAGTTCTTCAAGGGGTTCCGTTTGAACCTTTGCATTCCATAGATATCAAGCTTTTATCTTGGAAAGTTCTGTTTTTAGTAGCTATCTCCTCGGCTCGAAGAGTTTCGGAGTTATCTGCTTTACAGTGTGATTCCCCTTATCTGATTTTCCATGCAGATAAGGTAGTTTTGCGTACCAAACCTGGGTTTCTTCCTAAGGTAGTATCTAATAAGAATATCAATCAGGAGATTGTTGTTACTTCATTATGTCCTAATCCTTCCTCAAAGAAGGAACGTCTTTTACACAATCTTGATGTGGTTCGTGCTTTGAAGTTTTATTTACAAGCTACGAAGGATTTTCGTCAAACATCTGCTTTGTTTGTTGTCTACTCTGGACAGAGGAGAGGCCAAAAGGCTTCGGCAACTTCTCTTTCTTTTTGACTGAGAAGCATAATCAGCTTAGCTTATGGGACTGCTGGCCAGCAGCCTCCTGAAAGAATTACAGCTCATTCCACTAGAGCGGTGGCTTCCACATGGGCTTTTAAAAATGAGGCCTCTGTTGAACAGATTTGTAAGGCGGCGACTTGGTCTTCGCTTCATACTTTTTCTAAGTTCTACAAATTCGATACTTTTGCTTCTTCGGAGGCTATTTTTAGGAGAAAGGTCTTGCAGGCAGTGGTGCCTTCCGTTTAAGTTCCTGCCTTGTCCCTCCCTTCATCCGTGTCCTAAAGCTTTGGTATTGGTATCCCACAAGTAATGGATGAACCCGTGGACTGGATACACCTTTACAAGAGAAAACAAAATTTATGCTTACCTGATAAATTTATTTCTCTTGTGGTGTATCCAGTCCACGGCCCGCCCTGTCATTTTAAGGCAGGTGTTTTTTATTTTTAAACTAGTCACCACTGCACCCTATAGTTTCTCCTTTTTTCTTGCTTGTCTTCGGTCGAATGACTGGGGCTGGCAGTTAGGGGAGGAGCTATATAGACAGCTCTGCTGTGGGTGTCCTCTTGCAACTTCCTGTTGGGAAGGAGAATATCCCACAAGTAATGGATGAACCTGTGGACTGGATACACCCCAAGAGAAATACATTTATCAGGTAAGCATAAATTTTGTTTTTTATGCTCGAGGATCTTGGTACAGCATACACAAATTTCTAGGAAACATCAATTGCATTGAAATTGGATTTGGTAACATATTTTAAGTGTAGAATATATATAATAACTAATGTTTGTTCCGTCAGATGCCTTTTATTCTGCGGTTTTCTTTTTAAATTTGTCTGTTGCAGTTATTTTCTTTTCTATGCTAATCTTACACACGCTCCTCTTGCTTCAAAAGTGAACAGTTAATTTTATAAATAGGATTATTAGGTCACTTGAGTAAATCCATACATTTCTTGAAGACGCTGCTATGACCTGCTGATATTGTTTGAATTTTGTTCCAGCCTAATCACACTGTATGGGTTTGCTGCCAGAGCCAAGTACAACACATTCTTTTTTTCATTACAGCCTACAACACAGCAGTCCCCTCAAGATGAGCAAGAGAAGCTTTTGGATGAAGCAGTTCAGACTGTCAAGGTGCAGTCTTTTCAGATGAAGAGATGCTTGGTAAGTGTGTCGCATAATAGCCATTATTTTATTTATTGCAACAAATTATTATATAAAGCACAAGATATATAGCATTTAATTTCATATTTCCTATAAAAAGGCTCCAGCTTAGTGAGAGACAGCAGCAAATTAGAAAGAGAAATAAGGGATTTACCTATTTTGAGTGCACTGGTCCCTTTTTTTTTTTCTTTCTTGCCCTGATTGGTAGTGATTTGCTTTCATCCCTTTGGGCTTGATTTATCACATGAGAACCTGCAGTCAGTCTTTATCTGAACGCTGCTTTCTATCCTCTTCTCCACCTCTTAGGTGGAGAATTTCAATCTCCCCCGTCTCTTTTGACTAGGGAGATTGATAGATCCTGTCCGCGCGTGTTTGGCTGTGTGCAGATAGGGGGCGGGGTTGCACAAGAGCCAGAGGCAAACTACGGCGGACAGGGGCGCATATGTACACCCCTGTCTTCTGTCCCTTGATACATTGACACCTGGATCTGTACAAAATACCAGAAGGCCAAAAAAAACAACTAAAGCTAGATAAACCTTTTTTTTTTTTTGTGTGAGTTGATTAGCAAAATTTAATTGGCCAATTGAACCCAAAAATTGTCTTTCATGATTCAGATAGAGAATACAATTTCAAACAACTTTCTAATTTACTTCTCTTATCTAATCAGTTTCTTTCTCTTGGAATCATGTGTGTGTATGTATGTATGTATGTATATTTGGCCATATTGGGATTATTACATGGCAAACCTGTCACATTAGTTAATATCTATGCCCCTAACACCCATAAGGCAACTTTCCTCTGTAAGATTTCTAATAATATTCTAGCTTTTTATAAAGGATCACTAGTCATAGGAGGGGATTTCAACACACCATTGAACCCATTATTAGATAGCTCCACTACACAATCCCAGCTATCGAAAAGAGCACTTAAATCTATTAGAGATGACCTAACACTCCTAGGAGTACATGATCCATGGCGTATTCAACACCCCACAAGGAAAGGCTTTACCTTTTACTCAGCGTCCAAGCGTTCTCACTCGCGCATTGACTACATCCTCATAGATCACATATCCATTGCATCAGTCGTACACACTGATATCTGCCCCACCACCTGGTCAGATCACTCAGCAGTCGTCTGTACCACTCATTGGACATCCCTTCCTTTCAAACCCTACCAATGGCGCTTTGATGATGCTTTACTCAATGACACTCTCATTTTACAACAAATAGAAACATCGTTAATTGAGTACTTCTGAAACAATAATACACCGGACATTGCCCCATGTACTCTCTGGGAGGCTCACAAATGCTTCTTAAGAGGTGAGATGATAAAGATTAAGGCAACACAATCCAAAAACCATAGGCTGCACCATCAAGATCTTACAGACAAATTTCAACAGCTTGACAGGTCCTATAAACTGAATCCCCAAGATGAATCATTGAAATCTCAGAGAGACCAAGCTAAAAACAAATTGACAACCTTTTTAGAGCACTCAGCACATGCTCAAGCTTTGAAGTTGAGACACAGATTTTTTATTGAAGGTAATAAACCTGGCAGATTGTTGGCCAGAGCGCTCAAAGTTAGACAAGCTACACACTTTATCAATGCGCTACAAGATAAAATAGCGAAACCACAGTAGATTCCTATAAAATGGCTGAAATATTTAGAGACTATTCCGCCTTTCATAATTTGACTCCTAACAGAAATATAGAGGAACATCGGGCACACTGCCTCCAATACTTAGAACGGGTGACTGTACCTTCTATTCCATCAGATGACCTAGAGCCCCTTACCTCACCAATCAACTCAGAGGAGATTAGCGCTGCCATCCATTCTCTAAAGATAGGGAAGAGTCCAGGTCCAGACGGCTAACAAGCTCCTATTATAAAAAGTTTAAGCACTTATTAATACCGCAATTACTCTTGGTTTTTAATCAGGTTGACCGAGTATCTACATTCCCACCTTCTATGCTTGAAGCGATAGTAACGGTTTTACCAAAACCAGGTAAAGATCCTACAGCCCCTTCAAATGACTGTCCGATCTCGCTCCTAAATGTGGACGTGAAGATCTTAGCCACTAGACTCAATAAACTTCTACCCCTGCTTGTCCACCCGGACCAGGTGGGCTTTGTGCCGCAGAGAGAAGCAAAAGATAACACCGTAAAGGTACTTCATTTAATACAATATGCCACGAATCATGACATACCCTCTGTATTACTCTCGACTGACGCTGAAAAAGCTTTTGACAGACTGGACTGGACTTCTTTAAATTTGACCTTAAAGAAATTTGGCCCCCCTGACAGTTTTATCTCAAGTATATTTGCCCTTTACTCTAAACCGACGGCTAAAATCAAGGTAAACGGGATCTTATCCACTCCATTTTCAATTTTAAACGGCACTAGACAAGGTTGCCCACTATCCCCTCTACTATTTGTCCTTTCAATGGAAATCCTAGCCACAATATTACTTACTATAAACTCTACTCCTCATAAGCTTGCGCTTTACGCTGACGATTTGCTGTTAATTTTAACACGTCCAACTACATCTCTCTCTGCTGTACGAGGCTCCCTGGAAGCGTTTGGCACTTGCTCCAATTACTCGGTCAACCAAAATAAGTCAGAAATTTTCCCCGTCAATCTAAATAGCTCAGACATCCAAAAACTTAAGTCACAAGTACCCTACCAAATACAACTATTAGCTTTAAAATATTTAGGCATCTACCTTACAGATGACAAACAGAAACTAATCGACCTAAATTATGAAGCTTTAATAACCAATGTCAGCAGAGATACCTCCCTATGGCTACACAAACAAATATCCTGGCTTGGCAGAATTGGGGTAACTAAAAATGACCATCCTTCCTAAAATACTTTCTCTTCCAGACCCTCCCCATACCACTCCCGGAAACGTAAATCTCTAGATTGCAGAAGGTGCTGAATTCGTATATCTGGAGAAAGCGCCCACCCAGAGTTGCCAGATCTACCCTCTACTTACCAAAAAAATTTGGAGGTTTGGGAGTCCCAGACTTATCCAGATATCGTAGTGCAATATTTTTGAGAAGAATAGTAGATTGGTGCACGCTCCCCATAAATTATAATAGACTCTGGGTGACGTTGGAACATGACCTCACTAAATCCGCACAATTAGGAACGTACTGTTGGCAACCTAGGGGAAACCAACGATTACTAGTTAGACTATCCAATAATAAAAGAAACATTTGATGTATGGTTAAACGTGCTCCACAGACAAACACATTTCCACGATTCCTTCTCCCTTAACAACTGTATTATCCAATGCTGATTTTCCTATAGGGATGCCATTAGCGCCGAAATTACCGCGTGGACTGGAATGTCTACTCCCATTATACTCTTTAATCGAAGAGGGAAAATTGATCTCGAGACAACACCTAGAAGAATTAGATGTCACACATTTCACAGACTGGTTCAGATACCTACAACTCAGTCACTTTGTTGATTCACACAAGCTCAAGCACCAGATTATAAGAGATCGTACCTCGCTTGAGAAACTTTGCACTCAGGAGTCCCCACAGACACACACTATCTCCTCCTTATATCAACTTCTAATTACTCCTCTTAAGACTTTACACACTCCAACAGTCAACTCTTGGCACAAAGAACTCCCTTACACTCTCACAGAGTAAGAATGGCTAAAGATCTTCCAGAACACAGCTAAATCTGCACACTCAGCAGCCCTACTGGAAACAAACTATAAATTCCTACTTCGCTGGTATCTTACTCCTCACAGGTTAAAATTTATATTTCCTGAAGCATCTGATAGATGCTGGAGAAAATGTGCAGGAAAAGGAACCCCCCCTACACATATGGTGGGAATGCCCCAAGATAGCAGGCTTCTGGAGGAGTGTCAACGTAGAGATGAGTAAACTACTGAATTTTGACATTCCATTAGATCCCATGGTATACTTATTTCATATTATCCCTAAATTCCCCTTCAAACAGCACACATCACTTTTCCAATTAACCATATGCAGTGCAAAGCAAGTCATCCCTAGACTTTGGAAATCAGATGCAGAACCAACAGTAGCTATGTGGATAGCACAGATGAAAACTAATTTATCATTAGAGAGATTCTATTATTATACAGTAGGTAGATTAGATTACTTTGCAGAAATGATGTTCTTTTGGGACTCCTACTACCATCCTAGGTCTGAGGAGAGAGGAGATTCACAGGAGTGAGGTTTGTTATGCCAACGTGAAGTGAGTGAAACACAGATACATATCCACCCATACTAAAATCAGTATCACAGAACTAACTATTACACTGTTAAATTATGAAACTTGCAGACGATTAACCTTGTAAGCAGCTTGTTGACATAGAAATCTGAGTTTGTTATCCTCTGACTGTTTTTAATGTTGTTCTGCGATATTATACTTTGATGTTACAGAAAACCCTGGGAATATTGAACTCTGAAAGTTAAGTACTGATGGACTTGAACAGGAATGCAATTATGACAAAGCAATAATTTCTTTACTCTGGAAATTTTTGATTGTTTGTATTTTTTGTTTTTGTTTCTTTGTTATTATGTAATCTTTTGAAATATCTAAATAAAGAAAAGATTAAACAATTATGGAAAATGTGTACAACAATTGTAACAGTACTTTACATAAATCCTTGTTTTGGTAATATTAACAAAATAGCATTTTAGCCTGTGATAACAAAGTTCGCTGGAGATACCTTTACATATCAGTCATCTCCTGTAAAGAGGAATGTCCAAGCTTTAATGTACCTTAATAATAAAAAGAAGGGGGTCTAACGACCACAATATTAAATGTTCAAGTCCATTACTGTGGAGTTCTTTCTTGGGTAGAATGATAAAGGCACAAAGTGTGAGGTAGGAGAAACTACCCCAACCAGTAGCCGTATCACAGCTAAAGCTGGGTGCATGAGTAGAACAAATTTGAAAAACAAATGGAATAGCTGTAATAAGGCAATCTAATTACAATAAAATAATTTGACCCGTTTAGGTATCACCATCAGGGTCTAGGCTGGATAGAGGAAATTGTATCTACAGAGTCCAAAAGGTAAAGAGTAAGAGGAAGGAGGAGAGAAGGGAAGGGAAACGAAGAGAAGAAAAAAAAAGATTTACATAAGGGGAAGAGGGGAGGAGAAGAAACCAAAGCGAAAAGGTGTCCATAATTCAGCCAGACCTATTCGCCTTTTCTTTCCTTTTTACTCACCCCCCCCCTCCTCTATCTAAATTTAGTCTTTAGTCTAAATTGGAACCATGTTTCCCAAATTGCCCAATAACGATCCATATTGTCTATTGCATTATAAAAGCTCTTTTCCATGTTGGGAAGATAATTAATCATTTGTATTACCTATTTTATTTCTAACATCTAGCCACACATACTTTTACCGCTGTAAGAATAATAGATATTAGAGCTTGTTGGGGTTTTGCAATATTCTTAATACCTATGTGTAATAATGCTGGGGTTGGGGTGACTGTTAGTCCCATATCTGTAAGCAACTGAAAGACTTGTGGCCACAGATTTTCAGGCAGGACCAGTGCATATCTGAACCAACTCCTCGGCATTGCCTCCAGCAGACTGGTGAAAAATTGGGGTAAATTTTAGCTAATTTGTGTGGGGTTTGGTACCATTTCAAGAGGACCTTAAAATAAGTTTCAAGGTATGAGATACAATGTATAGAGCCTTTAGTAGCCTTTTGGTAGCACATTCTATATCTTTAATTGTAAACTGTTCATTTAGTTCTCTTTCCCATGCTTTGATTTGCCAAGGGATGGCTTCACTATAGTCACTAAGCAAGAGGAGATGGTGAACTGTAATTGGTTTGATCAATTTACTCCCTGTTCTCCATCTTTTTTCACAATTGGCACAGTCCCGAAGATTCATTATGGGTAGCCCCAAGCTTGACAAAGACTCAACACTCAATGGCTTTCAAAGGGGAACCATTTAGGTGCTTCCTCTATCTGTTCAGTAATCTGTTCTGGAGTTAAGAATTTTTTATTTTGTCTGAAGAAATCACTTATTTATATAAAATTCCAGGTAAGCCAATCAGAATCATGAATATTCGGTAGACCAGTAAATAGACCTTTAAGACCATGTATGGGTGAAGAATGCAGGGCAATCTCTTTATGATGTCTAAGTGTATGCCAGGTCTGGCAATTTCCTAAGATTATGTCATTAGTGAGTGGAAGAACTAACAGTCTATGTTTAGAAATCTATACTAGATCCCCCTAGCTTTATACCCCTGGGAAGAAGGGCCCCTTCAAGATTAAACCATCCTGGTTTTTCCAAATTATTAAAGTTTCCATCAAATAAACAGTAAATAGTTACATCTTTGCATCTTATCAAGCTGGTCCAGTAAAGATTCTTTGGAAACTGAGTTTCTTTTGCTAGAAAGTGGACGTTGTGGAAGAGGAGTCCACTGTTCTGCCATAGGTCTGAGATCTGATGAGGCAGGTGCTGTGTTGTCACTTTTTCCCGAGGGTTGCTCCCATTTCTTCTGTTAAGTGTGATCAGTCCACGGGTCATCATTACTTCTGGGATATTACTCCTCCCCAACAGGAAGTGCAAGAGGATTCACCCAGCAGAGCTGCATATAGCTCCTCCCCTCTACGTCACTCCCAGTCATTCTCTTGCACCCAACGACTAGATAGGATGTGTGAGAGGACTATGGTGATTATACTTAGTTTTATATCTTCAATCAAAAGTTTGTTATTTTAAAATAGCACCGGAGTGTGTTATTACCTCTCTGGCAGAGTTTGAAGAAGAATCTACCAGAGTTTTGCTATGATTTTAGCCGGAGTAGTTAAGATCATATTGCTGTTCTCGGCCATCTGAGGAGTGAGGTAAACTTCAGATCAGGGGACAGCGGGCAGATGAATCTGCATAGAGGTATGTAGCAGTTTTTATTTTCTGACAATGGAATTGATGAGAAAATCATGCCATACCGATATAATGTCATGTATGTATACTTTACACTTCAGTATTCTGGGGAATGGTACTTCACTAGAATTACACTGTAAGAAATACATAAAGCTGTTTAATAACTAGAGATTATGTTTAACGTTTTTGCTGGAATGTAAAATCGTTTTCATTTGCTGAGGTACTGTGTGAATAAATGTTTGGGCACTATTTTTCCACTTGGCAGTTGCTTAATCTGTTTTTCTGACAGTTTCTGTTCTCCCTCACTGCTGTGTGTGAGGGGGAGGGGCCGTTTTTTGGCGCTTTTTCTATGCATCAAATATTTCAGTCAGCAACTCATTGTATTCCCTGCATGATCCGGTTCATCTCTACAGAGCTCAGGGGTCTTCAAAACTTATTTTGAGGGAGGTAATTTCTCTCAGCAGAGCTGTGAGAATTATAGTTTGACTGAGATAAAAAACGTTTATTCTGTAATTTGTTTCCTGCTTTCAGAATTTGTTATCTTTGCTAATGGGATTAAACCTTTGCTAAAGTTGTGTTGTTTACAAGGATTGAGGCTATAACTATTTCAATTTATTAATTTTCAACTGTCATAGATCTTCTGTGCTTCTTAAAGGCACAGTACATTTTAATATTATTCTAATTGAATTGTATTTCCAAGTTGCAAGTTTATTTGCTAGTGTGTTAAACATGTCTGATTCAGAAGATGATACCTGTGTCATTTGTTGCAATGCCAAAGTGGAGCCCAATAGAAATTTATGTACTAACTGTATTGATGCTACTTTAAATAAAAGTCAATCTGTACAAATTGAACAAATTTCACCAAACAACGAGGGGAGAGTTATGCCGACTAACTCGCCTCACGTGTCAGTACCTACATCTCCCGCTCAGAGGGAGGTGCGTGATATTGTAGCGCCGAGTACATCTGGGCGGCCATTACAAATCACATTACAGGATATGGCTACTGTTATGACTGAGGTTTTGGCTAAATTACCAGAACTAAGAGGTAAGCGTGATCACTCTGGGGTGAGAACAGAGTGCGCTGATAATATTAGGGCCATGTCAGACACTGCGTCACAGGTGGCAGAACATGAGGACGGAGAACTTCATTCTGTGGGTGACGGTTCTGATCCAAACAGACTGGATTCAGATATTTCAAATTTTAAATTTAAACTGGAAAACCTCCGTGTATTACTAGGGGAGGTGTTAGCGGCTCTGAATGATTGTAACACAGTTGCAATACCAGAGAAAATGTGTAGGTTGGATAAATATTTTGCGGTACCGACGAGTACTGAGGTTTTTCCTATACCTAAGAGACTTACTGAAATTGTTACTAAGGAGTGGGATAGACCCGGTGTGCCGTTCTCACCCCCTCCGATATTTAGAAAAATGTTTCCAATAGACGCCACCACAAGGGACTTGTGGCAAACGGTCCCTAAGGTGGAGGGAGCAGTTTCTACCTTAGCTAAGCGTACCACTATCCCGGTGGAGGATAGCTGTGCTTTTTCAGATCCAATGGATAAAAAATTAGAGGGTTACCTTAAGAAAATGTTTGTTCAACAAGGTTTTATATTGCAACCCCTTGCATGCATTGCGCCGATCACGGCTGCAGCGGCATTCTGGATTGAGTCTCTGGAAGAGAACATTGGTTCAGCTACTCTGGACGACATTACGGACAGGCTTAGAGTCCTTAAACTAGCTAATTCATTCATTTCGGAGGCCGTAGTACATCTTACTAAACTTACGGCGAAGAATTCAGGATTCGCCATTCAGGCACGCAGGGCGCTGTGGCTAAAATCCTGGTCAGCTGATGTTACTTCTAAGTCTAAATTGCTTAATATACCTTTCAAAGGGCAGACCTTATTCGGGCCCGGGTTGAAAGAGATTATCGCTGACATTACAGGAGGTAAAGGCCATGCCCTGCCTCAGGACAAAGCCAAGCCAAGACTAGACAGTCTAATTTTCGTTCCTTTCGTAATTTCAAAGCAGGAGCAGCATCAACTTCCTCTGCACCAAAACAGGAAGGAGCGGTTGCTCGCTACAGACAAGGCTGGAAACCTAACCAGTCCTGGAACAAGGGCAAGCAGACTAGGAAACCTGCTGCTGCCCCTAAAACAGCATGAATTGAGGGCCCCCGATCCGGGATCGGATCTAGTGGGGGGCAGACTTTCTCTCTTCGCCCAGGCTTGGGCAAGAGATGTTCAGGATCCCTGGGCGCTAGAGATAATATCTCAGGGATACCTTCTGGACTTCAAATACTCTCCTCCAAGAGAGAGATTTCATCTGTCAAGATTGTCAACAATCCAGACAAAGAAAGAGGCGTTTCTACGCTGCGTACAAGAGCTCTTGTTAATGGGAGTAATCCATCCAGTTCCACGATCGGAACAGGGACAGGGGTTTTACTCAAATCTGTTTGTGGTTCCCAAAAAAAGAGGGAACTTTCAGACCAATCCTGGACTTAAAGATCCTAAACAAATTCCTAAGAGTTCCATCGTTCAAGATGGAGACTATTCGGACAATTTTACCTATGATCCAAGAGGGTCAATACATGACCACTGTAGATTTAAAGGATGCTTACCTTCACATACCGATTCACAAAGATCATTATCGGTACCTAAGGTTTGCCTTCCTAGACAGGCATTACCAGTTTGTGGCTCTTCCATTCGGATTGGCTACAGCTCCAAGAATCTTCACAAAGGTTCTGGGTGCTCTTCTGGCGGTACTAAGACCGCGGGGAATCTCGGTAGCTCCATACCTAGACGACATTCTGATACAAGCTTCAAGCTTTCAAACTGCCAAGTCTCATACAGAGTTAGTGCTGGCATTTCTAAGGTCACATGGATGGAAGGCGAACGAAAAGAAAAGTTCATTCGTTCCACTCACAAGAGTTCCCTTCCTGGGGACTCTTATAGATTCTGTAGAAATGAAGATTTACCTGACAGAGGACATGCTAACAAGACTTCAAAGTGCTTGCCGCACCCTTCATTCCATTCAACACCCGTCAGTGGCTCAATGCATGGAGGTAATCGGCTTAATGGTAGCGGCAATGGACATAGTACCCTTTGCACGCTTACACCTCAGACCACTGCAACTGTGCATGCTAAGTCAGTGGAATGGGGATTACTCAGACTTATCCCCTTCTCTGAATCTGGATCAAGAGACCAGAAATTCTCTTCTATGGTGGCTTTCTCGGCCACATCTGTCCAGGGGGATGCCATTCAGCAGACCAGACTGGACAATTGTAACAACAGACGCCAGCCTTCTAGGTTGGGGTGCCGTCTGGAATTCTCTGAAGGCTCAGGGACAATGGAGTCAGGAGGAGAGTCTCCTGCCAATAAACATTCTGGAATTGAGAGCAGTTCTCAATGCCCTCCTGGCTTGGCCCCAGTTGACAACTCGGGGGTTCATCAGGTTTCAGTCGGACAACATCACGACTGTAGCTTACATCAACCATCAGGGAGGGACAAGAAGCTCCCTAGCTATGATGGAAGTATCAAGGATAATTTGCTGGGCAGAGTCTCACTCTTGCCACCTGTCAGCAATCCACATCCCGGGTGTGGAGAACTGGGAGGCGGATTTCTTAAGTCGTCAGACTTTTCATCCGGGGGAGTGGGAACTTCATCCGGAGGTCTTTGCCCAAATACTTCGACGTTGGGGCAAACCAGAGAGAGATCTCATGGCGTCTCGACAGAACGCCAAGCTTCCTCGTTACGGGTCCAGATCCAGGGATCCAGGAGCAGTCCTGATAGATGCTCTGACAGCACCTTGGGACTTCAGGATGGCTTACGTGTTTCCACCCTTCCCGTTGCTTCCTCGATTGATTGCCAGAATCAAACAAGAGAGAGCATCAGTGATTCTAATAGCACCTGCGTGGCCACGCAGGACTTGGTATGCAGACCTGGTGGACATGTCATCCTGTCCACCTTGGTCTCTACCTCTGAAACAGGACCTTCTGATACAGGGTCCCTTCAAACATCAAAATCTAACTTCTCTGAAGCTGACTGCTTGGAAATTGAACGCTTGATTTTATCAAGACGTGGATTTTCTGAGTCAGTTATTGATACCTTAATACAGGCTAGGAAACCTGTTACCAGAAAGATTTACCATAAGATATGGCGTAAATACCTATATTGGTGTGAATCCAAAGGTTACTCTTGGAGTAAGGTTAGGATTCCTAGGATATTGTCTTTTCTACAAGAAGGTTTAGAAAAGGGTTTATCTGCTAGTTCATTAAAGGGACAGATCTCAGCTCTGTCCATTCTGTTACACAAACGTCTGTCAGAAGTTCCTGACGTCCAGGCTTTTTGTCAGGCTTTGGCCAGAATTAAGCCTGTGTTTAAAACTGTTGCTCCACCATGGAGTTTAAACCTTGTTCTTAATGTTTTACAGGGCGTTCCGTTTGAACCCCTTCATTCCATTGATATAAAGTTGTTATCTTGGAAAGTTCTATTTTTAATGGCTATTTCCTCGGCTCGAAGAGTCTCTGAATTATCAGCCTTACATTGTGATTCTCCTTATTTGATTTTTCATTCGGATAAGGTAGTCCTGCGTACTAAACCTGGGTTCTTACCTAAGGTAGTTACTAACAGGAATATCAATCAAGAGATTGTTGTTCCTTCTTTATGCCCAAATCCTTCTTCAAAGAAGGAACGTCTACTGCACAACCTGGATGTAGTCCGTGCTCTAAAATTTTACTTACAGGCAACTAAGGAATTTCGACAAACGTCTTCTCTGTTTGTCATTTACTCTGGGCAGAGGAGAGGTCAAAAAGCTTCCGCTACCTCTCTTTCTTTTTGGCTTCGTAGCATAATTCGTTTAGCTTATGAGACTGCTGGACAGCAGCCTCCTGAAAGAATTACAGCTCATTCTACTAGAGCTGTGGCTTCCACTTGGGCCTTCAAGAATGAGGCCTCTGTTGAACAGATTTGCAAGGCTGCAACTTGGTCTTCGCTTCATACTTTTTCCAAATTTTACAAATTTGACACTTTTGCTTCATCGGAGGCTATTTTTGGGAGAAAGGTTCTTCAGGCAGTGGTTCCTTCTGTATAAAGAGCCTGCCTATCCCTCCCGTCATCCGTGTACTTTTGCTTTGGTATTGGTATCCCAGAAGTAATGATGACCCGTGGACTGATCACACTTAACAGAAGAAAACATAATTTATGCTTACCTGATAAATTCCTTTCTTCTGTAGTGTGATCAGTCCACGGCCCGCCCTGTTTTTAAGGCAGGTAAATATTTTTTAATTTATACTCCAGTCACCACTTCACCCTTGGCTTTTCCTTTCTCGTTGGTCCTTGGTCGAATGACTGGGAGTGACGTAGAGGGGAGGAGCTATATGCAGCTCTGCTGGGTGAATCCTCTTGCCCTTCCTGTTGGGGAGGAGTAATATCCCAGAAGTAATGATGACCCGTGGACTGATCACACTACAGAAGAAAGGAATTTATCAGGTAAGCATAAATTATGTTTTCTTCAGGAGCTCCTCTCCCTTAGCTGGTTTGTAAACAGCAAAGATGGTACCTTCTTTATGGATAATTAGTTTGGTGGGGTATCCCCATCTGTACTTTAATCCTCTGGACCGTAGGGTTTGGTTCAACTGCCGAAAGGTACTCTGTTTTTGGAGTATAAACTGGGAAAGGTCTGGAAAGACCTGTATATTCAGATACTGCTCTGGAACTTGAGGTTTGGAAAAGGCTGCTCTCATGAGTTGTTCTTTATAGGTGAAGAAATGCAGTCTAGCTATGACATCTCTAGATTTATCTCTAGGAGCATTTCTACTTCTGGGGATGCAATGGATCCTGTCAATCATAATATCAGTATCGTTTGAAGGAGCAACCAAGCTGGAGCAGAAATTTCTGACAAAAGTCTCCAAATCTGTCTGAAGAACATCTTTTGAGATCCCTCTGAAGCGCACATTAATGCGGCGCGACCTTTCCTCTAGGTCCGCCACCTTTTTGTTCTAGATCTGACCTGTAGTCCGCTAGATTTTGAGAGTAAGCTATCATATTCTTCTGTTCGATAGCAAGGTCTTCATGCTTGCACTCCAGCGCTTCTGTCCTTTCACCTATTGGAATTAGCTTTTTCTTAATGTCTGCAACTGAGCATCTGATAGCTGAGGTTAGATTTTCCTGTAGAGCATTTAGTCTTTTTGTTAAAGTGTCAACAATGTTTGATCTAGTTGTTAGTTCCATTTCTTCTTCACTTACTTGAGAAGTGACCTCTGCAACCTCTCCTGAATTGTCAAGGTGTAACTGTGAAGGCGATAGTCCCCTAGTGGTTAAAGGGACATTAAAGCCAAAACATTCCTTACATAATTTAGGTAGAAAACACAACTTTCCAGTTTGCTTCATTCTCTTGGTATCATTCATTGAAGGAGCAGTAATGCTCTACTGGTTTGTAACTGAACACATGGGTGAGCCATTGACAATCAGTGTGTGTGTATATATATATATATATAGATATCAAAATAACAAGAGTATTGCATTGAGCAATGATACTTTTTTTATTGGACTAACTATACATTTATAAGATGACAAGCTTTCGGAAGAGTTCCTTCCTTTATCAAGTCTGAAGCAATACTAACCAATTCAATGGAATTTACAGATTGTATCTTAAAACACAGAATAGCTAAGAAGACAGTGCAGGGAGAGGAGGAGGTGTCGTAAAAATCATGAGGGGGGCTTAGGTAACAGGCAGACAGTGTCCAGTGTAGGAGAACAGACAGGGGAAATATATAGCTTTACATAGAGCATATACTGACATAAAGTTATATATCAACATTGAATCAATATCTATAGAGATGTGAAATTGTATATACAGGGGGAATACAAAAGTTAAGAAAAGACAAAAGTGTGGACATAGGCTTACCTGTGTACCTATGTATAAAGAATGTGGAATATACAATGTAATTGACTAAATGAAAGTACATTACAAAAAATTTTGATAATGTGTTAAGAATCCAGAGTCCACATTTAGTCCAGAATTAAACAGGTTGAAGTGCATTATCATTTTCATTTCAAAGGTTTTTCTTTCCATGGTGTTATTGAAGTTGCCTCTGAGAATTTTGATTTTGAGGTTTTGGATGGAGTGGTCAGGTTGGGTGAAATGGTGACCAACAGGGGTGCAGTATTTTGTTTCACAGTGGTTTTTGATTGAGTGTCTGTGTAAGTTCATTCGAAGGTGCAGTTTTTGGCTTGTTTCTCCAATATAGCATCCCATTTCACATGCAGTGCAATGTATCATGTATACCACATTTGCAGATATACATGAATATGCCCCTTTAATGTTGTAAGATTTATTATTGTGATTTACTGTGCTGCTTTCACAAACGTGTTGACACAGTTTGCAGCGAGCTTTATAGCAGCACTTGGTTCCATTCTGAGTGTTCTTTTTCTCAAGGGGTAGCTTCCTATGTACCAGTTTCTGCTTTAGGTTAGGTGCTTGTCTGTATGCCAGGATTGGGGGTTTTGGAAAGATTTTTTTGAGTGTGGGATCCTCTAAGAGTAGTGGCTGTAAGTCTTTTATGATTTTTCGTATCCCTTCCACAGCAGGGTTGTATTTGACTACTAGTGGGATACGTGATATGTTTTTCTTCTCCCTGTATTGTAGTAAGTGTTCACGTGGGGTATTGAGGGCAGAGTTAATTTTTTTATTTATAATCCTTGTTTTGTAACCTTTTTCTCTGAATGATTGGGACAATATATATATATACAGCCACCAATCAGCAGCTAGAACCTAGTTAAGTAAGTAAATTGGAAAAGTGTTTAAAATTGCATGCTCTTTCTGAATAATGAGAGGTTTTTTTTTGGGTTTTATGTCCCTTTAAAGGGACACTGAACCCAAATTTTTTGTTTCGTGATTCAGATCGAGCATGCAATTTTAAGCAACTTTCTCATTTACTCCTATTATCAATTTTTCTTCGTTCACTTGCTATCATTTTTTGAAAAAGAAGGCATCTTAGCTACTTTTTTGGTTCAGTACTCTGGACAGCAATTCTTTATTGGTGGATGAATTTATCCACCAATCAGCAAGAATAACCCAGGTTATTCACCAAAAATGGGCCGGCATCTAAACTTACATTCTTGTATTTCATATAAAGATACCAAGAGAATGAAGAAAATTTCATAATAGGAGTAAATTAGAAAGCTGCTTAAAATTACATTTTCTGTCTGAATCACAAAATAAAAAAATTGGGTTTAGTGTCCCTTTAAGGATTCCTTGACTCTAAAATGGTCTGCCACCGTGGTGCAAGATTTAGCTGCAGACTTATTCTTGCTCTTAAGTGTGAGGATCTCACAAGTTTAGATAGTGGTGTGGAAGAGAGGGGGCATCAACTCCTAGAATTGTTTAGGTCAGTAACCTCATTGTGTTAAGAAAAGTATCTTCCAAATAATACCCCTGAAGGTGACTTGTTACCAGAGGACCTTTTATGTCAGGCAATAACTAGATTGAAAAAAAGGTTTAGACAGTAACTGGGTATAAGGGTGTTTTTTCAGGAATATTTAGCAGTCCAGGGCAATAAAGAGTATTGGTGCTGGATTGGTTTATTACAGTGCGACACTTATCAGTAACAATGCTTCACATCAGCTAGGCCTGTCAGCATGGCTGTATTATATGCTCTTTCCACCTAATCCAAGCCCACTGAAAGTTTCTCCCAGATGTCTAATTCATATGCCTCTTAGTTACCTGTTATTTGAAGGGTCTGAGGTGTCTTTTGTGTCGCTGGGGTACCGGATCATAGTAGTTGGAGCCGCCTTTATGATGTGAGTGAGTTCCTAGCACTCCTTGCGCTCGGCCTAAAGGGATGGTCTCTGAGGATAGTTCCCAAGATTGCAATGGCCGCCACGTGTGAAGCAGAATGTCGCTGCCAAGCGAAGCCGAGTACCAGGATTGAAGCAGCTAGTGTTGATTACTGTGTCTATTTTGGGTCTCAAATCACAGCGGTACAGATATGCCAGTAGCAGGTGCGGTTCCGACTTCCTTGTCAGCTAGATAAACCACGTGTGAGGCAAGGAGATTTAAGCAGGCCCCAATTTCTGTTAACGCCGTCTGACGGTCACCAGTCGTCTAAGGTGCCGGGAAAAGGACCCAGATGGTAGTCGCTATTAGCAGATTTGCTATTAAAGGTTTTATGTCCACGTTATTGATTTTAAAGCCAATTAGTTAAGTTTTGGAGCTGTGTCGAAGTACGTCTTCATTGCTCGGCTGTAGGCTCCATCCCCCGTCTATGAAATCTTATTTGGAGGAAAGTGATCATTTGTTGGTATATACTGTGCAAATAAAAATGGGATTTTATTACCCATTAATGAATAATACACATCAACTGACATTTCTGTAAAGTAATAAGGACATAATTACCGTATACTTCAGTTAATGGCTTTTTATCTCTGAGAAATGCTCTCATCATTTGATTAATCCTTAAAGGTATTTGATGATTTATTCATGTTACTCCTTCCTTTTCTCTACTCACAAAATGCTAAAAAAAAAGATATATCCTGATTATCTGGAGATTTAAAAATCATTGTTTGATGCAAATGTTTATGACTTAATGATACCAAGCTGTTATGTAAGCAGGGAACTATATAACAAAATCCAATGTTCTCATTAATTGTTAGTTTATATAATACAGGAATGTGCTGCATTAAAAATACACACAAAAAATGATGTAAATAATACCTTTTTTAAATAGCTTTTGTATGATGGAAAAAAACAAACCATACTGTCCCTTTAAATTGAGCATTATTTGGAGCAGGAAAACAACTGGTTTAACAGTGCTTTAGTTATACTGGGCTCATCAAATTGAAGCAGAATCTTAATGAAATTCTTGCACAGTGCATCAGTCCTGACTTCATTTGCCTAGGAAAGGCAGACAGAATTACTTATCTAATAATTGTAAATCTTGGCAGTTGCATCTGATGGTGACTGTCAGCTTCAAATTAGATGCCAGGAAAT